>NC_137833.1:58840767-59365767 GCF_963921795.1 Nannobrachium achirus
TGTGTTCGGTATAGCTGTGCCAAAGTGCAGTTTTCTATGCGTTTCAGGGGTTTTGACCCACCCAAAACTCCCCCAAAGCGTCTTGACTCCACTATCGATGGCTGAACATGCGCGATACGCTGCCTTGTTTCATTAGACCGCAGCCAACATTGTTGTCTAAGCAGAGCGTTCTGAAGTTTGGCTGTATTTCACAAGAATGTGCATGTTAATGTCACACTGTCAATGGCTGCACCTGCGTGCTGAGCTAGTTTTGATAATAGGCGTCAGCTTTCCTAATTCAGTTGTTAACACAGCGGGTGCCGACGATGAATGCATGGGTTAATTTGCTGGTGCCCATGGCAACCCGCCACAGTAAATGTAATCCAAGCATGTCCTGTTTATTTCGCGAAAATCTTTTCTTTCAGTCAGGACCGGTTTTTAACAATCCTGTGCCACAGCGTTTGTGTGACGGCCGGTAGAGAAGGCCTCGTTTTGAACGTGAAAAGAAAAAAAAAAGAAAAGATCCGGAGAAAACTGCATGTTTGTGCAGCAGCTTTACAGGGCAGTGAACGAGGCAGACAGCACTTCGTGTTTCATCACCGCGGTAGCCAAGTACAGTAGCTACAGTACAGTATAGTTTACTGTACAACGCGTAAAACGCGTCGATGGGCACACGTAGACATCAAAGAGATTGACGCGTTGACACCACGTGGGCATCAAAACAGTTAATCAAGCTCACTGCATGGATGGACACGTCTCCCTGCTCTGTGCCCTAAAAAGTTTGTATTGCAATCCTCCCACGTTGACTGCCGTCATTACTAACACAGAACGAGCTGCATGTCCAATGTGCTTTGTGTGGTTTGCTAAAATGCTCCCCTATAAATCACATGGAAGAAAGAAAAGCGTGTAAATCCGCTGATCCAAACTATAGGAGACAGTGCTTAAGCTTTAGCTCTACAGAGCAGCTCCGCAAGGAAGCGAAGCAGCTGACGTTCTGACCATAAGGAATCGGATCGATAAGCAGAACCGGAATCGAAATCGGAATCTCTATAAATTCCCATGAATTGAGACAACTCATGAATCACAAATCATAAATGGAGACAAATCGTGAATCACAAATCATACATTTATCATAAATTGATTATGAATTGAAAATTATGAATTGAAAATCATGAATATGTTCTGTGTTATATCAGACATAGCTCTTAACCACTCCAACACCTGTTTTCAAACCAACAGGCACTACAATACTCTGTATGACAAAGGATGCCGCATCCCTTTACTCGCTCAGTACAAACTTGCATCTCTGGGCAATACAGGAAAAAGGCAGGGACTTTCGTATTGAGCGTCTGGTTGGTACATATTACATCATTAATCACTTATTTCCTTATTCCGCCTCTTCTTTTTCTTTTTCTTCTTCTTTTTCTTCCTATTTTCTATGTAAATAAGTGGCAATATTGTAGCCTACAAAACATCCTGCATGCAGCTGCAGCTGTGAGATTCACAGATGAGTTTTTGTGATACCTGTTCATCTGCCCTGTAGTTCGTAGACCCGAATAAGCCATCAAAGATGACGTCTGCGTGTCAGCTTGCAAAAGAATACCCTGAGCAAGAAGTCGGGAAATACCAGGCTCTCAACGTCGACTACGAAAACTCTGGCTATGATCGCGGACACCTCTATCCGGTTTTGCACTGTCCAGGTAATCCATTTATAGATTTAGAACTATTTCTCAAATTCTCATACTCTTTCTTTAAGTCACTCCATTCCTCACCCTCTCACCCATACTGTATGAATAATCGCTTTGTGTTCAATGGCTCCATATCCCCCTACCTGTTGGGTTCCATGAAGCCATTTAGCTATTTGAACACAAAGCCATTATTCAGATCAAGATGTGGCTTTCTTGTTGTTGGTCTTCTTCTCATTCTCCTCCTCCTCTGCATGCACTAAATGCTAAACTTGACCTGGACCTCCTGTTAACCGCAAAGTTCAAAGGTTAGATGGACAACAGGCTGCGCCTCAGCGCCTTAAGCTCTCAGTGTCACTTGTGATAACAAAGTATTTCTGTCTTTTATGAAACTATGTATTACCATATTTATTTTATTTGACTACCGTAACGCTTGAATTTCACCTCAGGGAACAATAAAGAGTTTTTTGATCCAATTTAATCTAAATTACTTTATCACTCTGTTATCTTCTGTCTCTCTCTCCTGTCTAGGCAGTGGTAAGGAAACCTTCACCCTGACCAATGCTGTTCCTATGAACCCCACGTTGAATAGGGGAATGTGGAGTCAGTTCGAGTCTACGTTGCGCGATCTAAAGGGGTCATTCGAGCAAAGATGTCAATGTTGTGGTGGGAGTCATTCCATCCAAGAAAACATGCATAAATAATCGAGTCAACGTGCCCGACCACATTTGGGCAGCCTATTGGGTTCTGGACAACGGTAAAATCATAAAGAGTGGTGGTGCCAGTGCCCTAAACCTAGGTATGCACAACTTTGAAAAGACCACTGTGAAGGAATTGGGGCTGGGAAACATAGGGCCGAAGAAATTACAGGAGCTCTTCCTGGCACTGTGAACAGAAGAGTAGGGATGTTTTAGGAAAGTAACAGTTAGTGTTGATTTTGACGGCAAATTTTGATTTAGTTTTAGTCTTTTCAATGAAATTCCATTACGTTTTAGTCACATTTTAGTCATCTGAAATCCTTTAGTTTTAGTCTAGTTTTAGTCTATTACATATCATAATATTTTTGGTCAACTAAATCTACCGTTGATTTTGCCGACAAAAACATTTATTTTTGTGGGCCTTGATGGCATCGTAAAGGCTGATTTTACACTTGGTTGCATGCTAAAAATAGCCAATCTACAAGCTCACTATTTTCAGAAATTGTCAATGTATTTAGTCTTAGTTTTAGTCATTATAGCTTAGCTTTGGTTTAGTTTTCATTTAGTTTATCAGTGAAAAAAGGTTGTCGACGTACATTTTTCGTCATAATTTTAGTCAACCAAATCAAGAATAATATATTGTGTTCACAATATTAGTAGGCCAGGGCTACTCAGGGTCCACTCAGCAAAATGCCAAAAGTCCAAGGACTGTAAGCTAAAAACTGACTGACTGTCCTATTTTGGACATTTTAGACAATGATTTTGTAACACACTACATGAGTAGTCTATAGGCCAAACCTCATTGAAAAAAAATTGTCATGCAAAGATTAATGATGAAATTGACCTTTCTTCTTTTAGGAAAAAAAAACAAAAAAAAAAAAGTGGTTTTGGAGAGAAACTGAAACATTACATCAGAAATTGACGTGCCGCAGGGTTGAATAGCGCTGATGTAGGCAATTCATCAGGTTTTAGAGAGAAGTTTTCTGCTCTGTTATTGTGCAAATGTACAGCCAGAAATAAATTAAATGACAGTTGAGTATAATGGTGTTTCCTTCACTTGATGTTCTGTGTAAATCACATTGAACGGCTGTGTTGTTGAAATGTGTGCACTGTATAAAACTGTCTTACCTTGCCTTGCAACATCTGACAGCACTGGTTCTCATTAAAATATATATAAAGGACTCTTGGCTGCATGATGAGTTCATAGTTGTTTATTGCCAATCTGTTGATCTGGACGGTACCTTACATCGGCCACGAGAGGACCCCATACCCCCTGATCAAAGAAAAAAAATGCCATCTTTATTTTTGTACACTAATGTATCAGGCAAGAATGCAATATAGCAATCAGTTTTAAAACAAAATTTGGAAAATCACACCTGGTTGTTTAAGTGTCATACAAATGCTTGTTTATAAGTATAGATTTACAGAGTGTGAACAAACAGTTCTTACTCATTTATATATCTGATCAGATTTTTTTCTTTCTTTTTTTCTGCTCCATTGTTGACATGCCACTGTTCCTCTAACCCCTGTATGATGGAGAATGAAGGACAAACTTTAATTATGATAGATTTCGGTTTTTTTTATGCAAAAAAAGTGATTGTCACTGTCTGCCCCTGCACCCTGTGTGTCTTACATAAGCGAGTTCGCTCTAACACTCACAGACAAGGAATTCCGCTGCCCTGCGAGGGCTCTGACTTCAGTAAGAATAAGCAAATCTACTTTGCTATATACCCCCCTAAACCAGGGGTTTTCAAAGTGGGTGACGGGGCACCCTGGGGTGCCGCGACGGCAGTCCAGGGGTGCCGCGAGATCATTTGAGCAGAAGCCGTTTGTTTTGTATTTATCATTTAAATAAATAATTAAACTAGTGAAAACAGCCGATCTACAAGCACACAACGCCTCGCACCGCGAGGCGTTGTGTGCTTGTAGATCTGCTGTTTTCACTACTTGTGTGCGACGGCCTTGTATGATGAAGCAGGGCTTTGCTTTGCGAAAAAAATTACAGATTTGAAACTTGGAGATACGAGGTTTCTGCCGACGATTTACTTTGTTGGCCGCCCAGCCCCCAAAATGGAATTAAGGCCGACATTTTATTTTAAATGTTTTCCTAATGGCCGGCCTGGACTGGCCAGGAATGAACCGGCCGTTCAGGAGTTGTCCCGCTTTTCCCAATGGCCAGCACGTCCTTGGCATCCATGCTACCACACATGTGCAGGACGGCACACATCATGAGCTGTCAACTAAATCCACGACTGCGAGAGCCTCCATTCTGGGAATGAATCGATCACACAGTGCAAGGAAAGCGCGTCTCTTCTTCCCTTTGCAAACCACTCACTAGACCCTCCAGAAAAAACACGTGCAAAAATCCTTGATTATATGGATTAAAATCATCGATTATGTTGTCAAAAGTCCTTGATTTTGCAATGAGATATGCAGGGTTTTATGTGATTTCATGCAGTGAAATTGCGGAAAGTTCCGGAATAAATAGCCTATGCGTAAAGTTGTGAAATATGTGATATGCAAAATATGCAAAATATGCAAAAAGTTGCAAAATATGCCAAGAGTTGTGAATTGCGCAAAATATGCAGGGGTTAGGGGTTATGTGATTTTATGCGGTGAAATATGTGGGTAGTTCATAAATATACGCGATTATGCAGCCTTTTTGAAAACATATGACCCCCGTATAATCTGCTGCAGGCTGATTGTGACCTTCAGTAAGTCTGTCCTTCACATCACACTTTTGCCCTACTTATATCCGGCACTGTTGCCCCGATCCATGCCAAACTTTGCACACACACTCCTTGGCTGCCAAACCACAACCTCCCCCCTCCTCATTTCTCACATGAGCCTCTTCTAGTGCCATGCACCATCAGGCCCATTTTTGCAAAACACATTTTTGAACACTGCTCCTACAGATTTTGCCCTAAAATCACGCAAATTGGATGGCAAATCACAACCTCCGCTATCCATGCCAAACTTTGCACACACACTCCTTGGCTGGCAAACCACAACCTCCACCTCTCATTTCTCACTTGCCCCTTTTGCCGCTTATCTCCCGATTAGGGAGTCTTACTCACTGTCAGACAAACACAAACAACACCATCGAAGAGGACATTCTTATTTTCACCATTAAAGCCTTTTTACAAGTGCTGCAGATCAAGTCTAATTTGGTAACCTGGTACCCATCAGAACATAACCCACACTGTATCCTACACCCAATACCTTATGACAAAGAGACAGTCGCACACATCTTAAATGGCTGCAGCTACTATAAATTACATTGCCAGGCACGACTGTTTGGTGGACCTGGTCTCAGACATCATCAGAGAAGTACAGGAAAGGACAACAAAAATGTATAACACAGCACTGTAAAACTTGACTGGTTTGATCACAATGACACACTTGTCAATTCACTGCAAGATATTCGAAATACCCCAGATAATGTGTTCATTAATTGAAATGAGAAAAACTGCTACTATATCCTTGAAATAGACTGCCCTTTTGATTTGTATATGGACACTTGTTTTAGATCCAAACATATGAACGTATTATGGCCTTGCGATCATATAACTGTCAATATTGTCCCTGTGTTTGGGAGTCTGGGCCACATTCACAAACTCGTGCTCTGTGGCCTGCAATTGGGAGGACTGCAAAAGACAAATGCAAAAAAGTTGGCTAAATACTGTTCTGTCTCAGCTATTATGGGCAGCCTGTCTATGGTGATGTTTCATTTATCCTTGAGTAGCTAAAGGCAAAAAAAGAAAGAAAAAAACAAACATCAGTCAAATTTCTATATACTGTACAGTATAGCATCAATGTGGTATCTTTTCCCTCTGTGTGTTAATTAACATGTGTATCTGTATCTGGTATGACCGTATAATGTAACTGTAGGGAAGGACCCACTACTATACACTGGTTGGGTAGGTTGTGTTCGCCCTTGTGCATTGGTTAGGATGTAGACGACACCGTTGTAGAGCGAGGACGGGGTGCTACAGACAGCAGACTTGTGTATGGTTTCTGTAATAAGCAGAACATAAACACAGTGTGATTGCCCTTATAGTTGTCACTATGTACTATTATAAACATGTCTAATTAAACCGATAACAAACAAACTAAATAATGGTCTCCCTAAAGAGATGCTCTAAACTTCAAAGTTTAGCTTTAGCTGCTCAAATGACATTCATTCATACAGTGTAATGGTTTACATGAAGTCCGTCTCTGCCCTCTTGTGGTTATGAACAGTAGTGCAGCTTAGCTCAGAAACATTTAGTCTATGGTTAAACAAACTCAACACACTGGTCACTCCAGAAAGTAAGTGCAGTGCCATTTCTTTTCAATGTAAACTTATTAGATGTGAGAAAGTGCACAGTAACGTTGCATCATTCAAACCCGACGATAGAATTCTCTGACCGTAGGGTGGGTGGCCACCAGCAGGACCTCAAAAAGGAGGACACTTTTCCGGGGTGCGCTGTATGGGACCCCCAAAATGATATGTAGGCCAATTTAGTCACGGACCCCCTTCTCAAAATATTTTGTGCCAGTGACCCACATATTATTCCAGATTTGAAAAAAAATAGATCAAGCTCATAGCTTGTAGATTGGCTATTTCGGATAGTGTAAAATAGGTTTAAAGTGGTTTAAACAAGACTGGGTAGCCTACCTCCCTTATCTAAGCACCCATTTTATTTTATGATGGGCCTACACAGTATATAAATAGTTTTTAGCAATTATTCTTGGGTTAAATTGTCCCATTAAAAATCTAATCCACGTGCTCAGCTGCAGTTATTTTGTTCACAATTGGGGAATGGGCTAGGGATCCGACGGGGGGGAAAGAAGACGAGAGGAAAAACCCGCCGTTGGTTTTATTTGGGCGTGGAGATTTCACTGGCGAATGAATGCCTTGCTTACTGTCCATGTCCGATTCGCTGCACACGGCTCTGTTGTCACACCTGACAGGTAACAAATACTGTGGCATAAAGTTCATTGTTCATCGCTGTCACAGCGCACGGCAAACATCCAAATATAACACACACAGAAATCAATAAAGCATAATCAAAATCACAGCAAACTAGTGAGACGCCTCAGGGCGACAAGCGACCTCGCGCCACAGTGATGTGGACATCGGGGATGTGAGTAGTCACTGTATACACTATATGGGTGCAGAATTCCTACCACTAGGGGGCGCTGTTTTAATTAATGCATAATTAATTAGATGGATTAAAATATTTTAATTAATGAATAAATTAGTATAAATTAATTGAATACAATTTCAAAATCTGCATATTTAATATAATCATAACTAATATTTTATAGTGTTATGGTTTTATGTTTTATATTGTTGGTTTATAAGTTTTTAAAAGTACTACAGTATGCAAGAGTGGAGGAGAGGAGGAGAGGAGGAGAGAGAAAAAAAAAGGGGGGAGAAGGGGAGGGGTGGTGAAAGGGAGGGGGTTGGTGGGGGGTAAAGTGACAGCAATCATGGATGTCGCAAAAATCGGTTGACTGTGTGTGTGTGTGTGTGTGTGTGTGTGTGTGTGTGTGTGTGTGTGTGTGTGACAATCAGTCAATGGTGTGGGTGCTTCTAACTGTAACATTACAGCAACATGATTGGGGCAATGGAATATTGTATGATGTGTATGTAATAAATAGATAATGTACTACATCTAGGCTATCTGTGTCTGTCCATCTGTTTGCAATATTGCAACAACTTCTTTTTCTCGTTCCAACGTACGTTGTCTGTATAAAGAGTGATAAGAAAACAATACCTACTGTATTAAAAATAGCCAATCTACAAACTCACAACATTACACTGCAATATCATATTATGCATTGTGTATCTGATATTTTAGGCATCAGTTCTACAGTGTTAACAACTTTATAGTAACTCTGAGGATATTATCTGACATTAAGCAATAAGCATATTTAACCACATGAACCCTTCTAGGCAAAAGCTTTATTGCTTATAATGTGTATGATTTGACACATTCACGAGGGATACGGTCAGAAATGGTACTGCAGCTCAATAGTTTTATTAACTGTTTAATTCGTGTGCATATTTTAATGATGACATAGAGTGGAGGAGAGATGAGAAGACAGGAGGGGAGGGGGAGAGAGCGAGAGGAAAAGGTGGGGGGAATGTGTGTGTAATAGTCATCTTACAACTTTTCAGCCAACAGCCATGTATTGCAGAATGACAGTGCATACAGTAGCAACTTCTTTTTTCTTTGTTCCAACGTACGTTGTCTGTGTAAACAAAACGTTTAAATGCTACGTTACACTAATACAGTCCTTGTGACATCCATTATTACCAAATAATATTACAAAGAATTATAGATTGACAGCTTGTGGTACCTCTTTGCGAAAATAGCCAATCTGCAAGCTTACAACGTCTCGCAGTGCGAAACATTGTATGCATGTAGATCTGCTATTTTTGTGTACAGTTCTACAGTGTTAATATAAAATGATTGGAAGCTTTTGAGGACCCCCTTTACTAACTCTGAAGCCCTTAGTTGATATTAAACCTACATTATAATTTAGTTTCATCTACACCTGTGATTTCAAAACCCTTCCACCCATGCATAGTCATATTGGGTACTGTATGACAGGGTGCACAAATATATTTCCTTATCAAGGTATCTAATTACCCTTATCTGACCCCCCACAGATGACACCAAGAAGGTACTCTATATCTTTATCTCTGATCATACTAGCAGTAGCTGATCTGTCATTTGAAAGTGTTACACGACAATCAGTCATTCGATAAAACAATGTGTTTATACATAAGATATTTAAAAGGGTAAACAAAAATTAAATCATGTGTAAAAGTAGGTGAAATAACTACATGTTGTACCAAGTGCCCCCCTCTCTGGCTAGTTAATCCTAAACTTCCTCATTTTACACAAGTATTCTTATCTACACTGCCCAGATGACACCAAGAGGGTACTATGCTATCTTTATCTCTTATCACACTAACATTAGGTAGCCTGTTATTTGAAAGCTTACCATTGCATATAAGACAAACATACTTAATGTAAACAGTAGGGGAAAACTACGTGCATAGTAAGGGGAAAAGTCTGCAATTGTTTATTTACAGTATGGTAGCTTGTAGATCTGCTATTTTGAGTCCCGATTTGTAGATGGAATATTATAAACCCAAGACTCACAACTTGTAGATCTGCTATTTTGAGAGCATTAGCTTACAGGTCTATTATCTTCACGGGGGTGTGCTGATATAAAAGTATTATAGGCATGAAAGGTTGCCCATGTTGATTAATATACCGATAATATAGTCTGACTTATCATGTGCGGGTTTTTTTTTTTTTCTTCACTAAACGTATCCATAGTGGTCAGATTTGGTACTACACATGACAATGTCCTAAATTACAAAGATGACATGTTAGCAGGGGATGGATTTGGTATTGTCATAGGAACATGTGTGGTCACTTATGGCCACTAGTGGTACTACACCGATAGAATAATAACTATTTCTCATTAACATTACATAAATGAGAGAGGAATCCAGCTTGTAGATCAGCTATTTTCACTAGTTTGACTAAATATACTACTTATAGTTGTATTGTGGAGGTCTAATCTGTGTTCTCAAGACACTAGATTATTCAAATAAATCTATCTACCTCAACATGACCAAAGTGTTGCATAGTAATACATTTAACTTAGATATGCTGTCAACCAAACCGGTTTGTCCCAGTCATGTATATATTAGGTGTTTTGCACTGAATGCAATGATATTGGATAGAACTGACAATACACATGACAATGTCCTAATATTACAAAGAATTATAGAGTGTCAGCTTGTAGATCTGCTATTTTCACATTTGTTTTTTCTTTGTTGCACAGACGTGCATAGACCCAGGGGGAAGTGTGCTTATCTTTAGAGTCCATACACCTGATTGCAGTAAAAACAGTTTAAAGACTATGACACACTAATGCAACTCATTGTGTCACCCCATCTTACATTTATTTTGTATAATAATTAAATTAGATGTAGAGTATGTTAGTTTTGTAGATTTGTGATTTTTAACCCCAGGACTCCAAGGTAGGAGATGTGTTATTTGTGGACATAGCTTATATCTATTATTTCCATTGGGTGGTTGGTATGAAACATGACTATGTCCTAATGTTACAAAGATGACATGGTAGCAGGGATGGATTTGGTATTGTCATAGGAACATGTATGGTCACTAATGGTCACAAGTGGTACTGCAGCTGTGAAATTGTATTTGTCCATTAATAATTATATTTGCATGTAGCTTGTAGATTTTGTTATTTTGAGTACCAGCTTGTAGATGAGCTATTTTGAACCCATAGGCTAACAGCTTTGCAGATGTGTTATTTTGGGGTAATACCTTGCCTACCTATTATTTTCACTGGGGTGTGATGTACGTGGGGATTGTCCCTGTTGAATAATATATTGGAATATGGTGTGATTTAAGGGTTAGGGTTAGGGTTAGGGGGATTATTTGTATGGCCACTATAGTGGTACTACACCGCTAGAATAATAACTCTATTTCTCATTAACATTACATAAATGAGAGAGGAATACAGCTTGTAGATCAGCTATTTTCAAAATTTGTTTTTATTGTAAGAACATGTGGGGTCACTAGTGCCCACTAGTGGTACTGCAGCTGATGTAAAACAATTGTATTGTACAATTTGTTTGTCTGTTTTTTAGCTATTCATGGTCATCTCAGAGAGATGAAAAATAACCTTATACTTAGCATTGTAGCCACTTGAACCCAATCTATGCAAAAACGGCCTATCTACAAAGGTTATCTAAAATACAATGGAGGGGCATTACATGAACAGTTTAACATTTTTAAAGTGTTGTGCCATTTGTCCAATACGCTGAAAACATGTATTAGTAGTAGTATATTATGGGGTTAAAATAAAATACTAGGTATTCCTTAAAATATTAAAACTAAATATTGTGTTTAACCTAAAGATTTATCTTTACATACAGCACCTTTACATATAGGCTTCCAGGTATGCTTATGCAATGGGAAATTCAATTCCATCATATGAAATTATGGATCACTAAGTTGACAGATGTATGTGAAATAGCGATATCTGTTGGGGTGAATCACTAACAACAGCATGTGTATTTCTTGTAATTGATGGAATAGGGAGATTATATATTATTTTTTGACAAACTAAATTGAAATGCCATTATATTTACCGTACAACCCTATTATTTTATCCTGTTACTTCCATCCTATACGGTAGATATTCACTAAACGTGTAAGCCTTAGAAACGCCTTAATGGACTTAGTATTTTTAAAGCAAATAATTGTTTCACTCATACAATAGTTTATATTATTTAGAAATAATTGCTTTGACAGTAGCTGGGAAAATAGTGACATCTAGTGGATATGACAAGTTAGTTTAGTTTTATTTAGAAATAATACTCTGACAATAGTTGGGGAAATAGTGCCATCTAGTGGATATAGTTTTTCTACCCTGAACTTTGCAGCCTGAATGACTGATGAGGGAAAATACTGCCCTCTGGAGGATGTAGGGGAAATACCACCCCCTGGAGGATACAGGGGGAATACCAAATCAAACTGTACATACATATAATGAACTCGAATGTATGACACCATCCACTCACTCATCACTAAGAATTTCAACTAACACAAAACAGACAAAACTAAATATTACTGCACAAACATCTCTAAGAAAATTTAAACTAATACAAAACAGACAAAAATAACGCTACTAAGAAATTTAAACTAACACAAAAACAGACAAAAACAGACAAAAACATCACAAGTCATCTAGATTACCGTAGGTTCCGCAACTATCACTATTGCAGAGTCAGTAGCTTAGGTTACACATAGTGCTAAGGGTATTGTTAATCTTTGAATTTGTAGATAAAACATATTTCTAGTGTTAGTGGTTAGATCATACATAATCTCTGAATCTCTCTCTCCAACACAATTTCACTCATAATTTCTGTTTTTTTTTTTCTTCTCTCTAAGCATAACAACTAGTAAACATAACTAATACGGTAGTTGCTCAGTACACCGTATCACTCATACAATAACTTATATTATTAAGAAATAATGCTCTGACAGCTAGTTGGGAAAATAGTGACATCTAGTGGATATGACAAGTTTCTCTACCATGAACTCAGCCGTATGAATGACTGATGAGGGAAATACTGCCCCTGGAGGATCTAGGGGAAATACCACGCATACTCATATTTAGGGATTGAATCCTTTTAGCGATAAGCTACAGATACAGATAACTAGAAAAACTAGCAGATCTATAGTCCCATCGAATATCAATACAATTAACATACAATGCTTTCCCCCTTCATCCCTATCCCACTGGTCATGTGTAACATAGTTGTTCTTTTCCTGGGGTGAGACACTAGCTAGATTTGTCTACACAAATCATACTCAGTAAATCAATTTGGTAGACATACTGGTTTGCCACCAACACAATTATCTTACACTTTATATTCTGACACTCTGGTCTACTCGTTACACGATGTGTCACTACTCTGCATAGCAAAACACTATTCATCTGTACAAACCATGCACTTCCTCATTCAACACTAAAACGCACAAAACATAAAATATAGCCACCTAACAGAAAGTATTACAAAAAATAACCTCACGAAGAATGTTCAACTAGCGACTAAAACTTTGCAACATAACAAAAATATTTTAAAAAAATAACACCACTAAGAAATTGAGACTAGAAACTAGAAAACATGGAGGATTCTTTTCTCTCTCTCTCTCTCTAAGCCATAACAACTAGTACACATAACTAATACGGTAGTGCTCACTACACCATTTCATCAAAATCGGTAACTTATGTGACTTCAAAGTTTCGTGAAAAAGTGACTATGCATGTACCGTATGTGTAATATGCAATATTCATTGATTCATTAAAAACTATTTATTTTTCAAACATAAAAACTATTTTAAATTGTTTTTTTTTGTGTATACCATATATTTTAGTAGTAGTAGAGTACAGTAGTAGAGTACAGTAGTTGGTAGTTGTGTGTAATGAAATACCAGGGGTCTAGGACTCTAGGTGAAAGCTAGAATTTTCAATTAGCTGTGCATCTTTTGAGTTATGCTAGAAATCAAATTTTCAAATATCAACCACTCATGATACCATCACACTGTTTAACAAAACCATTTGTTTTGAAAAAGTACATCTAGTCAATAAAAGCTGTTACTGTTAGGGTAAGAAATTTGGTTGCCAAGAAAGGATAAAGAAAAAATAACCTCATGTTTTAACCACGTGTTTTTTATTATTATTTTATTTTTTCCAAAGTTTACATTGATCACACCAAGTGTGCTTCATACGATGGCCTATGCAGGGTACCCATCTGTAGCAGTATGGGATATATGGATTGGTAAAATAATCAGCACTAAACATTACTAGTCATATTAGGAACATGTAATTATTCACAAGGATCATTAAATAATTGAATATGAACACCATAGCTATTGAAAATGGTGTAGAATACATGTATATCATTTTTGGTTACATTGGACGTGAACTGGTCCCCTCTAGTGAAACCAAAAAAAAAGAAACTAATTTCAAAGCTATTACAGTAAAACCAACATAAACTAATATGATGTGTAAGGGTGAAGAATTCTGTCATGGATTCATAGCTATGTTACAAAATAATGAAGTTATAGCAATTAGACCTGAATTGAAGGCATTGCCTTATGCAGTACAACATCAAGGACAACCCGGATACATGGATTGCAGTGATACAGTCAGGAGAGCACAAGACAATATAAGAAAAAACAAGACAACACTTCAAAACATCATGATGTCCGATATTGACAATCTCTTCAAGCTTATTTCACTTATCTATGATCGAAAACTAATCACACCACTGGATAGGTATCGTATCTCCTCAGACCCCGCCACTGAACTTGTGGACGCAATTATGGCCAAAGGTGAATCAACATGCATTGCTTTCCTGGATATTATGAAAACAAGAAGTGTAATATTAATGTTTCCTGCTCTAAAGACATTACCCTGGGACAATTCTAGTGACCCTGTAGAACATAAACTAAAATGGAAACGTGTGCTTACAGTCAAATCAGATGAAAACAACATGATGCCAGAAACAAAGAAGAAAAAGAAATGATCTTTTGATTTCAATCAATTAGGCCATCTAGGTTTTTATTGTTGGGTTAACATGGGCTGACCTAATTAGCTAACTAGTTAGGGTCATACGCCCACCTTACTGTTCCACCCTTCCCTTCCAACCACGCCTATTCCCCATACACGATATAAGGGTATTCTGCGTACGGTTCTCTACACCAGCAACCATGGAGGAATCTACTGAAAGAAGAGAAGAAGTTGACAATGACAAGCATGACTCTACCACTACTCTTCCAGAGGAAACTGTAGAATTTGGTCCTTTACCTCCACCATCACCAATATTTTTTGACTCTCCTCTAGACTTAAGTCTCAATGCTCCACCGTCTTCACCTGTGAATTACCCTGGACTACTCTCCATCACACCATGGCTTTCAGCATCCTCTCCAATGAATTCAACTCTGACCATGGACCAACCTGATGGACTGGGCAATATAATGCATTTGGACATTATAAAAATATGCATCGCCAAGTTAATGAGTGTGGTTATAAATAACCAGTGGAAAGATGACTGCGAGGGATGTCAAATAGATCATCCCAGTCAAACCGAACATCGATGCCTATACCCCATTCCAAAATATTACACATTCACTCATTTTAAAAAGTTAATGGAAAAACTATGGACTCGCCGATTCATACCATGTGTTATGCAGGTGTTGGAAACTCAAGGAATTGTCATCACACCGTCCAGAGTGCAAGGGATATGTGAAGCTATTCTATATGACGGGAGGAATGTGAATGATATCATGGAAAAAATCGATAATGACATGAATGTTGATAATGTGCTTGGTGGATACATGAAGAAAGATGAATTGCTAAATGGATTTGTTACATGTTGTACTAACACCCCACCTGATGCTGCAAGCTCTGACGCTGGTAATTATTTGAGAAAACTAGTTTGAGAGAATAGTTTTGCACATATAATGTGTGTTATATTCATATTTTCATGGATATTCATAAGTTGGAAACAAATTCTTCTTTTCTCCTCATCACCAACGGTTTCATGGCCCTCCCAGTGACATCACCACTGGATCTGGATCAACCTGCAACTTTACTTGGTTCACGCTTTCTGCGTATTATAAAAGTATGCGTAGCAATGCTAGTGGATGCTATACTAACTGATCTATGGAAAGAGGATTGTGACGGTTGTGAACAGTGTCTATCCCATCCATCAAGATATTTTTTCATTCATTTTGAAGAATTCATGAAAAGACTATGGACTCGCCGATTCATACCATGTGTTATGCATGTGTTGGAAGCTCGTGGTATTATTACAACAACATCCAGAGTGCATGGAGTGTGTGAAACTTTTCTACACGAATTGAAGGGTGTTAAAGATATTCCAGGATATATCAGAGCGATTGTTAATGCCAATCTGGTATTGGGTAAAGACAAGAAAACGGGTTCTGTTCTGAATGAACTTGTTACATTATGGAGGAACTCTCCAGCTGTTGAACTATAGAATTATTAGATAAAGTATAAACACCTTAATAATTGATTTATTGTTACTGTGAATACATTATATTTTCGATTTGTTATGTATATATTTGTACACCATTTTCATTAGCTATGCTGTTCATGTTCATATTCAATTATTTAATGAACTCTGTGTATATTTTGTTACCTCTGTACCATTTACCATATAGTAATGTTTTTGTCAGTTGTAATGTAAATGAATATCCTTGTAAATACTTGTTCATGTTTTTTCTTGTCAAAATAGAAATATACTTTGTCAGTTGTATTGTAAATGAATATCCTTGTAAATACTTGTTCATGTTTTTTCTTGTCAAAATAAAAATATACTGATATACTGAATATTTGGTCTTGGTAGTTTATGTTAAATTAGTTTATGTTGGTTTTACTGTAATAGCTTTGAAATTAGTTTCTTTTTTTTGTTTCACTAGAGGGGACCAGTTTAGCTCACGTCCAATGTAACCAAAAATGATATACATGTATTCTACACCATTTTCAATAGCTATGGTGTTCATATTCAATTATTTAATGATCCTTGTGAATAATTACATGTTCCTAATATGACTAGTAATGTTTAGTGCTGATTATTTTACCAATCCATATATCCCATACTGCTACAGATGGGTACCCTGCATAGGCCATCGTATGAAGCACACTTGGTGTGATCAATGTAAACTTTGGAAAAAATAAAATAATAATAAAAAACACGTGGTTAAAACATGAGGTTATTTTTTCTTTATCCTTTCTTGGCAACCACATTTCTTACCCTAACAGTAACAGCTTTTATTGACTAGATGTACTTTTTCAAAACAAATGGTTTTGTTAAACAGTGTGATGGTATCATGAGTGGTTGATATTTGAAAATTTGATTTCTAGCATAACTCAAAAGATGCACAGCTAATTGAAAATTCTAGCTTTCACCTAGAGTCCTAGACCCCTGGTATTTCATTACACACAACTACCAACTACTGTACTCTACTACTGTACTCTACTACTACTAAAATATATGGTATACACAAAAAAAAAACAATTTAAAATAGTTTTTATGTTTGAAAAATAAATAGTTTTTAATGAATCAATGAATATTGCATATTACACATACGGTACATGCATAGTCACTTTTTCACGAAACTTTGAAGTCACATAAGTTACCGATTTTGATGAAATGGTGTAGTGAGCACTACCGTATTAGTTATGTGTACTAGTTGTTATGGCTTAGAGAGAGAGAGAGAGAAAAGAATCCTCCATGTTTTCTAGTTTCTAGTCTCAATTTCTTAGTGGTGTTATTTTTTTTAAATATTTTTGTTATGTTGCAAAGTTTTAGTCGCTAGTTGAACATTCTTCGTGAGGTTATTTTTTGTAATACTTTCTGTTAGGTGGCTATATTTTATGTTTTGTGCGTTTTAGTGTTGAATGAGGAAGTGCATGGTTTGTACAGATGAATAGTGTTTTGCTATGCAGAGTAGTGACACATCGTGTAACGAGTAGACCAGAGTGTCAGAATATAAAGTGTAAGATAATTGTGTTGGTGGCAAACCAGTATGTCTACCAAATTGATTTACTGAGTATGATTTGTGTAGACAAATCTAGCTAGTGTCTCACCCCAGGAAAAGAACAACTATGTTACACATGACCAGTGGGATAGGGATGAAGGGGGAAAGCATTGTATGTTAATTGTATTGATATTCGATGGGACTATAGATCTGCTAGTTTTTCTAGTTATCTGTATCTGTAGCTTATCGCTAAAAGGATTCAATCCCTAAATATGAGTATGCATGGTATTTCCCCTAGATCCTCCAGGGGCAGTATTTCCCTCATCAGTCATTCATACGGCTGAGTTCATGGTAGAGAAACTTGTCATATCCACTAGATGTCACTATTTTCCCAACTAGCTGTCAGAGCATTATTTCTTAATAATATAAGTTATTGTATGAGTGATACGGTGTACTGAGCAACTACCGTATTAGTTATGTTTACTAGTTGTTATGCTTAGAGAGAAGAAAAAAAAAACAGAAATTATGAGTGAAATTGTGTTGGAGAGAGAGATTCAGAGATTATGTATGATCTAACCACTAACACTAGAAATATGTTTTATCTACAAATTCAAAGATTAACAATACCCTTAGCACTATGTGTAACCTAAGCTACTGACTCTGCAATAGTGATAGTTGCGGAACCTACGGTAATCTAGATGACTCGTGATGTTTTTGTCTGTTTTTGTCTGTTTTTGTGTTAGTTTAAATTTCTTAGTAGCGTTATTTTTGTCTGTTTTGTATTAGTTTAAATTTTCTTAGAGATGTTTGTGCAGTAATATTTAGTTTTGTCTGTTTTGTGTTAGTTGAAATTCTTAGTGATGAGTGAGTGGATGGTGTCATACATTCGAGTTCATTATATGTATGTACAGTTTGATTTGGTATTCCCCCTGTATCCTCCAGGGGGTGGTATTTCCCCTACATCCTCCAGAGGGCAGTATTTTCCCTCATCAGTCATTCAGGCTGCAAAGTTCAGGGTAGAAAAACTATATCCACTAGATGGCACTATTTCCCCAACTACTGTCAGAGTATTATTTCTAAATAAAACTAAACTAACTTGTCATATCCACTAGATGTCACTATTTTCCCAGCTACTGTCAAAGCAATTATTTCTAAATAATATAAACTATTGTATGAGTGAAACAATTATTTGCTTTAAAAATACTAAGTCCATTAAGGCGTTTCTAAGGCTTACACGTTTAGTGAATATCTACCGTATAGGATGGAAGTAACAGGATAAAATAATAGGGTTGTACGGTAAATATAATGGCATTTCAATTTAGTTTGTCAAAAAATAATATATAATCTCCCTATTCCATCAATTACAAGAAATACACATGCTGTTGTTAGTGATTCACCCCAACAGATATCGCTATTTCACATACATCTGTCAACTTAGTGATCCATAATTTCATATGATGGAATTGAATTTCCCATTGCATAAGCATACCTGGAAGCCTATATGTAAAGGTGCTGTATGTAAAGATAAATCTTTAGGTTAAACACAATATTTAGTTTTAATATTTTAAGGAATACCTAGTATTTTATTTTAACCCCATAATATACTACTACTAATACATGTTTTCAGCGTATTGGACAAATGGCACAACACTTTAAAAATGTTAAACTGTTCATGTAATGCCCCTCCATTGTATTTTAGATAACCTTTGTAGATAGGCCGTTTTTGCATAGATTGGGTTCAAGTGGCTACAATGCTAAGTATAAGGTTATTTTTCATCTCTCTGAGATGACCATGAATAGCTAAAAAACAGACAAACAAATTGTACAATACAATTGTTTTACATCAGCTGCAGTACCACTAGTGGGCACTAGTGACCCCACATGTTCTTACAATAAAAACAAATTTTGAAAATAGCTGATCTACAAGCTGTATTCCTCTCTCATTTATGTAATGTTAATGAGAAATAGAGTTATTATTCTAGCGGTGTAGTACCACTATAGTGGCCATACAAATAATCCCCCTAACCCTAACCCTAACCCTTAAATCACACCATATTCCAATATATTATTCAACAGGGACAATCCCCACGTACATCACACCCCAGTGAAAATAATAGGTAGGCAAGGTATTACCCCAAAATAACACATCTGCAAAGCTGTTAGCCTATGGGTTCAAAATAGCTCATCTACAAGCTGGTACTCAAAATAACAAAATCTACAAGCTACATGCAAATATAATTATTAATGGACAAATACAATTTCACAGCTGCAGTACCACTTGTGACCATTAGTGACCATACATGTTCCTATGACAATACCAAATCCATCCCTGCTACCATGTCATCTTTGTAACATTAGGACATAGTCATGTTTCATACCAACCACCCAATGGAAATAATAGATATAAGCTATGTCCACAAATAACACATCTCCTACCTTGGAGTCCCGGGGTTAAAAATCACAAATCTACAAAACTAACATACTCTACATCTAATTTAATTATTATACAAAATAAATGTAAGATGGGGTGACACAATGAGTTGCATTAGTGTGTCATAGTCTTTAAACTGTTTTTACTGCAATCAGGTGTATGGACTCTAAAGATAAGCACACTTCCCCCTGGGTCTATGCACGTCTGTGCAACAAAGAAAAAACAAATGTGAAAATAGCAGATCTACAAGCTGACACTCTATAATTCTTTGTAATATTAGGACATTGTCATGTGTATTGTCAGTTCTATCCAATATCATTGCATTCAGTGCAAAACACCTAATATATACATGACTGGGACAAACCGGTTTGGTTGACAGCATATCTAAGTTAAATGTATTACTATGCAACACTTTGGTCATGTTGAGGTAGATAGATTTATTTGAATAATCTAGTGTCTTGAGAACACAGATTAGACCTCCACAATACAACTATAAGTAGTATATTTAGTCAAACTAGTGAAAATAGCTGATCTACAAGCTGGATTCCTCTCTCATTTATGTAATGTTAATGAGAAATAGTTATTATTCTATCGGTGTAGTACCACTAGTGGCCATAAGTGACCACACATGTTCCTATGACAATACCAAATCCATCCCCTGCTAACATGTCATCTTTGTAATTTAGGACATTGTCATGTGTAGTACCAAATCTGACCACTATGGATACGTTTAGTGAAGAAAAAAAAAAAAAAACCCGCACATGATAAGTCAGACTATATTATCGGTATATTAACTCACTGAACGCCATAAACGTCTTATACGTCTTTGGACCTCGGTGCCATAAACGTCTTTTACGTCTTTTTAATTAATCAAAAGTTTTATCATTTTTTCATAATTGTAATTTCAAAAAAATCGCTCTAGAAGTTGGCCATATGCCTCCGTGACCTGAGCGATACGGCCGATTTGACTGTAGCACCAGTGTAACACAGTCCGGCGGAAAATCGGTATAGCTGAAGATTGGTTCCGGCCGTTTAAATGTTATCTAAAACGTTCGTTTATACACTTTCCCGTGCATCCCTGACGAACTATAAGTACTCAAAAAACGCAGAAAATTCTCAGGATTCCAGCGGTGCCATCCATTCTTCTCTACCTATCCTTGATCGCGATCGCCAGGGTTCCGAAGTGTGTTAGCATGCTAGCTAAAAGGCCTGGCCAAAATGTAAACAACAGGCCCAAACCAAAAAAAAGATGGACGTCTTCTTCCTTCTTCTGTTAGTTGATCAGATAGTAGGAGACCACCCTCTGGTGGTTTTCAAATGGTATTGCACTCCAGATTGCACACAGGGCCCATCACAGCACACACATATGATGATGATCAAGACATCTTACACATGTTCTATTGAAGCCCAAATCTAATGATAGGATATATATATATAAATATACATGTTTTCCTTTGTAAGAGGGGTAGTGTGGCTTTCGATAGAAGCATAGATTTATATATGTAATTTAAGTACAAAATATGATTTTGGCCCCCATAAAAAGGCAAAATTAAGCAAAATGGCTGGCACCAGTTTTGTAGATTTTGAATAAAGGGTGGCATTCACTGAGTTAATCAACATGGGCAACCTTTCATGCCTATAATACTTTTATATCAGCACACCCCCGTGAAGATAATAGACCTGTAAGCTAATGCTCTCAAAATAGCAGATCTACAAGTTGTGAGTCTTGGGTTTATAATATTCCATCTACAAATCGGGACTCAAAATAGCAGATCTACAAGCTACCATACTGTAAATAAACAATTGCAGACTTTTCCCCTTACTATGCACTTAGTTTTCCCCTACTGTTTACATTAAGTATGTTTGTCTTATATGCAATGTTAGTGCCACTATTCCAACCCCCTTAAGATACATTGTTTTTGGGGAGTTAGATCGCTTTGAACTGCTCATTTTAATTTCTAAAGTCACAAAAGTGTGACCACCCCTGATAGATCATGGCTGAAGAAATAGATAAGAAAAACTTGGTGGTTGAAGATGAAGAATGAGGAAGTTTAGGATTAACTAACCAGTGAGGGGGCACTTAGCAAACAAAATGTAGTTATATCATTTACTTAAACGTTGATTTTATTTATTTTTACCCTAAAAAACCATGGTATGGCCTATGATCACATTATATTTTATCGAATGATTGATTAGTTATGAGAAGCTTTCAAATAACAGGCTACCTAATGTTAGTGTGATAAGAGATAAAGATAGCATAGTACCCTCTTGGTGTCATCTGGGCAGTGTAGATAAGAATACTTGTGAAAAATGAGGAAGTTTAGGATTAACTAGCCAGAGAGGGGGGCACTTGGTACAACATGTAGTTATTTCACCTACTTTTACACATGATTTAATTTTTGTTTACCCTTTTAAATATCTTATGTATAAACACATTGTTTTATCGAATGACTGATTGTCGTGTAACACTTTCAAATGACAGATCAGCTACTGCTAGTATGATCAGAGATAAAGATATAGAGTACCTTCTTGGTGTCATCTGTGGGGGGTCAGATAAGGGTAATTAGATACCTTGATAAGGAAATATATTTGTGCACCCTGTCATACAGTACCCAATATGACTATGCATGGGTGGAAGGGTTTTGAAATCACAGGTGTAGATGAAACTAAATTATAATGTAGGTTTAATATCAACTAAGGGCTTCAGAGTTAGTAAAGGGGGTCCTCAAAAGCTTCCAATCATTTTATATTAACACTGTAGAACTGTACACAAAAATAGCAGATCTACATGCATACAATGTTTCGCACTGCGAGACGTTGTAAGCTTGCAGATTGGCTATTTTCGCAAAGAGGTACCACAAGCTGTCAATCTATAATTCTTTGTAATATTATTTGGTAATAATGGATGTCACAAGGACTGTATTAGTGTAACGTAGCATTTAAACGTTTTGTTTACACAGACAACGTACGTTGGAACAAAGAAAAAAGAAGTTGCTACTGTATGCACTGTCATTCTGCAATACATGGCTGTTGGCTGAAAAGTTGTAAGATGACTATTACACACACATTCCCCCCACCTTTTCCTCTCGCTCTCTCCCCCTCCCCTCCTGTCTTCTCATCTCTCCTCCACTCTATGTCATCATTAAAACATGCACACGAATTAAACAGTTAATAAAACTATTGAGCTGCAGTACCATTTCTGACCGTATCCCTCGTGAATGTGTCAAATCATACACATTATAAGCAATAAAGCTTTTGCCTAGAAGGGTTCATGTGGTTAAATATGCTTATTGCTTAATGTCAGATAATATCCTCAGAGTTACTATAAAGTTGTTAACACTGTAGAACTGATGCCTAAAATATCAGATACACAATGCATAATATGATATTGCAGTGTAATGTTGTGAGTTTGTAGATTGGCTATTTTTAATACAGTAGGTATTGTTTTCTTATCACTCTTTATACAGACAACGTACGTTGGAACGAGAAAAAGAAGTTGTTGCAATATTGCAAACAGATGGACAGACACAGATAGCCTAGATGTAGTACATTATCTATTTATTACATACACATCATACAATATTCCATTGCCCCAATCATGTTGCTGTAATGTTACAGTTAGAAGCACCCACACCATTGACTGATTGTCACACACACACACACACACACACATACACATACACACACACACACACACACACACACACACACACACACACACACAGTCAACCGATTTTTGCGACATCCATGATTGCTGTCACTTTACCCCCCACCAACCCCCTCCCTTTCACCACCCCTCCCCTTCTCCCCCCTTTTTTTTTCTCTCTCCTCCTCTCCTCCTCTCCTCCACTCTTGCATACTGTAGTACTTTTAAAAACTTATAAACCAACAATATAAAACATAAAACCATAACACTATAAAATATTAGTTATGATTATATTAAATATGCAGATTTTGAAATGTTATTCAATTAATTTATACTAATTTATTCATTAATTAAAATATTTTAATCCATCTAATTAATTATGCATTAATTAAAACAGCACCCCCTAGTGGTAGGAATTCTGCACCCATATAGTGTATACAGTGACTACTGATGTGGACACATCAGGGATTTCCATGGGCATGAAAGGGATTTGTTCCTCTGGCATCACAGGGATCTCCATATCTCCATATATGGGCATAAAAGGGATTTGTTCCCCCTGGCATCACAGGGATCTCTCTAACAGGGCATCATTAATATTGATGACATAAGGGAACTCCATATATGGGCATTAAAGGGATTCTGTTAGTGTGACATCACAGTGAGGCCAGAGCGTGATGTCAGAGCGGCAAACCCATAGAAACCCATAAAAATGTGTACAAGTCTACACGTCTACACGGGGACAAGCTGTGACATAATTCTCTCATGGTAAACTGCAATAAACGTACAATATAAAGTAACCAACAAGTCAAAATGCTTAAACAAAGGCCCGGTGCATTATCTATGACGTTTAACAAAAAATAATGGCATTATTCATCCTATGACGTGTGTGCGCCTTAGAGATGGGACGTTCGCGAACGAATCGTGTCTTTTGAAATGCTCTTTGAAATGAACGATGGGATCCGGTTCGCAGTAGGGAGCCGTTCCTTTCTAATGAACGGTGGTGGAAAAAGTACTCAAATTCTTTACATTAAGTAAAAGTAACAATACTGCAATGTAGAAATATTCTGCCACAAGAGGATGTACGGAATTAAAATGTACTTGAGTAAAAGTACAAAAGTATTGGTATCAAAATGCAGAATGTCCCATTTCACAGGTTTTCCAAAGAATAAAATGTAGAAAAATCGTTAGAAAATAGCAGATCTACAAGCTCACAATGCGTCGCAACGACGCATTGTTGTAGATCGGCTATTTTCAAAAGGCAAAAATGGAAAAATGGCCGAAATGTATAGGGTTGACGTGTTTAGTAATTATAGGCTAATCAAAATCTACAAAGTAACTAGTAACTAAAATGAGCCAGTGAGTCTTTTGAACGGCTCTTTGAAAGGAACGGATCCCAGAGATCTGGCTCACTTCAAAGAGCCATAAATCCCATCTCTAGTGCATCTTGCTAGTCCAGTCAGATTCTACCTTTAGTGTGCTGTGTGGAGGCAATCAGGGATTGGAGGCAGCTGGCCAGGGCGGGGCCTCCAATCACTATAAAAGAGCTACACTTACAGCGGTGCTCATTTGACACCTGGGCCACACTGCATGGCCACACAGAGCTTTTTGTTTGTTTTTTGTTTGCTTCAATCATTTGGTTTCTTCTGCAGTTTAGTTTCCCTAACCGGCTTTTGTTTGAGACAACGTTTCTCTTGTTGACCTGAGGCTGATTCTAGAAATGCCTTCTAAATCAGTGGTTCTCAAACGTGTCAAAATGTAAAAAAATAACAGATGTAGGCCTACAAGCGTGCTGTGAGCTTGTAGATCTGCTATTTTTTAAAACCACTGTTCTAAATCCCAATTTGTTTTATGAAAAACATATGTTGCCATGCATATAGTTGCTGAAATATAAAAGTGACACGGATGCTTTCCTGGTTTTAAGGGAATACAATTATACATTTTAGTACCTGTCTCCCTTATTTGCTGTGCTCTGGGAGCCGGGCCATAACGGTGTGTGTGCACAAGCCAAAAAAAAAAAAAAAAGAATCCAACCATGTCTCCACCTCAACCTTTTCACCCTGACGAAAACCTTTTTTCAGGGGTCATCACCATGTTGACCTCTGAACATTGTTGTCCAATAAAATGTTTTGTCACAAATGTACAAAATGAGAATGTCCAGGAAAATATACAGAGATAGTCCTGAGGTCTGTAACACTTGCGAATGTGCACATGGAACAAACTGGATCCTCCAGGTCCAATTTGTGTTCCATTTGTACACTCAGTACAGAGTTATGGGGGTCCATGCAAAGCTAACGTCTGAGAAACACTAGTAGCCTTCTAATACACTCCTAATGTTCCATACAGTAGTGTGATAGTAAATCAGTATCATACATATCCTGAAGAAAACCTGGAGAAAATAAGATAAGTTATAATGGTGTGTAAAACAAAGAAACAAAGGCCACAGACCAGTGTTGATTTGCGCTCTAAAAATAGATCTTCAAGCTAGTGAGCTTATATAGATAGGCTATTTTCAGCATGCCATTACGACTCCATCGAGGCCCGCCAAAATACATTTGTGTCGACTATGAACTGTAGATTTAGTTGGCTAAAAGCTTATGATATTTAGTCGATTAAAACTAGACTAAAACTAAAACATTTCAGATTCACTAAAATATGACTAAAACAAATGGAATTGTATTCAAAAGACTAAAAGTAAAACTAAATTTGCTGTAAAAATCAGAAAAATACAGTATGCATCTTCCATACAACCCCAATGGTTTTGTATATTTCATAAAAGCAAAGGATAAATTGCCTCAATCTGCAATGTATTCAACCGGTTGGCTCGTAGGCCTATGTACATAGTTTTAGAATGATAACACCTAAACATCACCCATCTACACGTTTGTTAGGAAAGGCATATCTGGGGTGTGTGTGTGTGTGTGTGTGTGTGTGTGTGTGTGTGTGTGTGTGTGTGTGTGTGTGTGTGTGTGTGTGTGTGTGTGTGTGTGTGTGTGTGTGTGTGTGTGTGTGTGTGTGTGTGTGTGTGTGTGTGTGTGTGTGTGTGTGTGTGTGTGTGTGTGTGTGCGCCTTGCTGATCAGATCCTGTCTTTAGTGTGCTGGGTCCTGGTTGGAGAGTGGAGGCAATCAGGGATTGGAGGCAGCTGGCCAGGGCGGGGCCTCCAATCACTATAAAAGAGCTACACTTCACAGAGCTACTCATTTGACACCTGGGCCACACAGCATGGCAACACAGAGCTTTTTGTTTGGGTTCTCAAACATGTTCAAGATTTCTCAAACATGTTCAATAATAACAGATGTAGGCCTACAAGCGAGCTGTGAGCTTGTAGATCTGCTATTTTTGAGAACCACTGTTCTAAATCCTAATAGTTTTTTTGAAAAACCCATGTTGCTTTATACAGTAGCTGAAATGTAAGAATGACACAGATGCTTTCGGTCTTAAGGGAATACAATGATACATTTAAGTATTTACCCCCCACCTGTTTACCTTTTTGCTGTGCTCTTGGAGCCGGGCCATAACACACAAGCAAAACTCAGAGGATCGATAGTTAATCAGTATCATACATATCCTGAAGAAAACCTGAAGACTTAACGTTCAGTAATTGGGTCTTATGAAAATAAGAACATTTCAATGGTGTAAAAACAAAGACTTACTGCCGTTAAATGGCATTTATTTAACTTAAGTGAATAAACCTGGGGGCAGCCGCAGGATTGTTTCTAAACCAAGATCACAAACAAAGATAAATCAATACAACACGTGCCAACAACATAATACAATACATACTTAAAAAGAAGTGCTCCCCTATCTTTCCCTGGACTAATGGCCCTCTAGTAGCTCTAATGACTTTTGTCTGCTGTTTAAAATACCTCAGATTTATTGTCAGATCTCGCTATTTCTACGTGTCATTATTTCGGTTTAGGTTTTAGGGTTAGGTTTAGGCATAGTGGTTAACATTCACCATTCACCAGCGTCGGCAGGTTAGCATTTCACCAGGTTAACATTCACCCGCGTCGAACAAATGGAACGTCAAACTAATCTTAAGTTGAAATTAGGGATGTCCCGATACCACTTTTTTGCTGACCGAGTACGAGTACAAGTACTTCATTGTGAGTACTCGCCGATACCGAGTACCGATACGAGTACAATTAATAATACAAAACAATGTGTTGTCATCCTCACAAATCTTAAAATTAGGGATGTTCCTAGCGACTAATTTCACTGACATGTACACGACAATTTTGAAACCTATTGGGATAACCGAAAATTAATTGACAAGCAGAAAATAGCCAAAATCTAGCACATTTCAATCTATTAGGCTAAACCTCATTTGAAAAAGATATCAAGAGTATATGAAAGCCCTTTAATAATGTTTATACTATTGGAATCTGCTCCAAAATAATTGATTACATCACCAGTGAAAGACGTAGTCTAAAACTAGGTCACCAATTAAGCGCACCGCAGCGCAGCTGGACTGACAGGACTCCTCGTTAAGCGACCTCTCTCATCTCGCTCATCTCTCATCACTGTTAGGCCTACTTTAAACCATTATTTATGGCATTCGCAGCCAACTTATAACTGAGACTACTTTCTCCATGTTCTCAAAATCTCACCTCAAAATGGATTATTCTTCAGATGAGCGGATCACACTGATGCAACAGGCTCGAGCCGAGCTGCCGAGGTAATGAGTGAGTGATTCACATCCAGTCGCCTTTTTTGGATTTGATTTCTCCATCAAAGGCAAAGCACTCAGACAAACTTTGCATCGTAGCAAGTTTTAAGATTAATGAATGATGAATGATGCTGCTAAATCACTCAATGTAGGCCTACTCATGTTGAAGCTGCAGAAAGACAGACAGACAGCCTGCTGCCGCTGAATGCCAGCGTTCACTCCGTTCAGCGTGCACCAAGGGTGTCGCACCAAATTCTGGGCCCTGGGTACAAGGATTCACTGCTGGCCCCCCATGAATGTTCTTCATGGGGTATTTAAAAAATAGCAGATCTGCAAGCTTGCAGTGCGGCACTGTGAGCTTGCATATCTGCTTTTTGTCAATAGCAAAAGTATAAAATAATTAAGGCCCTGGCTTTCACCTTGAGCCCCAGTAACCCAGTCCCACTTTTCTCCCCCTTGTGACGCCCCTGTTCGGTATCGGCCGCTGCCGTCAGAAGTATCGGGCGAGTACGAGTACAGCAAAATAGGGTTGTATCGGCGCGAGTACCGATACCGCGAGTACCGATACCGCATCCCTAGTTGAAATATCGCCACGCTCCCGTCAGTTGGCACCAGGGCACCAGATGGACGGGTGCCACTGACTGAACATAATCAGCTTTTATGATTACCTATATACGAGGGAGGTATATAGGGCTCAAGTGGTTAATGTCTTCTGGTAGGCATATGTTACTGTATGTGTTAGATAGATAGATAGATAGATAGATAGATAGATAGATATATACCTTTATTATCCTAAGGGGGATCACCCAGAGGCAGCACAGCAGTATATGGTGATTTACAAAGTTAAAGAGAAGTAAGAAAAAAAAGAACAGAGTACAGTAAAGAGCAAGGTACATCAAATAAAGGGAACAAATGATACATATATACACAGTATATATATATATATATATATATATATATATATATATATATATATATATATAAAGTGTAAAAAAAAAAAAAAAAAAATAACAGTCAAGTGTCCATAACAGTCAATGCTAGTTAGTGCAATAAGTATCTCACCAACATTTGTCAAACACAAGCAAAATACTCCAAAACTACTAACACAACAACCTAATAGTGCAGAGTTTCCAATGGCCAGTGCAATAAAAACAAACTAGAAAAAGAAAGAAACAAGAAAGGGTGACCTTAGAGGTCAGTCAGTACAACTATAGTTCCAGTAAAAAAGGCTACTCGTCAATCGACCATTGTGTGTCTCATGAGAGCAGCCGGTACAAAAGACTTAAACTGCAGCAAGAAGCTGTCAAGGTCTTGATCACAGTTAGTTAGTCTTAGCTAGTCTTCTCTGGGTTGTTAAACATCGTTCCAGCAGCCACACAAGGCATTCTTGTTGTATATCTGATCTTTGAGGACACAACACATACTGCAGCCCTATTTTCATATAATTGTGGGCTTGCCTGTAAGGCGAGCACACTTTAGATATTGTCATTATTTATCTATCTGGCAGTCATACTATATCAAGTTCTCCTCAAAACTTCGGTTCCTTTCTACTCCTACATACTTAGTGAGAAAATGAAAATAAAAACATCAATGTGTTCAGCTTACTGTGGCGACGTGTGCTATTACTTTTTACAGCAATCGGCCAAATGGTGGCGCTGTAGGAAGCCTTCGAAAGTGCAAACTTTGAACAGGTATAGCTCATGCTGTGTTTTAGGTACAGCCATGAAACCTGTATACACGTATGCGTCTCCTCATGCCGAACAACCTTTAGGCTCTGACTTTCTCTGACCTTTAGGTCTCCCACCATTTTGAATTATATGAAAAAAAGTAAAAATCTATCTCCCCCTGGGATTTTTGTGTTACGCGCACAAAACATTTTTCACATGAAATTTGAACCTATATCTACACAGGCTATGTGGTGAGAAGTTTGTACGTTAAATAATGATTTTTTAATAATTCAATCCATATTGCGGTTTTATGCAAATTATTCTTCGGCCTCTAAATCATACATGTACGGTTACACGTTCATGGCATTTGGCAAAGATGTAGAGGGTTAGTCAAAATATCACTGAAACCAATCTTATTCCAATCGGCCAAAGGGGGGCGCTATACAAAGCATTTGAAAATTCAAACTTCAAACGGGCATAAGTCATGACTCGTTTCGTTTGAAGTCATGCAACTTGCTTACACGCGTGCTTTGACTCGAGCGGAAGACATCTGTGTCTTTGTTAAGTAAGCTCCGCCCTTAGATTTTCCGCCATTTTGAGCAGTTCGGAAAACGCTTAAACCCGATTTTATTCTGGAATTCTCGCATCACGTGCACAAAACTTTTTTTACGTGAACTTTGGACAAATATCTAAAGATCTGTCAGATCGATTTAAAAAAAATTGAAACATGCTTTTTTAATAAATTCAATGAATATTGCAGTTTTATGCAAATTATTCTTCTGCCTCTAAATCATACATGCAAAGTAACATATTCATGGCATTTGGCAAAGATGTAAAGTGTTATTCCAAATATCACTAAAACCAATCTTACTCCAATTGGCCAAATTTTGAGCAGTTTGTGATACGCTTAAACTTGTTTTTATTCTAGGATTTTTTTTTTGCATTTTGCATGAAACATTCTACACACAATCTAAGGACCTTTATCTAATATGCCTATGAGGTTGTTTGTATGTGAAAACATGAACATGTCACCGAGCAAATGAATATTTTAAAAAGCTGGCATTGTTCCATAAAGGAAGAAATCTCATCTTTGTGCAATCTTTTCTCACTATGCAGGGTTGGGGAATTCATAGCTCACCTGGTAAGGTCTTTGCCTATCTGTCAAAAGTAGTGGTTATAGCAAATACCTTTCATGTGGAAGGTTAGGAGTTCAAACCTTGCCTGGGGTTGTGAAAATAGCAGATCTACAAGCTCACAATGCCTTGCGTTGTGAGCTTGCAATTTGAAAGAGTGAGGTCGCACAGGACGGAATTTATTTACAAGTGTGATTTGAGTTGCAGTTGGTTATTTAAGTTAGACAAAATATGTTCCCAAATATGGATATGACTGACGTCTGACATCATAGAGACTCACACAATATGTCCATATATGGGCATTCCAAACTATGGGCTTAATATTGGTGATATCAAGGATCTCCATATATCTGCATACAAGCGACAAGGACACAATTAATTTGCAAGTGTGACTTGTATCCTTGCAGCTACACTGCTTCGACTGACACAATATGTATATATATATTAACGGTTCACAAAATTCACGGTACGGTTTGGTTCGATATTTTGGTGACACGGTTCGATACTTTTTCGATACAAAAAATAAACAGAGATGTCCTTGATTTGTAAATGTATTTTTATATCTACGTATTTTTTTATTTAACTTTGAACAATACGGTACCCAACCTATAGGGTAGTGGTTCTCTAAGTGGGCTCTGCGGACCCCTAGGGGTCCTTGAGGGGGTTCCAGGGGAATGTGGATGTGGAGTGGTATTGTATTGTTCGGTACAGGGTCAATCGGTTCGCTATTTTTCGGTTCGGTTCGATTTTCGATATTCGGTTCGATATGTTGCACCCTTAATATATACTGTATTGGAATTCATATTGATGACATCAGAGATCTCCATATAAGGGCATTAAAGGGATTCTGTTAGTGTGGTTCCCCTAACAGGACTTCATCTGGGAATTACCATATATGGACAGGTGATGTCACAACAGGTGATGTCACAATGTTACGGAAGGACGGTCGCAATAAAGTACATGGGCTATTGATCGTGATGCGAGCATTGTGAGTTTTAGATTTGCTATTTTCAAATACATTCTTGAAAAAAAATCTGGTATGGGGGTCCATGGCACAAACTAGATAGGGGTCCTTGGACAAATACAATTTGGATGGTCCAAATACTGGTTTAAACAACATCATGAAGTAAGCCAAATAAGCAACTATACTTTAGAAACAGGCATTTACAATCTGCTTTACAGAAAAACTAGACCAGGTCACCTGGTCGTGCCAGACCCGCAATGAAAACTAGTATGGCACTGAACTAACACATGAACACACAGGATTTTATAGTCTCAGCAACAAAGCGTAGTGAGCTTGTAGATCGGCTGTTTTCACTAGTATGGCACTGAACTAACACATGAACACACAGGATTGTATAGGCTGAGCAGCTGGAAATGTTTGTGAGCTTGTAGATGGGCTGAGGAATTTATAGTGTCAGCAGCTCGTCAGCCAACTCAACTCAGCTGGTCCTGTACAGGTGACGGCACTCAAGGCAATCAGCCCAGCAAGGGAAGGGAGGGGCAGATGAGCAGTCAGAGGCAAACACAGGCACACTGAGGAAAAAAGGGACAGGCACACTGAGGAAAAGAGGGACCGACAGACCGACCGACCGACAGACCGACCGACAGACCGACCGACAAAGCCTTATGTAGGCCGACCCCCTGGGTCTGGCAACAAGACCAAAGTCGCTTATAATAAAAGGACATGGCAACCCTGGTCAAGCTTGCAATAAGTTTCCTAAACTGTTTTGTGCTCATGGTTGTAAAAATGTATGCCACTGACTGAACAATTCCATCAAAAATTTAAATTCATTTTTGATGAATTGTGGCCTTGTCTGAGAAAGTAGGCCAAGTCTGTTGTGTGTTGCTCTGATTGGTTTGGTGACTGTTATATCGTTTGCATATTCCAGTGGGTTGGAGACCGCTACTCACTGTGGTCAGCTATTGAGCTTTCCATTGCACTGCACATAGGTATGTCTGCTGGAATTGCTCACAATCTACGTATGGCATTGTCTTAAAGCAAGAGGTTTAGATAATTCCTGGGTAACACAACTTAACTATGGTGTTACTCTAGTGCAATTAATTATGGAAAGGTTTGCAGAGTACACAACGCAGTGCTAGCATTTAAAAAATGTTATTTACTGATTAGGCCATTAGGAATGTAGTTGTACTGGGCTGGTACTGTGACTGTGTACTTGCAATCAAATTAAAGGATAATATGCTGGAATAAAGCCATTATAAAGTTAGTTGTTAACCATGTTATAATTGTGTTTATATATGCAAATATGCTTTCAGTAATATGTAATTGTATCAAATTTCCCTGCTCTTTGAAGTATTTAAATAGTTTTAAGTATTGTCAAACTGTTTTCTCTTCCTGTCCTGTAGTATTTGAGAACTTTGAGCAGCTTCTTTCTTGTGCACACTGGATGGTAGGCACACTTTTCTACCCTTCTTTCCTTTCCCTAGGCATTATTCAGTATTGTTCTGGCAACTGAGGGCAAGTTTTCAGATTATGGGATCATCGACTGATACTTCCACTGAATTTAATTCATTTTGAAATGCCCAATTCTTGCATACTTGTTATTTGCCAGACCCATGAAATGGGTAGGCCTACATAAGCAAATGTCTGTCCGGGTTTTCTATATAAAGGGTATATATGATGATGACATGATGATGACATGCCTACAAAAGGCATGATGTCATAAATGATGATGACAGACAGGGGGTCTGGCACAACCAGGTTGACCTGGTCTAGTTTACTTAAAGAGAAGGAAAAACATAGTACGAGACAAAGAAGACTAGACTAGGACAGCAATAACTCATCACACATGTCAGTCAGTAACAACAGGAGTAGTGACTCCTATGTGCTTGCACTACATCGGCAAGTCTAATCACATTAGCAGTACATGACCCCTCATGTGTCATGGGGTCATTCCTAACAGGGTCCTATTCGGGTTAGAGTAGGGTTAGGGTGGGTCTTGGGAACATGGATAAGCTGTCATCTGTGTCATCTCCTCACTCTGTACTTTCTGCCCATTGTGTCACCACTGTAAAAATAAGTTGTATGTTTTTTCTTTCCCTAATTCCACCTCAGGACAATCATTTCCGTAACACGCCTCTGGAAAAGAATCTTCCGGTGCTTCTGACTGTGCTGGGAGTCTGGTACATCACGCCATGCTGCCCTACGACCAGTATATGCACCGCTTTGCTGCCAACTTCCAGCAGGTCAGTCACACAGAGATGGAAACGCTGAACAAAAGGGTTGAGAGGCAGAGGGACTGAAAGATAGAAGACAGGAGGTGGGGACTAACATCTGTTGGTACAACAGGTTATATGTACTGAGTGGTAAGTACAGGCTAGTCTGTGACAACAGTACTATGACATCATATTGATGGTCATGTTATTAGTGTGGTTGCCAGGGCAACCACATTATTACTCTGGGGAATTTTGCAGTTTTTACAACTCTTAGTCTCATTGACTTGAATGGGAAACTCCATATATAGTGAGTAACTTTTAGGTATCTGACATTTCCCATTGACTTTGAATGGGAAACACCATATATAGTAAGGTAACTTTTAGGTAGCTGACCTTCCCCATTGACTTTGAATGGGAAACACCATATATAGTGATGTAAGAGTCTGTGATGTAAGAGTTACTTTTTAGGCAACCACACTCGCAATTCCCCAAATTGCAATTTCTCTAGTTCCATATATACTGTAGGGATTTGAGGCTTTCTTTTTGTCTGCTGATCCGACTGACTTTCTTTCGCACGAAACACCTGTTTATTAAGGTAACTCCACTAAACAGACTTCTTCAGAGTCTTTCAGACAGGCAGTATGGCTTGTATAGACATTTCAGTTAATCTAACCAATTATTAATGTGTGTGTGTGTGTGTGTGTGTGTGTGAGTGTGAGTGTGAGTGTGTGTGTGTGTGTGTGTGTGTACTGTATATATGCAATATACTGTACACAGTGTTTTTTTGTGTGAGTGCATAAGTAGCATCTGTATCTAAAGTTCAGAGTCAGACAAAGTTTTACTGTAAGTGTGTTAGGCCCCCTGCAGCATTGACCTGGTTGAAATCAGGAAAGTCTGGTTGCTGTCAGGATGGAAGAGATAGAGAAGCTGCATTGCGTCTGATTGTGATCGTTGCTTGTGGTCCACAGGGTGACATGGAATCTAACAAGAAGTACATCCGCAAAAGTGGAACCAATGTCCCATACCACAATGGATCAATTGTCTGGGGAGAGCCAGGGACCAATGGACAGCATGCCTTCTATCAGCTCATTCGTCAAGGTACTGTGATATGAACACACACTGTCTTCTACTCTGATGCATTATATTAAAAAAATAATTCTGTTCAACATTTGAAATGTGTTTTTTGGGTTGGTTGACTAAGCTGTTGTCTTCCCTTCCCATAGGGTCGAGCTAGGCAAGCAGCTGACCAAGCAAATCAAACCTGAGCTCAAAGATAACTCTGAGATAAAGATAACCCTAACTCCTCCAACGGGCTTATCAACTTCCTGAAGAAAAACTTTGTCTGAATAACCTCCCTCTGCTCTGAACTTCAGTTTGTGATCCAACACAATTGGCTGAATAATTTAAGTGTTGTACTCCCATTGGCTAAATTAATTCACTATGTAGTCCTTAGCCACTATAGCTGTTTGACCCTGCCATCAGGAGGAGCACTTTGTGTTTGTGATCGCTGTTACGGGTGTGAGTATGAAGTGAGTTGTGTGTCAGTGCGTGTGTGTGTGTTTAGCTCAGTGTATTTGTGGGATTGTGTGCTTGTGGGTGTGAAACTGATTGCTGGCTGCCAATCACCCTTGCCTTCGTGATTGACTGGAGAAAATTTGCTGAAGACTATTTAAGAGCTTTGCACACCTGTGTTCTCTGGCAGCATTTGCAGCAATGCTGTCCACCCACACATGCACTTTGTTTGGTACTTTGCAGTAGTTATGTTTTAAGTCTACATAGTCTTTTTGTAATGTTAAAGTTTTGCACACAGTCTAAGGACATTAATGAGAGCTTAAGTTAACATGTTCATGGCCACGGAAGCCTGCTTTTTGTATTTGCCCTATTTTGGTAGTTTATAGTAGAGCAGGTAAGCATTAGGGTTCTGTTGTAACTTTTAGTTTGTGTTTAGATTAGTGGTTTAAAACTCAAGTTTAGTATTAGTATGTTTTGATTGTTTCCCTGATTTGCTCCGTGTGTCTTTATGATTTTGTAGTATTTTCCAATTTCTAAAAATGTAAATATCTTAAAAACTCATTTGGTGCCAGCGCCCTCTAGGGGCCAAAGAATGCCAGGGTATCTCTCATAGGCGAGCGCTTTAGCTTCCAGGACCTCACCTTCCAGGACCTGACGTGCTCACGTTCATGCACGTCATGGAAATGTCCCGGATGATAATGCTAACAGAATGGCTATTCCCATTTTGTCATCTAAAAGATCATTTTTGGGCGATTTCGCCGTAAATAAACCTCGCGCCGCTTCCCTAAAGACACAATCCAGAGATATAAGCCTCCAAAGATGTGGTCTTTCATTGGATTAGGCGGAGATTGGCGATTTCGTTCGCAAATAACGGCCGGCCGGCCGGTTGCTAGCTTTCGGCTAGTAGCTAGAAAAATCAGGCCAGGCTTCAGAAGGCCTCTTATGATTTTTATTCATTTCATTAAATATCCCGGACTAGTTCGGGATAGGCACCCTGGAATACGTCGCGCCGCCTACAATGAACATTGGGTGAACATTGGGGGGGTCTAAACTTTATTTTAAACCATTTTCAATGGAATATATCGTCGGACAGAGTAGAATGGCTAGCTGGCTAGCGGCTAGCGAGCCGGGACCACCCACGTTGCTCCAAGCAGCTCGGGGTAAGTAAAATAGCAAATAAATTTTTTTTTTGATCCCGAATATCCCGAACTAGTTCGGGATAGGCACTCAAAGAGTTAAGTTATGAATAAAAACGGGTTTCACTCCCAATTCATCCTCTTTTTGTACATTGTGAGACATGACTGTATATATGTTGATGTGTATAACCTTTTAAAGGAAATCATATGGTTGCTTTTTGAAGGGAAGAAATACAATATCCGATTAATAATGTGCAGATATTACTGTAGGTGAAAATATGCCCCACACTCCTTAGTCGGCACTGAGTTGCAAAATAAATGTTCCATTTGTCACTTTATGCACTTGTATTGTCATGCTTTAGTTACATAACAAGTGCCATGTGGTGGACAATTATTCATATCCCTCAAAGGTTAAAACAAAGTGTTGTTCAATAACAAACCCGTCTCTACAGCTCTCTTGCATTTTTCAGCCAATCAACAGAGCATATCCATTTATCAGCTTAAATGTTAGTGTTCCAAGTTTGTCTGCTCACTTCTTTGGTAACCACTTTCAAATTCACATGTTTATCCTGTATACTGCAAGTTCTTTCCTGACTGGATAAAAGTCCTATCCCAAAATGCATCTTCTGTTTACTAAGACCATGAAAAGTGCACACTTCTACTTCACAAAACATTGGACTGGCACTCGAGTAGAATCCTCATTGTAAGCAACCTGCAGCTTTTGAATGCTTGTCATACAGAAGAGCAGTATACAGAGTAGTGCAATAGGCTCTGAACAAGTTTATCTTAACATCATTATAACAAAAGTAGAACTACTTCCTCAGCATGTTGGCTTGTGCATACAGCATACAACGCTGACTATATAATATATGTCATCACTCAATTGATCATTAATGATGTGACCCAGATACTTTGCTTTATCACACACAGTAAGAACCTGACCTAACAGATAGAATGAAGGAAAAGATCCTTGTCCTCTCTTGTCCTACAAATCATGATGACACTCTTTTTAGCATTATATTTCACATCACATTTTACACCATAATCTGAACATACAGCATTATATTCAGTAGCTCTGAGCACTGAGAATAGCTGTGACTCTGTCCATGGTGCTGAATTCATGCTATGGCCCTGATACTAGCTGTGACTCTGTCCATGGTGCTGAACTCATGCTATGGCATGGACATAAAGCCACTTTAATATTGAATTAAGCAAACTAAAAACTGTTCAGGGTGTTCATAAAAGCCTGATTAGACAATAAAACGACCAAAGTTGTTTTGAAAGTGAAACACCCCTTTAAAGAAGAGATGTCATTGATAAAGATGTCTTACTTTGCTTCTATCATCAATTTTGTACACCTACATTTGGAATTTTAAGGCTGGAAATATATATCCGTTAAGTTTTGGGGGGAGGACCCCAGGTGGAGAGACAGTCCAAGTTCTGATGGTTCTATAACCTACTAATAAAACTATTAAAACCGCAATCTTGCCGGACAATATAAATCCTGATTAGTCTAGTAGTGGGAAGAAGTGGTTATCATCCTCATGGCCTCAAATAACTTTTAAATTATCTTTCAATTGGCGACAAATCGTTAAGAGAGCTTCTCAATACATAAAGCTATATACTATAACCTCTCCATCATCGGCAATAATCAGTGGTGTGTTCCCATAGAGTTATAAAAATGCGCTTTATTATGTACGTTCCCCACACTTCCACGCCCCCACCGTTGCGCTTAGATACACCGGGAAAACCGCGGTCGCGCTCGGCTGTGTTCACTGTGATCGTGCGGAAGTCCTGAAGAAAGCGACAAAGTCTGAAGGACGAAGATTTATTAGCCTACTATTCTGCCCTTGCCCTGGTTTAGCTAAACGGTGCTGAATTGGCTCAAACAGACTTTGCAACGCTTGACATGGCGACTCGCTTGTACTATATTCAAAGAAGCTCCAGCAGTTATACTTAAACGCACTCCCAATTTAAGGGACCAGTTGGTAAGATCGTATAAACCTGAACAGAAGAAAAAAGGCACTTTCTTAGATAATATCCCTGATGGGAACTATAAGTGTGGTAGATGTGCCCAGTGTGTTTTCACCAGTAAAATGAAGTCCTACACACACCCCTACAGTAGGAAACAAATTAAAATCCGTGATATGATTAGCTGTAGCACCACTAATGTGGTCTATTTGATTAAATGCCCGTGCGGCTTTGAGTATGTTGGTAAAACTAACAGACCCCTCCGAACTCGCATGAGCGAACACCGTTCCGTTTTAATATCAAATATGTGGATGAAAGAAATACCGTAGCCTTACACTTTAAACTTGTAGGGCATAGCATCTCTAGCTTTGGCTACATGGGCATTGAAAAAACCCCTAGAGGCGACAACCTAGAACGCCATCTGATCTGACTTTGTCTACACTGTTTATTGTTACTATCCTTAACTGTAATAGATTTGGTACACTGTTACCTCTTGTTTGTAAATATGCTGACTTATTATTTAAATACCCTATACCTCCTGATGTCCTCCTATAATGTGGCTGTCTCTCACTGCTAGAAACAACAGCCTGTGGCTTATTTGACAATCAGTCAATGGGCGAGAGGAGGTGATCTGTGTGAACTCTACCCATGCAGCATGCACAAGGCTACTTAAACCTACACTGTGACTCATTTGTTCAGTTTACACCTGAAGGTGGCCATGTAGGCCGAGTTGTGATTTTTTTATTCAGCTCTATTAATAAATTCATTTGGGGAACTTCTAGACAGTGCACTGACCGTTTCTTTTCTAGTACTATTGTATTGGTCCAGCACCCGTCGCAGTGCTTTTGTCCACTGACAGCTATTCATTTGTAAACCTACCACGTGAATAGATATCATTTAATACTCTGTAGGTCTGTTGGTCCATTTTTTTTTTATAAAAATTCCAAAACTAAACTTAAGTTCTATTTTATATATATATATATATATATATATATATATATATATATGGATCACTGTGCAATCTGACTTTACATTGAGAGAACTTCTCTCGAGGAAGACAGAGCAAACAACGAAGACAACCATTTGGGTCAAGGTTAAACGGGGGGAAATTGAGATCCTATATACGCATTTCGTAGCCTAATATGTCTTAGTGAATACTTGGACAACTTTAGCAAATGCTTTCATGGCAATTCAGAGTTTGAGTAAGCTAGAACATGCATTTACATGTTAAAGAATGAAAATACAAAATATGCGTGTTAAAGAAAATTTATTTAAAGTGATCAAACAAAAATGAAAATGAAAAAACATTCAATTATTTGAAAAGACTAAGCTCAAAATCAAGGTTTGCTTCTTCTTCTTCCTTATCCTTATCCGGATCATTTGATGATGGTGCTGATGATGGTGTTGGAAGGGATAGTGCTGTCAGGGTGAGTGTGGATGGCTTGTATGTAAAAATGAATGAATCTTGTTCAATGAAATGCTCCTCTATGGCTGTTGGGTTGTCAGAAAGGTGTAGCAGATTGTGTTGGGTGAGGTATGTGGATATGGTGGAAGATGGAGTGGAAAGTTTGAGTACAGTGTCGCTATTGTCCAGGTTGATGATGATGGTGCCAGATGTGATTTTGTTGAAACAGGTGGTTTTTTGTAACATCTGGCAATATGGGCAGCGGTTGGTTTTGAGGTTGTGGTTAAAGTTGTCCGGTTGAAACTTTTTGCAATGGTTGCACTGGGGATGAGAAGTGATATGGGTGCCTTGAATATTGCCGGATGATGTTTTTGACTGCAACTGTAATATTGACGGCAATGACATGATGGCTGATGGAATGGTGAGGGTTAGGGTTAGGGTTAGGGTTCTTTTGGGGTTATTGCAGATGCGATGGTGCAGTTTAGGGATTGATGGGGGTACTAGCGGATCTTGAGGTTTGTGATGTTGTAGGATTGTCCTTGTTGTAACTTTTGGATTTGATCGCCCCAGGCTGTCAGATGGAATTTGAGAGTGTCGTCGGCTATTTCAATATATTGTCTATTGCATGAACGTCCTTGGTAGGTTTCTGTGAGTTCGGGTGGCTGCTTGTCCAGGATTTTTACTGTGATGTTTCCAATCTGATGGGGAAAGACAAAATAAAATATAGTTTATTTATTTATATATATATATATATACAGTATATATATATATATATATATATATATATATATATATATATTAAGGCTGGGACTTTAACTGCTTAATTGCGATTAATTAATTACAGAAAATTAACGCGATTAAAAAAATTAACGCATTTTAATCGCACTTAGTTTTTGCACCACAGAACCTTCAGTTTCGGGCATACCGATCATAGTGATGCACCAACCAAGAAGAGACAACAAACGCAAAGGGAGAAGTAGCCGATCAGAGCGCTTTGCTTGGCCCAGTGGATGCGAAATTTAGATTTAAAAAACTCACTTGTTGATTCACTCGTACAACAAAATGTGTTTTACTTGAAAAACAATGCTTCTCAGGTCAAATATCGATGTGCGATTAAAATGCGATTAATTGCGATTAATTAATCACAGAGCCTGTAATTAATTAGATTAAAATATTTAATCGCATCCCAGCCCTAATATATATACATACACACACACACACACGCACATCTGTAATTGAACTTGTAGACTTGTAGATCACTTAGGTAGGCTATAAAATAGGGCTAAAGTGATTTATACATTACAATGTTATAAAGTAATAGTTAGACTACTACAGTTTTCAAAAAAATGTAGTGGACTAAAATTACTGTACAATCATTGGACCCTATATAGCCACAAATCAATTGCAACACTAGATTCACTTTGATTGCAAATCCCATAAAGATTCAATTGATCAAAAATGTTTTTTGTTTCTATCTGATTGCATTAAACAACGTCAAACTATCAATATGGCAGCTCTATGGAAAGCTTAAATTATCCCCCTTCAAAAAAGTATTTATTCCACCATAGACACGTTTTCAGCTAGTTTATGACCCCAAAAAGAACCTCACCCGTCGATGCATACTGTTGTGCTCCGAGATGAGGTCCTATAAAAATGGTGTAGCAATCGCTGGACTGCCGCAACAACGAGTTGGAAAACACTCGAAACGAAATTTTATCCAAAAGGTAAAGATAAGTCTGACCTTCCAGACTGTGGTTACCTATAACCTCGGTAAATAAAACATCAATCACAGCGTTGGGAAAACTGTTTAAATCGCTTATTTAGTCCCATTAAACTCAGAAAAGCCCCCGGCGGCAAGTGCAAGTAGGCCTACTGCATCTTTCCCATTGTAGCAGATACAGGCAACTGCCGCCGAGGGAGTTCCAGTTGAATGGGAAATCATTACAAAACTAGCGATTTAAGGGGTTGTTTCATGCCGTAGTTCATGTTTTATGTACCAATGTTAGGTAACCACAGTCTGGGAGATCGGAACTACCTTTACCTTTTGGATAACATTTCATTTCGAGTGTTTTCCAACTCGTTGTTGCGGCAGTCCAGCGATCCCTACGCCATCTTCTTAGGGCCTCATCTCGGAGCACAACAGTATGCAGCTTAGTGATTTCCCAAGAAGCGCTTCCAAACTTTAGCACTATACAAAAATACCAACCAAATCTATTGACAGAAAGTAGCTCATAACATGTAGCCTATATAGACTTTTCTGACACAAACAGTTTGCAGATGTAAGGAGGATAACTCAAGCTTTCCATAGAGCCACAATAAAATAAAGTTTGACGTTTTTTTATTGATCTAGTGTTACAATTTGCGGCTAATCGAATCAAAGATGAGTGCAGTACGTAAAATGATTGGAAATATTCAAGTACGAAAACCTCGAAATTGTACTTAAGAGTATATGAATAGCCTACATACATCTGTGAATAGCCTACATGCATCTACTTTACTTTTTTTACTTTAAAGACCGGTTTACCAATCCATTTTTTTATCCCATCGTAGCTCACGCTTATAAGGACCAAGCCCCAAGCGTCATGTTCCCTATTTGCAAGGGTTCGAGCACAGCGATTATTTAACCCCATATGACTACACCATCATTCAAATTTCACAAACAAAGCGCTTAATAAATTCTCACACCCGTCTAAATACGATACGGCATTCTATATTTAAGTATACTTCGTTAATAAGAAGCCTTTTTAGCAGATATACTGATACCTCCTGTCTGTTTGTCTCAATTAATGGGGTTGGTGCGCATGGTGAACGAAAAGATACATGGAAAAACAGAAAGCAATCGGATAGAAAGGCTTCTTATTCAAGAACACAGGGAATACTGATGGTTATAAACATACCATATTTAGACAGAAGTGAGACTCTATTTTGAATGATGGTGTCATAGTTGTAAGGGGGTTAAATAAGTCGCTCTGCCCTGTCCAAACTCATGAAAACACGATTACATGACGCTTGGGGCCTGATCTATCAACCATGCTTGCATGGAAAAACCAGGCCCCAAACTGCATGTTGCCATTTCATTGTATTAAAGAACTCAAATAACCAACTTTGCGACCACATGGAAAGTTTAAATGACAGTCTTTCCTCTGCAAAGCTTTTCTTTCATAAAAACTCTAAGTCTAAGATGTTTTTATTTATTGTTTAACCATTTGTGGCCATCATGTAGATGTGTATGAAATAAACACATTGCAAAATAGAAAAAGGACAATTAACGCTCTCCCTACACTTTCCAATGGTTGATGTTGTAAATTATTCAACATTCCCAGTCGTACTTAATTAAAACATCAGTGGTCATATAATCTTGAAAATAGTTTATATTCAAAATTACAATAGGCCTATTTTCCAGAACAATGGAAAAGTACAAACATTGAAAGACTAGCAAATTACTAAAGACACAAATATGTTTTAAAGGAAACGAATGTTTGTACCTTTCCAAATGTTATTGTTTATTATTCTAAACGTTATAAGCTTATTCATATTTAAAATCATCAGTTGAATTTCAGTATGATTGTGCGTTCCCTGAAAAGAAAGAGTCTAATGATGAAGATGATGAAGAAGACCATGTTAGGCCTACTTACTGTGTCAAGGTGGTTCAGTTGTGTAATTTGGTCCAGTTTGAATGTTTGTAGGTCCGGGGGTGGTTTGCGGGTGAATGTGGCTGTGGTGGTGTGTTGGACGGTGCTTTGATGGGAAACCTGCACTTCATAACTATTGCCGTCTGTAATACAAATATAAAAGAAAAAGTTAGTTCTCATGGTAGACTTCATATTTTTTTGCATTAATGAAGATACATAAGTTGATGTAGGTTAGCTTACCTTTGATAGTTTTGATAATGTTTGTTAACTTCAGAGGGGTGCCATTATGTTCCGCTTGTGTGAATGTGATGTGTTTCTGTGATGTGAAGCAGACTCCTCGGTGATATTCTGATTGTGCAGTTTGAATGATGAAATTGAAATACTTTGTGTTGCTTTTGCTGATTTTGAGATCTGTTACTTTAAAAATGAAACCGGTGTCTGTCTGGTCGGGTTGTTCAAATTTGCCTCGTTTCGCTGTTGTCGCCATTTTTCCTCGCCGTTTTTCAGATCTTTTGTGTGTTATTTATAGGGGAACATATTAAAATCCGTTGATTTTTTTAAATGGAAGTCAGGTGTTTGTGATGTGATATATGCAGGGTGTAATTAAAAGTAGGACCTTGAAGTCTATTCTGTGAGAGACAGGGAGCCAATGTAGGGTGTATGACTGATGTGATGTGTTCTATTTTCTTTGCTTTTGTTGGAATTCTAGCAGAACATTTTGAATAAGTTGTAATCTGTCTATGGTTTGTTTGGGTAGTCTTTTGAATAAAACATTACGGTAATCTGGTGCTGCTGCTGCTGGTGATAACATAGATAATCTTTTTTTACATCTTTGTGACAGGAATGATCGTAATTTAAACACATAGTATTTGTTTATTTAGCACTGTGAAATATCATATTTGATGCTGTTGTAGCCTACTCTGAATTAGTTTTATATTGTTTTATCAGAAAGCTAACATTACTGCTTTATTATTGTTTTTAATAGAATATAGACCTGACAATCAAATACGAAAGAGAAACAGGAATGAACACAGCCGGTGAATACCCAAAGTTCTATCCAAATAAGGACATATTTGTACGTCATCACAAACAGAGCGCCGCAAGCACGCACAACGACGTGACAGAGGTAGGTGATAAAAGGTATGACCATTAACCGGAAGTAAGCAGTTTGCTGTTGTGTTGATCGAGAGTCGAATAACCTGGCTATAAAAAAAAGGGAAATATTCAATATTTCTTAAAAACAGAAGAATATTATGACTATTTAAAGTGCTGATAGAGGTTCATTGTTCCAAATATAACGAGACAGTGCGTCTTTGTGAAGCGTGCGTTTCATATCTGGTATGTTTGTTTCTGATATTATATTAGCTATTAACTAGTCATTAGTTCAGGTACGTCAACCACATCATTGTTGGTAAGTAAAGTCACTGCTCATAGGTAAGACTAAGCTATCTGTGGTGTGGTCTTAACGTGATTAAATAATGATTTTGTCAATCTGTGATAAGCCTAATCTTAGCCGCAAATTGCAACACTAGATTTCTTTTTTTTAATCGAATGAATCTAGGGTTGCAATATCTCTAGGAATTCAATGGATCAAAACAGTTTTTTGCTATCTGATTGTATTAAACAACGTCAAACTCGCCAATATTGGGGCTCTATGGAAAGTTTGGAGAAACCTCTTTCTATCTGCAAAGTGTTTGTTTAATAAAAACCCAGTGTAGGCCTATATATGTTATGATTCATATCTGTCAAGTATTGAACATTGGAAGCGCTCGTCTTCTATGATGTGATGTCCCGCTGCCTCAAGCTACGTGACATTTAGAACCAGCTGGTACACAGGACCACCCAAACAGAATATTTTGATAGAAAGTAGCTCATAACATGCAGTGGAACTTTATGAAACAAACAGTTAAAATACCATACTAAACATTGTTTTAGGTTGACCTTTCCTGTATCCAACGACACAAACACTCAAGCTGAATCGAGTTGGTTTACTGGACTAATGCAACCATATCAAACTGTAGCAGATCAACAAGCTCAAAACACATTTCAAGCTTGTAGATCTGCTGCTTTTGTGCTGTTATGCTACACTGTAGTATGATCAAGGAGGGGTCCTTCCTATGTTCCGCAGGTGTATGCTCCCTCCATCACCCCCAAAAAGGTTTCTATGTTCCCCACTCAAGCAAAACAAATATCTATATTCCCTGGCCACTAGGACAGGGATCTTTAACGTTTTCAGGCCAAGGAACCCTTAGCTGAGAGAGATAAAGCAGGGACCCCCACTACATATTGTATAAAACTGTGTTGCAGATAAAACATTTTCATAGATTTCTGAGACAGCTTATTGTGACAGCAATATCATCAGTAAATTGTTGATTTAATGTCTATGTTTCAACCTTGAATGACTTGAACCATCAATACTTAGTCTGCTTTAATTTTCACTCTAAAACAAACCTCTTTGCCAAGAATAGCAGATCTACAAGCTCACAACGCCTCACACTGGGAGGTGTTGTGACCTTGTACATTATCTATATTCTTGACTAATGTTCCACACAATAGGGATATTAATGTAAGGTTCAAATGGTTAGTATATAAAAAAATGAAAATCTTGTCACACGATTTGAAAGACCCCCTATAGTAACTCTGAGGACCCCATAGGTGTCTCGGACCCCCTGTTGAAGACCCCTGCACTGTAAGTTTGGATTTGTTGTTAATAATTAGAAATACATGTTTCCTACATTTTTGGATGAGCAGGGAACATAGAACCTTTTTGTGGGGAACATAGAACACAGGGAACATGGGTACAATCCCTGATCAAGGACAAATCTAATATTGAGATGAGAAGTTTATGTCAGATAATAACAAGACTTGTTTGTTTGGTTGTTTATTTATTTTACATTGAAGCTGGAACATGGTAAAAAGAAGAGCTACTGTTTGTGATACATGTCTTTTTTAACCGAACATTTGTAACTCAAATCTTGCTTCTGGGGGGTCCCTGGAACTAAATATTTTGAGACAAGGGTCCGTGCCCAAATACATATAATTTTGGGGGTCCTTCACATGAAAAGGTTTGAGCACCACTGACTAGAAACATTAGAAGGATTTGAAATATTCAAAGACATTTTTAAGATTTTTTTCAAAAATAGCAGATCTACAAGCTTGCGGCACTGTGAGCTTGTATATCTGCTGTTTTTCAATAGTTAAAGGACAACATTCATGGGAGGCGCACAGTGAATCCTTATACCCAGGGCCCAGAATTTGGTGTGACATCCCTGAGTAGAATAACTGTAGAATGTACAATAGGGTGAGGACAGGAGCTGGCCATGGTGCTGAAATGACAAATCACTTCTTATGAACAAAAAAAAAAGGCTCTGTTCAAACTCCAAAGCTGTGAGCTTGTATATCTGCTATTTGAGCGGTGGTCACAACACTCCTATACGTGGCCGTGTGTGTGGGTCTGTCTGTCTCCGGGTCTGTAGCCTGCAGTAACCTTTTCTGACCACACATGTTAAGGGAGGGGCGCTGTTGCGCACACACACACACACACACACACACACACACACACACACACACACACCACCGCTCAGTTCACACGAGTGTGATTTTTTCAATAGTTAAAGCATAACATAATGATACACGATAATGTGTACCCATTCTGAATGGGTTAAATACTTCGGCCACTTAACTCATACTGTGCCGATCCCGAACTAGTTCGGCTTTATTTCAATCCAATACAATGTTTTTTTTATTAATTCACTTACCCCGAGCTGCTTGTAGAGTCGTGGGTGGTCCTGGCTCGCTAGCCGCTAGCCAGTTAGCCATTCTACTCTGTCCGACAATATATTCCATTAAAAATGGTTTAAAATACATTTTTGAGCTCCCCAATGTTCACCCGATGTTCGGCGCCGCTTCCGATGAGTACACGAGTGTGCCGATCCCGAAGTAGTCCGGCTTTTTTTAATTACATGAATAAAATGATAAGAGGCCTTCTGAAGCCTGGCCTGATTTTTCTAGCTACTAGCCGAAAGCTAGCAACCTCCCGGCCGGCCGTAATTTGCGAACGCAATCGCCAATCTCCGCCTAATCCAATGAAAGACGACATCTTTAAAGGCTTATATCTCTGGATTGTGTCTTTGAAAAGCGGCGCGAGGTTTATTTACGGCGAAATCGCCCAAAAATGATCTTTTAGATGACAAAATGGGAATAGCCATTCTGTTAGCATCTTCATCCGGGACATTTCCATGCCGTGCATGAACGTGAGCACGTGAGGTCCTGGAAGGTTAGGTCCTGGAAGCTAAAGCGCTCGCCTATGAGAGATGCGCTGGCATTCTTTGGCCCCTAGAGGGCGCTGGCACTCAATGAGTTAAACTGCCATCAGATCGGATTATCTCCCAAATCCACCGCCCCTGGCTTTCTGGCACAGTTTCAGCAAGGGATGGATGACCTTGCTTTGACAGTCATCATATTGATGTGGGTTGGTAAGGGATATTTTTGGGGAGGTTTTATCAAAAGGTTTGTTTAAAAACCCATTTAGCCCTAGAATTAGAATGCTTTTAATACTATTGAAAATAGCAGATATACAAGCTCACAGCGCAGCTGTCAGCTTGTAGATCTGCTATTTTTTTTTTATCATGATTTTTTTTGCAAGTCTTTGAATATATATTTTGTGTGTGTGTGTGTGTGTGTGTGTGTGTGTGTGTGTGTGTGTGTGTACATACTGTATACATGCAATATACTGTACACAGTGTGTTTTGTGTGAGTGCATAAGTAGCATCTGTATCTAAAGTTCAGAGTCAGACACAACGTTTTACTGTAAGTGTTAGGCCCCCTGCACCGTTGGCCTGCTTGAAATCAGGAAAGCCTGGTTGCTGTCGGGATGTAAGAGATAGAGAAGCTGCATTGCGTCTGATTGTGATCGTTGCTTGTGATCCACAGGGTGACATGGAATCTAACAGGAAGAATATCAGCAAAAGTGGAACCCATGTCCCATACCACACTGGACCAATCGTCTGGGGAGAGACGGGGACCAAGAGACAGCATGCAGCTCATTCATCAAGGTACTGTGATATTAACACACACTGTCTCCTACTCTGATGCAGTCGGCAATAAGCAACAGGCCATCGCCTGCCAGCGATAATATCTGGCCTGGTAAATAAGTTAAAATATCTGACTGAAATTGTTGGAGAAAAAAGAAGGGAAAAAAGTGTACAGATTGTTAGTGATAGTATTGACATTGGTTCTCAGTTAATAAGGTATGTTTATAAATGGCAGTGGTACAGCCAACACAAAAAATAAAAGCATGAATATATTTTATTTTAATAGCATAGTATTGAATGCACAATAACATAGTATCCTAAAGCAATACACAGTTTCTCTCGGTTCATCTAGAGACCTTGAACCATGAAAGGGGTCATCTGTGAAAAGATGTTATGATAGTCTGTCAAAAAATGGTCCTAATAGTGCCACACTTGAAGATGGTGCCTGAACAAAATGATTACACAAGAATTTTCTATCCTCAACTATAACATTTTGATTACACACAATTATTAGTTTTACCACCACACACACTTTTATAAACCTTTTTATAGCAATATAGTTGTTGTGTATATAAGATGGTTTATAGCATGTTCCACTTCCTAAATTAGCCATTGATTGTGTACCATCTAATGGCTTAGAAAAGAATTGGCCTGAGGTCAGATTTACTTGCTGACCACTGCTGTAAATTCCTGAGGACCTTCATGAATGTCACTTTTCCTGACCAGATCATTATTTGCAGAAAATATCTGACCATTTTGAATGTGAAAACATATACTGTACTTCAGTCTGCTTTATTCATCTGTGCCCGTGGGTGACTGAACAAACTCTAAGCATCTCTTTCTAAATGGTTCAAATTAATAGTCTGTTCTGATTCTTTCTTTGGTTGTTCAGATCCTGGTGGCCAACTTTCTGCCCCAGACAGAAGCACTGATGAAGGAGAAGACCTCAGATGAGGCCTGCAAAGAGCTGGAGGCCAGCGGCCTGGGAGGACCTCTGATCTGATGTCCTGTGTTTTACAGCCATGTATGAGCACAACATCTTTGTGCAAGGTATCATGTGGGACATCAACTGCTAAGACCAGTGGGGGTAAGTCAAAAACCCAGCCACTTAAATTATATACAAACCACATACAGTACTTAATGAATATTGGGTAAACCTGTAATATTTTTTAGGACATGAGTTGGTTATGGTCTAGGACACAAAAAAAGAATGGTATAGCCTGTGGCTTAGCATCCTCCATTTTGCATGCACATTCCCACTAGGTCAAGGAACAGATGCCACCCTTCTCACATTGGCCACCAGCAGGTCAACTTTTGCATAACACATTTTTGGAACACAATGCCTTAAAATAACACATGCAGCATCTGATTGTCATGAAAGGTTCAAGAACACTGTTTTTTTCCACTGCTTGCAGCTATATTTGTATGTTGATTTAATTGTCCATACTGTTAAAGGAGTCATCCAGACCAAAACACATATAGGGTTAAATCTGTCTTTTATCATACCCCTTTATACCTGCTTTAGTCCATTTTTTTCATAGCTGCCCCTGTTGCTAGATTTCGGCTGCCCCTGTTGCTAGATTTCGCGGGCCCTCTCATAACCTCTCATAACAAATCGACCCCTCCCTCCCCTCCCTTTCTAGCCTCTCCTCTCCCTGCTCTGGTGCAGAGCAGAAGCCGTTTGACAAGTAAGGGTGCCTGTGAGGTCAAAACAGCGGTTTGGTTGGTCTCAGGACGTTGTGTAAACACAATCCAATAAAAAAATACTAACTTTGAAGCTGAAGAAATAACCGCACTAGTATAAAGGCTATACACTCTGTTAGTTATGAGAGGGCCCGCGAAATCTAGCAACAGGGGCAGCCGAAATCTAGCAACAGGGGCAGCTATGAAAAAAATGGACTAAAGCAGGTATAAAGGGGTATGATAAAAGACAGATTTAACCCTATATGTGTTTTGGTCTGGATGACTCCTTTAAGTTCATGTAATAACTCTGCTTGTCTGCATTATAATTCAATTTACATTTTATTGCCTGCAAACTTGACATTTTGTACTATTATAGCCATTGTTTTCTGGCTTGAAGCGAGCCCACAATTGTTTCGAAGGAACAATATTTTCTAGTGTGAAACGACTGTTGTAGCAAACACCCAGTGACCCACTGTGGTGCTGCTGTGACCCATGACTTCCCCTCAGGAGCAATAAAGATCAATCATACAAAGTGGTACAGTATAAGCCAGTACACACAGTACGCAGAACTGGAATGATATCACTGATACACAATAAAGTTAATTGTGGGCTCGCCTGTAAGGCGAGCACACTTTAGATATTGCCATTATTTATCTATCAGGCAGGCAGTCAGTAGAAGGGAACTTCGGTTCCTTTCTACTCCTACATACTTAGACAGAAAATGAAAATAAAAACATCAATGTGTTCAGCTTACAGTAGCGAAGTGTGCTATTATTTTTTACAGCAATCGGCCAAATGGTGGCGCTGTAGGAAGCCTTCGAAAGTGCAAACTTTGAACAGGTAGAGCTCATGCTCTGTTATACGTACAGCCATGAAACCTGTATACACGTATGCGTCTCCTCATGCCGAACAACTTTTACGCCCTGACTTTTGACCTCTGACCTTTAGATCCCCCAAAATTTGGAATTATATGAAAAACAGTAAAAATCTATCTCCTCCCGGGATTTTTAAGTGGCGCGCACGAAACTTTTTTCACATGAAATTTGAACCTATATCTACACAGGCTATGTGGTGAGAAGTTTGTACGTTAAATAATGTTTTTTTTTTATATAATTCAATGCATATTGCGGTTTTATGCAAATTATTCTTCGGCCTCTAAATCATACATGCAAAGTTACAGGTTCATGGCATTTGGCAAAGATGTAGAGGGTTAGTCAAAGTATCACTGAAACCAATCTTATTCCAATCGGCCAAAGGGGGGCGCTATACGAAGCGTTTGAAAATTCAAACTTCAAACGGGCATAAGTCATGACTCGTTTCGTTTGAAGTCATGCACCTTGCTTACACGCGTGCTTTGACTCGAGCGGAAGACATCTGTGTCTTTGTTAAGTAAGCTCCGCCCTTAGATTTTCCGCCATTTTGAGCAGTTTGTAAAACACTTAAACCCACTTTTATTCTGGAATTTTCGCGTCACGTGCACAAAACTTTTTTTACGTGAACTTTGGACCAATATCTAAAGATCTGTCAGATCGGATTTTTTTCAAATTGAAACATGCTTTTTTAATAAATTCAATGAATATTGCAGTTTTATGCAAATTATTCTTCTGCCTCTAAATCATACATGCAAAGTAACATATTCATGGCATTTGGCAAAGATGTAGAGTGTTATTCCAAATATCACTAAAACCAATCTTACCCCAATTGGCCAAAGGGGGGCGCTATATCATTTTTAGCAGTTTGTGAAACGCTTAAACCCGTTAGGATTTTTCTTTTAGCAATTTGCATGAAACATTCTACACACTATCTAAGGACCTTTATCTAATATGCCTATGAAGTGCATACACACAAAAAATAATAATAATACTAATAAATATAGCTGCAAGCAGCGATAAAGTGGCCAAAGCCAAAAATACCTCAAATCATGAACACAGCCTGCAATGTGCGTGACATCTTGCAAGCACATTCCCAATAGGTCAAGGAACAGATACCACCCTTCTCACATTGGCCTGTTATAGCGCCACCAGGGGGATAACTTTTGCACAACACATTTTTGGAACAAAATGGACTTTGATGTCAGTAACGTCAAAGAGAGCACTGCCTGCGATCTTAACATTTTGTACTTTTATAGCCATTGTTTTCTAACTTGAAGCGAGCCCACAATTGTTTCGAAGGAACAATATTTTCTAGTTAGTAAGTGTTGTTGGTGCCACTGAAATACAGTGTGTTTGGGAAAACTGATATTCAATACAATACTACTACTGTGTGTGATTTAGCAGGCCTGGGAATGGGGATCTTGAAAATGTCATGCCTGAGCGGTCCATTCTTGGCCCAATCTGAGACAGAGGAAACTGGACAGTGGGAAAGAACAACCTCTGATAATTGTTAATAATGAAGCATCGCTAAGGATCCTCGTCAGACAAACTGTGTTCTAGAAGAAGTGTGATACTGTTGATAAAATACACTGTTAAGCTTTGTGAAATAAACATCAACTATACAGCTTGTCTGTCATTCTTAAAGAGATGTACTAGATTAAATATGCTTATAAGTTATAAGACCAACAAACTACAGCTAATATAAAATATACACCAGTCATGATGATGAACAAGGGCCAATATTTATTGTTAAAGTCAAACAATAAACAAGGAAGAACAACAAGGAAGTAATCAGTGGTGTCGAGTAACTAAGTAGATTTACTTAAGTACTGTCCTTAAGTATAATTTTGAGGCATTTGTACTTTACTTGAATATTTCCATCGGACGATAAGCCTCCAGACGCCACTTCTTGTTTTGACCATGGACGCTTCTTTGTCCTCTTTGGATTTTCTAAAGAAAAAGACCAAAACAGTGTCAATTGCAACTTAACCCATTCAGGGTTACATATTTGTTTTTGTAGGCACATTCTTTTAATAATATTGTTTTTTAGAAAACTTAGGTCAGGTCAGGCCTAAAATTAAACCCGGGTCAACACGTCCATTCTCTTTGCATTAGCTCTGTTAATCTACAGTTCAAAGGTGTGTAAACAAAAACCCATAATGTGACAAAAACCCATAATCCTCGAGATACGACAAAGTCCTGGCACCCGCCGCTCCCTCTGCGGCCTCCGGGATACTTCATCCACCGTGCTGGTGGGCGTCACCGGAAGGGCCGGCTGCTGATCCTGCTGACGTCCTTGTGCTTTTCCCCCTGTGGTACATACCAACACCCCTGTGGTACATACCAACACCAGTAAGACGCCCTAAGGGCGAGGTCGCGCTGAAACAACAGTCGTATTATGTGGTCTACTCACTGTAATGATTGAAACGTGAGCATGATGCTGGACTGAGCTGCCTGGAGGGTCTTCGTCCAAATGCCTGGTTCTCTTCCCTGCTGGTCGCCTTCTCCCTGCAGAATAGGTCAACATAGATCATGTAATAATATAACAAACATCTTTTGTAAATACTTTGACCAATGCAAAGACGACAGTGAGATACACCAAGAATTGTACAAGCCCCAAACCATCAGTTGATATTTCTCGCCATGCAACACATAAGACACAGACTTCAAATACTAAAACAAAACACAAATCAGTATAACAACAAAAATCCTACAAAAGGAGGACATTAAACATGACAACAATGTGAATTGTGAGGACTACAGTAACTACATTAAGAGGACATCTGCTATTCAACACTCACATGCTACTTAAAGAAGATACTTTTCTTTTTTTAATATTTTTCTTTTCCTGTAGAGTGGAGTTAATGGGACAGTGAATATACGAATGGCCTTTACTTTTTTTCTGCGATGTTTCTGCCAGAGCATGTCCTCTAGTCTAGGGTGAGGTCGCATGTCAACAACTAAAACTAGGCTAAAAAGTGAAATTAAAACATTTGCTGTCATATCAACACTGGTTGCAAGTGTTTATTGTCTTTGGGTTTGGGATGTGCATGTCCTTCCTCGCTCGGGTGGTGTGTGTGCGTGCGTGTGCACATGCCTTCATCCTTCATGTTGCGGTCTAACTCTGGCCTGTGGTTCCCCTCTATGAAGCTGATGCCTTCCAAGTGTCGCTCCATGGCTTCCTGGATGACTTTGTACGGAGGCTGATTTCTCCACCTCCCATTTCTCCTGCTGCTTTCATTTGCTACAGTCCTGTTTGGAAAAGGAGATTTAAATCCAACAACATAGGCCTACTGTATATCAACGCAAAATCTGACAAGATTAATTGTCCCAACTTTACTCACCTTTTGGTTTGGAGACATATCAAGGATGGGAGAGCAGGTACTGTTGTACATCCTCTGTTTTTGTTTTTTTACATTTTTCCTTTACAAATGGTTCATCAAGTCATACAATAAAAAGTGCAGCAGTCGGCAGATACAAAAGACCATATGACACAGGTAGAAACACAGAGATATACAGTATAACAGCAAATACATCCTATTCTTTTACAAACATCATGTTACCTTGCTAAGGCTCTTAAAAGAGCCGTGGTCCGTCCCCTCGGAAGCCCGAATTACACTGGGTGCAAGTGTTTATTGTCTTTGGGTTTGGGATGTGCATGTCCTTCCTCGCTCGGGTGGTGTGTGTGCGTGTGTGTGTGCACATTAGGGATGGGTATCGTTCACCTCTGAATCGATACGATACCTTTTTCGATACCTGGGAATCGATACGATACCTTTTTCGATACCGTTTTCGATACTTTTTTATTCTTATTTTTATTATTATTATTACCCCCCTTATTAACTTTTTTCTATAGGCTATTTTACACACCACAATAGGTTATTAAGGCCCTCTACAGTGGTTCAGCCATTGTAATGTCAAGTATAGTAGTAGGCTTACTGTAGTTGATGGAACTACTATTACTGCTACTATGGCTGCTATTTTATATACAAGTGTTTGTCTGCAATAGAACACATTCTTTATACAGCTATTCTATGGCTATACTGTTGACGTTTTTTATTTTTTATTATTATTGTTATTTATTATCATCATCATCATCATCATCATCTTAGCCTACAGTACCTTATCTTAGTTTTTCTTATTATTATTATCACCTCAATCACAACATTGCATCTTGCTTCTTGTCCCTGTAGACTAGAGTAGCTAGTGACAATAAGACCTTGCTTCTCTTTATTCTTAAACCTCACATCAACAATTTGCGCTGTTGAATGCAACTACATTGAACGTGAATGCGCGTTCGCGTCTACTGCATACATGAACGCGCAGCGGCAGCATGGAGTTACAGAGGCAGGGTGGCTGTGCTGGCGAAACAAACACAAACATGCTTAAAAAGTTTGTTTCAACCGATCAATTACTTTTTCTAGACGGTCGGAACTAAAGACACATGTACCATACTACACATCTCTCCCGGGACTGTATTATTTTTTTTAATACGACACAGAAAAAGGCTTTCACGGAAAGGGTGACAGTCCTTTGCTGCCTGAAGACAGAGCAGCGAGCGGAGGGGGAGAGGCTATGGGGAGAGTAGCTCTGGTCCAGAGCGTTAGCGTGAGGACTGGGGAGAGGTGACGATCGATGCTCACACAGTGTCACAGCCGGAGATCATAGACGTTGGATCATCATAATAACATCGTTGGCTATTGTCGGATGTTTTCAGTTGTGGGCCATTTTCACAGTAACGCAACTACGCAAGTTTACTAAGCAATTCAATGTTGTTACGGATGCGACCGGCCACGGGTGCGTTCAAGAGTACCGAAACTTGGTACCGTTCGTTTTTAATTCAATCGATACTCGGTAGTACCGACGTGATTCGGTCGATACCATTAAAAGTACCGACTTCGGTACCCAACCCTAGTGCACATGCCTTCATCCTTCATGTTGCGGTCTAACTCTGGCCCGTGGTTCCTCTCTATGAAGCTGATGCCTTCCAAATGTCGCTCCATGGCTTCCTGGATGACTTTGTACAGAGACTTCTCCTGCAGATTCTGTTATGGATGCATTGTTGACACAGGGAATAAAGCAAGAAACGTTGGGTGGGTATTCTGTCTTCCACTGCCATGTGGTGAGTCCAGTGTATGGATTTGTCTAGTGACTGGTGGTGTGTGGGCACGCGGAAGTCCAGATTGTCAAATATTTTTGAGTAGCTGGGTGGTGGCTGGATGGTTGACTCTTGGCTTGCTGATGGTGATGCAGCTTTTGATGCAGGCATCAATGAAGAGTAGTCCAGTAATTCCGTGAGTGGCCTCTTGTAAAAGGCTGGTTCCCACTATGACTTGCATGTCCTCGGTGATGTATTTTGCGGTGGAAGTATCTGTTGTGGTCCCTCTCTTTGATAAACAACAAACAAAATGCAAGTAAAGGAGGCTCCGACAGAGCTCACCTAGAGTGGCACTTCTGGCTCCTCCGGCGCTCTGTGTGTGTGTGTGTGTGTGTGTGTGTGTGTGTGTGTGTGTGTGTGTGTGTGTGTGTGTGTGTGTGTCATTTGAGCTCCTCCTCCACGTGTAGCAGTGTAGGGGGGGGGGGGGGGGTCTAGACCCCACAAACCCAATACTGATGAAAAATATTTAAGGAATAAATAAATAAAACGTATATGAATACATGAAAGACAATGACTGCCTTATATGTAAACCATACAATAAAATCATACTTTTTATGCTGGAAAGCATCTTCAGCCTCACAAAAACCCCATCCGATCACCTACAGTCCTCAGATTTGGAGCTGGAAACTGCCAATGATCTGGTCTGTTCAGTTATCCATAACCTAGGTGCGAGTGAATCACGTTGGTCATATTAGTACTATTCATTATTGTGTGTTGCCAAAATGAATTGGCCCCCTGCTCTAAAAAAGCCAGCTCCCCCATAGACCCCCCCAGTCACAATTCTCTGGAGCCGCTGCATTGTGTAGGCCTACTGGCTGACTTAGAACTCCATATCTGGGCATGGCTGACATAGTGGCATCATACTGATGACACAAGTGTCGTAAAGAGACCTTGCTAAGAGACCATGTTAGACTTGAAACCACACAGCATGCTAGACTTAAAACCACACAGCTAATTCAGTTAGTAAGATCTTGCGACAGGCACTTTTTATGTCTGGATCAATCCTTGTCAAGCTGTGTAAAACCTTTATTCTCTAAATGGACAATTGACCTGTTGTTTATTGCGGTGTGCTTGTGTACTTGTTGTTGTCTGTTCTTGAAACATTGTCTAGTAGTCGTTAGCAGGAAATGGCGATGACAGTCCATAAAAAAGCCACTCCCACTGCCATCCAAAGGAAAAAGCCTGGTCCGAAACCTGAGCTGACCGAGGAGCAAAGGCAGGAGATCAGAGAAGCCTTTGACCTTTTCGACACGGAGGGAACAGGCACCATACAGGCCAAGGAACTGAAGTTTGCGGCGGAAGCGCTCGGCTTTGAATTCGAGGAAGAGGAAATCAAAAAGATGGTCGCAGACATCGGCAAGGAGGGCTCGCAGGCGATCGACTTCAGCAACTTTCTCGGTTTGGTGACGCCGAAAGTGAGTGGCAAGGACGCGAAGGAGGAATTGCTGAAGGCTTTCCGGTTGTTCGACGACGACGGAACGGGGAAAATCTCGTTCAGGAATCTGAAGAGGGTTGCGAAGGAGCTGGGCGAAGACTTGGGGAACGAGGAGCTTCAGGAAATGATTGAGGAGGCAGATCAGGACGGGGACGGAGAGGTCGACGTGGAGGAGTTTCTTAGGATAATGGGCTGCGTCAATTAGTACTAAACCAGACTGGTGCCCATTGTGTACCGGCCCAACAGGATACAACCTAACTTAAATACCTTAGTGAACCAGACATTAGCATTCTGGCGAGGTGCCAACTCGTAGTCAGATATGGCCTACTTGTGCGCCAGCAGAGCATGCAAGTAGTGTCAGTGAGATAGGTGCTGTCTGTATGTGGGACAAATTAGCCAATGAGGGAGTAATGTGCCAATGTTGGTGGGGTTGAGTTCAAAGGCCATGCTCCCTCATCATTAGCTAATTGGTGCCAACACTTGGTCCCTCATTGGCTAATTGTTGCCAAATACAGGCAGGTATTTGCCCTGATCCATCATTGGCTAATTGTGCCAATGCTGCTCCCTCATGAGTTAGTCTGGTTGCCACTTCAATGGGTTTTCCCATTGAAGTGTTTTACTCATCATCTGGTGTAACCCTTTAGCCAATCAGACATCACAATGTCCCTGCATGTACCATGGTATTGTGATGTCACCATTTTCCTCCCACTCTGATTGGCTCCCCATTGGAGTCAACGGCACCCACACTTGCAATTTCCAATTGCACCTTTCTGGTTGGCTAATTGCTGCCACATACAGAGAGCACCAAACACTATACTTGTTGCAAGTAATAATACAATAACTGAACTCATAATAAGACACTGGAACATAACAGAGAACCTGACACACAACTTATGACCCATCACTGAACACAGTCGTGTAGTGCCGTAAACTGTAACTTACAGTGTGATTGTGATTGTCACAGTTTCAGCCAGGAGTATCCCTCAATGCCAGGTGTCACCCTGTTTGTGGGATGGAATAAACTCTTGGCTTACTAGTAAGAGTTTATGCATGTTCAGAGAAGTGAAAAAAGACTGGGGCACCTGCACTGATTCTAAGGGGGTGGTACTCCCGTGCCAGGTGTCTAATCAAGTCCCCGCCAACCAAGTTTCTGTGTTCACGCCTGAGGGCGCTCTCCCATAGCGAGACATTGAGCGAATATTTCAAGTAAAACCATTTTCACTGTCACAGGCGGATCTAGATGTAATTTCTCCTTTGTCTTTCACCATGTCTTTCGTGGCAGTCAGCATTAGCACTGGTGCCTTTATCCAACTTGTTAGTTTGGGAACTTTTAAATAGTCCTCTCGGAAAGATTCACCCCTGAAATGTGAAATATGAAGTACTTTATGTAGACATTTTGCTTTATAGACTGAACTGAACAATACCATAGCCATGGTCAAATAGGTGGCTGCTATCAACTTACCATGTTGTGAGGCAGTGGACTTCATCAAAAACCAGGAGGCAAATGTCATCTTTAATAGACCTCATCCACTGCAGCCAATGGTCTTCTAACACCATCTCAGGAGAAGTGAAGATGAACTGACACTCTCCAACATCTGATGTACAGTTTTGCAGTTTTTGTGTTAATTCTAACTACAGTAAAGATGTGAATTCCGTTATAACAATATAGGGTGATCATTTAAATTTACCATTTTTGTTTTTGTTTTGGCAACTGTTGGCAATTAGGTAAGCCGATAAACGAAGCTACAATTGTGTTTCACTAACACAATGAAACAAATGTCAGAAGTGATACTCACGCTTGAGAGTGTCCTTGTCTGCATCCTTGATGATGGCCCCCAACAGTGACTTCATTTTGCTCCCATTGACTCACTTGGTCCATCATTAGCGTTCTTTCTGAGTTATAATATAATATGTATTCATCACATTTGACAATGTCTATTCACAAAGTCTATTCTACCTGCCCTTGCATGTTCTGCACACATGCAGGCAATAAATATGTATGACCTTACACTGTGAACGAAGTTGCTGAGCAAAATGGATTGCTCTGATGTAAAAGAAAAGAAAATAATAATAATAATAATGGTCACCATAGTTTACAATCATTCTAGTGCAACATGCTGGCTGGCAGTCGTGGTGAACTGAAGAGGAGAGCCCACAGGAGCAGTGGAAAGGCCAGCCTTTTAAACTTCCCTCCAGAGACTGGAACCAATCAGCTCCCTCCAGATACCTGAGAAATCAGTCAGCTCCCTCCAGATACCTGAGAAATCAGTCACTCATTAAATCAGTCGGTCAGGCACACCTGCATCCCATCACTCAAACAGGCACACCCAAAGCTACACAGACACAGTCTACACTCTACAGGCATAAAATGAATGAAATTATGACCCCAGGGTCATAACACCTCCCCCCTTAAAAGATCAAACATTATCCCCTAAAAATAATGTTTGACTCCACATCTCACTGAAACATAGCTTGACACTCAGCCTGAATTGACATTTCGTTTCACTCCATTATTCAGTCTGAACTCACTTCCACCGAAGGCGATTGCAGGGATGGGCGTTGCCAAAAAAAAGGCAGTCTTCAGCGATTGGTTCAGTGTGGCTGGCTAGTGGCTAGCCTGTTGCTTGCTAGTGCTACTTGCTAACCAAAGAAACAGTTAGAATAGGAGCACTACGAACTAGTAATCAAACACAACATAACATGCCTGCTACTGGTGTTTCATAGCGAGCATTTTACCGCTATTTACCGCATTTTATCGCGACGCGATGCGCGGTACGGTACGGCGGCGGCGCTGGTGTACTTGGAAACACACATGAGTTCTGGGAAACCCCCACCCACGCTGATCACAAGACGCTGATTCACGACGCTGATTCGCCGATCGGATTTTCAACCGAGGCAGACCTCTTCATTGAGAGCGATGCTAGACCTGAATCGCCAAAAATTTAAAAGGGTGTGGCTAGCGATTCAGGGTCTGGAACTAGGCTAACTGAAACAAAGTTAAATTACAAAAGACATGCTTTCATTAGCTCCTTCCTCCCATTCCCCCACCCCCAAAAAACATCTCTCCTAACGTCCCCACTGAGACCTCACTCTGTCTCCACTGAGACTTCTTTCCTCCTAATGTCTATGAAGATCTCACTCAGCCATCCCCCTCACTCCCCTCACTTTCAAATAGCTCAAGTACTTGCATGGAAATCACATTCACAGAGTATTGACAAAAATAATAGTAATAATCACATAACGTTCACGAAAAACTACAAATATTCAGAAACTACTGATCAAAACCCAAACATTTCATAACTTCACCATCTCCACATGTTTCTGGTTGACAGTCTCAGACATAAGAATAGTCCTAATATTCAAGAATGTAAATTTGTTTGCTCACAATTAAGCTGTTATGGGGATAATGCTGGGTGTTAGTGTGATCTGTCATTACTGCAGAGCAAGACTTGAGTGGCAACCAGCTCTCTAGCTGTCACTCCAAAGTGCAAGGCCCGCCATCTCCCCATTCTTCACCTCCATTTCTCTGTAGCCAACAGTCCACAGACCAGGCGCGCAGATCCAAAAAATGCATAGGGGGGGACCTGCGCCCGATTTCGTTTTTTTTGCATGCAGAGACCGGTTTTCAGGCAGTTTTACCCCCTCATTTTCCTTCAGATACAGGCATTAACGGTTTTATGATGTATTATTTATTTACTTATCAAGTTATCACTAGTACTGCAATAACCAACACAACCAAAAACTTAAAACACACTTCAACACAAACACTGACATTAAACAGTCCTCTCTTCATAACCAACGTTTCTTTCATGTTTCTATGGTTAACTTTTTACCTCAAGAACGCCGACTATAGCAGCAATTTGGCACAGCGACCGTTCATCACTCAAAATACTGGCCACAATAAAATACAGTATCCCTACTCAGAACTCAGAAGCATGACAGCCGCTCAGCCGTCAGAACACTGAACACACAATACAATAATACAGTCCACAAGCAGTTGGCACAGGTTAGAACAGGCCGCCAGTCCAGAACACAATACGGTATAAATGTCATTCATTACCCGGCTTCCTCCTCCCCCTCCTCCTGTCCTCCGGCTCCAGTCCTCTCGTCAGTGTCGTCACACAGCCCAAGTAACAACAAAGTAATCCTTTAGCTTCCTTGTCCGGCCAGGGTGGCAACAAAAACAAAGTAATCCTTTCCTTGTCCAGGGTGGCGGCATTCCTTATTAACTATTTGAAATGGCAGAACCAAAGTTATAAATATTGTGTTCTATTGAGTTTGAGCTGCAGCAGCAGGAAGTTCTCTTCCTTCTGTCGTTCCTTCTGTCGCTTTCATTTCTTGTTGCCAGATTTTGCGAGAGAAACAAGCAGCCAGCTATATGAAAACCACCCTGGAATATTGTGGTTTTTATATAGCTGGCTGCTTGTTTCTAAGAACTTGGCAACACAGACCAAACCATTTTGCAGGAAAACAGAGGGGTGTTCTCATATAATAGCATCTATAAATCATTCAAAAAGCATCTTCGATCGTGTTTAGTGCATGATTTCAGAATTTAGACCACTATGTCCCTGACTGGGGGGGACAGGGGGGTCTTCTGGAAGTGAATGGAGGGGACGAAATTGAACCTGGAAGGTGACAAAAACACCTTGTCCCCCCCGCCATTTGCGCCTATGCCACAGACACCCCTTGGTGAACTGACAGAATGTTCTGGGAGTGGAAGTACCAGGCACTATAAACAGGGCAGGCGATGTGCTCCACCTCAGCTTTTTGCTCCCTCCTCAGTTGTGAGGAATACAAACAGCTTCTATATCATGAGCACTGTTAACTTTACCCTTACTCAATGCAACCTGCATATTAAAGTTCCAAATCAACAAATTATCCAACTACAAAAAACTAATGTCAACCAGAAAATATTAAGATAGTGAACTTACCAAAATAGGGGAGGGGATTAGTTTGGACAAGCCCCTAATCATTACACAGGTTTGTCCTTCTCCTGTGGCTCTACCTCTTCCCGTACCTCCGCTACCTGTGCCGGTGCCTCTTCCTCTACCACCTCTACCCCCTCTACCCCTGCCACTTCCACTTCCACCTCTACCTGTTCCTCTGCCCCTACCACCTCTACCTCTTCCACCTGTGCACCCTCTATCTGTGGCACATCTTCCTCCTGTACCCACGCTACCCACCCCGTTGGCAATTGTGACCACCCTATTCTCAGGGTGGGGTTGGTGATAGGATTACCATACACGGTATAAAGACTTCCGTGCACAGAATCTGGCAGGGATTCGATGGCGGCAGTGAGCGGCCTCAGAAAGCCTGGGTCAAGGCCTGGGGCTACCCGAACAAATCTTGCGTAGCCCCGCATAAGATGAACACCCCACCCAACCCAGCGATGTGCCCGCTGCAGGTTTTCAAACATCCAACTCAGCCAGGCACTTTGGGTAGTCGGCGGAGCGTCCGAAGCAGGAACAAGGGAAGTCCGGTCACCAGTTTGAGTAAAAAGCTCATGGATTAACTGGAACCACTGCACCAAGAAGAACCACAGGTTTGGTTGATGCAACACCTGAAGACAAACGTGTAAAGAATGCCATCAGCCTCTCCTGTGCCTGGTCCAACGCGCCGTTCCGGGTGATAGCTTCTTGCTGAGGAATTGTCGCCAGGGCAAGCAGTTGCAGGGTGGGGTAATCTGTTATCAACCGGTTACGCAGAGTCTGCATCCAATCCATTAGGGCGTGAACCACGTTTAAGGCCGCCATGCGAGCCCCGATATCTCTGGACTCGAGGCAGCTGTCTTCTCTTAAGAGGTAGCCGTGGGTGGTGCCCTTCCACATTCCTGCCCTGTCCCAGTTGTGCCATAGCAGCACTGGATGGTCACGGCGCACAGCTGGAACATGGTTCCTTTGGCTGTAACTCACTGTGACGCCCAACTGTGGTGTTGGCTCGAACACCCCTAATCGCAGGTATTGTGCGACGAGCCAGAGGTGGTGCATTGTTAAGCGCCCTAAAATTTGGTTGCAAAGCGAAGCCCTTCACTTTGATCGTGATGACATAGAAGGGGAGCGGTCTTGGCGTCCGTGGCAGCGCCATCACCGCCCGCCGCCTCCTATTCCTCCGTCGCAACCTCCTAGCCGTCCTCCGCACCATCTTGACAAATCTCTCTGTCGTGGAGCAGCCTCTTCCCCTGAACAGACAGCGGAAACTCTTCTGTGTGTCAATGGACGTGGAATGGATTCAAATCCAGGCGTGTTTATTTCTAACCTCGCGTCGTCTTCGTTTAGGCTACTTAACAGACCCGTTTGAGCCGGTTGCCACTGCCTCTTCCAGGGCCACTGCCTCTTCCAGGGCCACTGCCTCTTCCAGGGCCACTGCCTCTTCCAAACAACTGTGTTTCAGAAACACAATGAAATCATCTGCCTGCATCCACCCGATCCATTGGCTGACCCCATACAGCCAGGAGGGCCACCGTTGATCATGAATGTCTTAAATTTAACTCGGGGAAAGATGAACATCGGCGGTATGCGATTTCCTTGGGCATTCACTTTCTGCCAAGGCCATGGTGATGAGCGTGCCCCTCTCAGCTGATGTCATTGCCCCCCAGTTGTTTCATCCCCCTCCTGGAGACAATTCTGTCTGGGGTCTGGACTGTTGTAATGCCGGTCTCGTCCATATTCCACACATCCATCGCTTCAGAGGGCTGGGTGGGGCCGTCCAGGACAGTAGCCAGGTTTCTGAAGAACGCGTCCACGTTGAACCTATTGAAGCTTGTCGCACGGGAAAGGCTAGTCGCCGCTGGACGGCGTATGGACAACTGTTGGTGCCTCATCATGAATCCCCGGAACCAATCTCCCCTGCCATTTCTTTATTGTCCCATGCCGCTGGATACTTGGTGTTGTATCTTTTGGAAAGCTGGTACGCAATTTGCGGACCTGAACATTTTAGATAAAAAAAATATGTAGGCTATTTATTTATTTATAATTATACATGAACTACTATGCTCGAGCCTCACCTACAGTACATAATATTTTTTTGTTCTGCTGTTTATATATAGGCCTACCACTTCATTGTTTGAAAGGAAGCAGAACAATAAATAAGTTTAACTCTTATGTACCTGTACAAAAGACGTAACAATAAAGTACAACCTTGAACCAGTATCACTGGCCCATCCCTGCATTCCCTGTATCCATGTTATTACTAAAATGACATCATGGTGACTTCATCAATAGCACAAGTGAAGATGTACAATTTATTTGGCACAAGCAATTCACTTTTTTGGTAAGTTCACTACCTTTTTCAAAAGGTAATTTGTAGACCACTGCACAATGCTATCTCTGACTGGAAAGTCAACACATGGAAATGGAAATGTCACTTAAAGGACAACTTTGTTTTGTTTTACAACAAGGGTTCATATTTTAGATTGCAATCAGGTAAAGGAAAAAGTGAGTGTTCAAATGTTTTCATTTGCTTCATTCTATTGTTTTATCGCGTTTACCGCGTTTACCATGCTAAAATGTGGGGCATGCGTACACATGGGGGCATGCGTACAAGTGGCTAAATATGTATTTTTAGACACAATAAGCCAGCAGTTTCTTTATTGCTATTTACAGTAACACTTCTAGCCCCCATAAGTCACAACATCAAACCATGAAAGGTTCCGTTGTATCTTGGAAATGGGCTTATTCTGTGTAAAATTACATATTTAGCCACTTGTACGCATGCCCCCAGCCACTGAAATAAGAATCTCTAAAACAATAGAAAGAGAGCCCTTGTTGTAAAAAAACAAAGTTGTCCTTTAATGACAAGCCTATTGGCCAATGTTTAATGTTTAATCAAGGACCTGTATGGTTCTATCTACAGCAGATGTCCCTACATGTGCTCCACCATTCTCTCCTCCCCATAACAATATCAAGTCAGTCCATGCAAAAGTGTGTCAAAGTCAAAGCAGTCTGTAATCCCAGAGAACAGAAAGGACAGTGGGGGTTAAATGCAAAAATGTGCCAAAGTCAAAGCAGTGTGTAATCCCAAAGAAGATGAAGGAGTTGATACTTATTTTTTTATGTATATATATTTTATTGTTTTTACTTTTTTTGCAAAATGTGCAGACTTTTACAATAAAGCTAATAATACAACAAACCCTTTGTAGAGAAATTACAGTGTTTCTAGTGAATGGCAGAGAAACACACAAATCTCAGCCATTGTTCCAATGCGTACCATTTATAACGTGTGTTACAAATGGACCGATTTGTGCACACCTGCTTTGGTGTTGTTTACCGACCAGAATGAATGTGCATATCATGTTAATCTATTGCAATCTATTGTAGAACAGATAAATAAAGACAACCAAGCAGAATTTAACTCAGCAACATTAAAGATAATCACATTATCCCTTTTGTATAGCCTGCTCAGAGACTACAAAATTCCTTCAGAACAAAGCAACCTCTATTAATGTCTTCTTATGAATGTGTCTCTCACCTAGCTGTTGCTATTCATGCAGAACCATTAAGATAGATTGGACTATCATCAATTTGCACATGATCGCTCCAAATCTGTTGGATAGAACGAGGACACACACCCACACACAAAGAGAAGATGCAGGGAAATATTATGCAAAGTAACACAATTAATTCAACAGGCTCAAACACCAGATTTTATTTTTAAACTCTTGACTATGCTAATAAGAAATCCACCAAAAATAACAGTTAATTTAAAGAGGATGTTAATTTTACTTGCAATTAATCAACAAAATATCATCTCCTGTCATGTTGTTCTAGAATCAGCATGCTCATATACATGTAATGTGATTATAGTTTAACCATCTTAATAACACGTTCATGTGAAAAGACTATTATGGACTCATCTCAGCTTCTCTTGTCATTTACCATTCACTAATCTGGTGTATCTTTTATGTGTTTACCTCATGATATGTTTGGCTGATTGAAGATGTAAAACTATTTCTACACTGACCACAGATTGAATCAAGTGTGTACAACATTGCGATCAACATCTTGATTGGTTGATTGATTGTCAAAAGCTTTTCAACACACATCACAATTAAATGTTTTATCCCCAGTGTGAATTATCTGGTGTGACTTAAGGCTGGACAGAAAAGTTTTGACCAAACCGATCACATCAATAAGGTTTCTGTCATTGTCTGAGTTTTCTGTCGGTGTTTAAGGCTGGACGTTACAGAGAAGTGTTGTTCACACTGATCACATCAATAAGGTTTCTCGGTAACCCTTCCTTTTACGGTACAGTAATTACCAGGTAATTACTAGGTAATTACCTGGTAACTACCTGGTAATACCCAGTATTTACTGGGTAATAACTTGGTAATTACATGGTAACTACCATGGCAACTACCTCGTAATTACTAGGTAATTACCAGCTATGTACCTGAAAACTACCAGGTAATTACCAGGTAATATTAAGTATTTACCTGGTAATTACATAGTAAGTACCTGGTAATACCTAGTAATTACTCGGTATATTACCTGGTAGTTACCAGGTATTTTCCTGGATATTACTAGGTAATTACCTGGTAACTACCTGATAATACCCAGTATTTACTGGGTAATAACTTGGTAATTACATGGTAACTACCATGGCAACTACCTCGTAATTACTAGGTAATTACCAGCTATGTACCTGAAAACTACCAGGTAATTACCAGGTAATATTAAGTATTTACCTGGTAATTACATAGTAAGTACCTGGTAATACCTAGTAATTACTCGGTATATTACCTGGTAGTTACCAGGTATTTTCCTGGATATTACAAGGTAATTACCAGGTAATTATGAGTATTTTGATATGCAATTACTATATAATTACATGGTAACTACCAGGTAATATGATTTAATATGTATTACTAGGTATTTTCCTAGAAACTACTAGGTAATTATACACATTTATTATTGTAATTACCATATAATTACCATGTTATTTACCAGGTAATTACTAGGTAATAACCAATAATAATCTGGGCAATACCTAGTAATTACTCGGTATATTACCTGGTAGTTACCAGGTATTTTCCTGGATATTACTAGGTAATTACCTGGTAACTACCTGGTAATACCCAGTATTTACTGGGTAATAACTTGGTAATTACATGGTAACTACCATGGCAACTACCTCGTAATTACTAGGTAATTACCAGCTATGTACCTGAAAACTACCAGGTAATTACCAGGTAATATTAAGTATTTACCTGGTAATTACATAGTAAGTACCTGGTAATACCTAGTAATTACTCGGTATATTACCTGGTAGTTACCAGGTATTTTCCTGGATATTACAAGGTAATTACCAGGTAATTATGAGTATTTTGATATGCAATTACTATATAATTACATGGTAACTACCAGGTAATATGATTTAATATGTATTACAAGGTATTTTCCTAGAAACTACTAGGTAATTATACACATTTATTATTGTAATTACCATATAATTACCATGTTATTTACCAGGTAATTACTAGGTAATAACCAATAATAATCTGGGCAAGTACCATGGTAGTTACCTGGTATTTACTAGATATTTCAATCAGAACTACCAGGTATTTACCCAGTAATTATAGATTATACAATCAATCGATTTGTTCATTGACCGAGAGGCGGCTAATGACTCATATACTTGACCATATATTAATCTGATAAGTACCATGTTTTACCTGGAAATTGATAGGTACTTACCTGGTAATTACTCGGTTTTCACCCAGTAACTACAAAAATAACTACCTGGAAAGTACACAGTTATTAAGGTGGGATTGTACCGCAAAAGGAAGTGACGTCTGTTTCTATGTTATTACCTGGCAATTACTCATTTGTTACCTAGTAACTACAAAAATAACTACCTGGAAAGTACACAGTTATTAAGGTGGGATTGTACCGCAAAAGGAAGTGACGTCTGTTTCTATGTTATTACCTGGTAATTACTCATTTGTTACCTAGTAACTACAAAAAGAACTACCTGGAAAGTACATAGTTATTAAAGTGGGATTGTACCGCAAAAGGAAGTTAAGTCTGTTACCATGTTATTACCTGGTAATTACCTGGTATTTAGCCCATAACTAGACAAATATCACATTACCCAAGACACTTGGACCGAAAATGCCCCAAAACTGGGAAGTAATTAATTTGCGTTCAGTGCATGCCAAGTCCTGGCAGTCCTTTACATCTGTGAGTCTGCTTCTCCCCTGAACAGCACACTGTATGTCAGTGGCTGTCACGCGATAAGAATTCCCATCAAAAACCAGCCATCACAAATGACATTAAGATGAATGCATATTATTATTACACCTCCTCACTCAAAACACATCGCTGGAACAGATGCAAAAACAGGTGGGCTAAGATAAATGCTTTAATCCAAAAACAGTGCAAACAGTCAGGCTTTTTTATCACAACAGATTTTTTTTTTCAAAAAAACAAAAACAATTACCAGGTAATTATGAGTGCAAACAGTCAAGCCTTTTTTTTTTATCACAACAGAAAAGAAAAAATATATATATACCAGGTAATTAATAACAATGATAAATAATACCTAGAATAGTGCAATAGAATTGCTACATATAAAACCTGAGTATTAAACTTCGTAAACAAATGTAGAGAGAACAGTACTAAAATTAGGGACCCTCTAGTTCAAAACTAGACTGTTCCTCCCAAAACCAACATGTTAGGCTCTAACTACCATCTAAACAGTGGTTCCCTGTGACCAAAAACAACAACAACAAAAAGACATTATACTTTAGCCCGGGACACAAAATCAGGAGTTTGGCAGTGGGAAATTACCTGGAGGAATGACCATCGACTCAGTCGACTTCATTACACAAGTCGACTCCCAACAGTTGAAAAAAAGAAATACTTTCTATTGTGAAAATAGCAGATCTACATGCTCATGCTACATGCGAGGCATTGTGAGCATGTAGATCGGCTATTTTCACAATTTCTGCCTCTATATATTTGACAATTTGGACAATGTTTAATTAGTAATTTTAGAGGTATTAAAAAGTCCTTAAATTGGCACTTTAGAAATGTGCAGATACCCTCTATATCAGGGGTCTTCAACGTTTTCAGGCCAAGGACCCCTTAGTTGAGAGAGAGATGAATCAGGGACCCCCATAAGCTTTTCTTAGATTCCATATTATTTCACTGTTTGACAGCAAGATCATCAGTGTATTTTGGATTCATGTCAATTTGTGTTTTCAGATATTTAACCACTTGAACCGTCAATACTTAATAAACTTGACCTTTCACTCTGTTTGGTCTGTCTTGGTCTGCTCTTTTTCCCCTCTACACCAAACCTCTTGCTGCGAGGCGTTGTGAGCTTGTAGATCGGCTATTTTTGCCCTAATTTCTCCGAATATGGACGCTAGGGTTCAAGTGGTTAAGGAGAAAAAAAAAGCTTCTATCACACAAAGATTTGGAGGACCCCCTGTAGTAACTCTGAGGACCATCTTGGGGTCCCGGACCCCCTGTTGAAGACTATATACACTTAAACTTTATGTTGGTTTGTATACAGTTGAATGAGAAAACAATGTTTCACATTAAGTTAATCATCCGGGACCCCCCCCCCCCCCCCCCCCAGGCCCCCTCATTTCGGCTTACACTTTGTAACACGCTCGGATATCTTTAAATAAGCGGCCCAAGATGCCCTCCCTGTGTTCCTTCCCCAGCCACTGGTTCCATTCGATGAACTTCAAGTTCATCTTCAAAGCGCGTTCAGTTAGGTTCCCCCTGTACCGGTATATATTCTCCTTGCAGCTCCTCCATGCACGCTCAATGTGTTGAGTATGAGCTCCATTTCCAGGGTGAACAAAGTACCTCTTGTGATTCACCTGGTAGTGAATGTACCCATCGTGGGCCAACCTGTCATATGCCCGCCAACAATCGCTGATGATCTGACTTCCAGGTCTAACATATTTAAGAATTATTGGGTGCAAGATCCTCCTGGATCTATTTTCAACTAGTTTCAACACCGGGCGTCTACGGGACACCTTCACCTCCATCATCCCAAAGACCCAGGACCGCCGGTGCCAGGTGTTGCCACGTCGTCCACGTCCATACTGAAAATAAACAAAATTTCATGCTTAATGGCGACAGTCCACTTTAAAATGCATAATTTCTGAATGTTCTAGTTAGTTTAAAATACATAAATAAAATATATTTATTTAGGGACTTTTCAACAATTTCAAGGGACTTCTATTCAAATTAACTGCCCCCACATGGCATGGTTTGAGACATGGATCAAGAGGTGGTATATGAATGTATTCGTGGGTAATGTCAAAGAAAGCCAATAATGCCCCTGATTTCTATATCTCACACACCCAGCACCTGCAAGAGTTTTGTCTAAAGACAATGAAGAACAGACTCACTGTTCTTCACATGACATTTTTGCAGCTAAATTACACCTATTGTCTCTGTTTTAGCAGCAAATAAAACCTTACCTTTCTTTTGTGCCGGAACTTGCTCTCATCTATTGCGACGAACGCTCTTCTCCCTCCGATCCTCATCTTTCGCTTTATCTCCATTCGCCTGACTCCTTTACAGCAAATTTCACGCAGTAGTGTTGTCACCCTGGTGAGAGATTTGGGGCTTCCACACACTCCATCTTCGATCATGTCGACGTGTCTTTTCCTCAATCCCTGTGCCAAGCTGAGCCAAAAAAAGGAGGACAACTGCTATCAACATATTAGCTACTGGGATAGGATAGTTTTGTAGATAGGGAGGGGTCATTATATAATTAGGTTGGTGCTACAATATCCATTGTGCATATTGGTATATTGGTGAACGTGCGTGATTTCTTGAATTTCTTTAGAATGTGTACTCTTTGTCAATGGTTCAAAACATTGGGTCAGGACCCATTTGTGGGTCTCAAAAAAATAATAAAAAAAGGTATATAGCCTATAGACTATATATACTGTATAAGTGTATATATGGGTCCCCTAATTATTAATATTTCAAAACCTTTTCAAAAACATTCCTCAAAAAGGCATACATTTTCATGATTTAAAAAAGCACTGATTTCTCATAAATGTCCTTAATACATAAAAAAATAATAATAATAAGATTCCATAAATGAGATAACCAATAAAGTAAAAATAGACATAAAAATCTACAAGCTCACAATGCGGTGCGAACGCATTCAGAGCTTGTAGATCTGTTGTTCAATAGTTTGCGATATGGGCAAACACATAATTTGGCTTTTGGGTTTTGAGATACAAGGTTTGGGGACCACTGGACTGCTCTATGTAATAATATGTCAGTATGCATTTGGCTATTCATGTTAAGAGACACTGTTTACATGTGGTATTTGCATGTACTGTATTAGGTCTGCCTGATTGGAATTGTTAACGCTAAAATGAAATGCACAAAATAATGTATTATTGTGTAACAAAAAACAATTACACAGCTTATGAGAGCATGAGAGGCCATTTGAATAAGCCCCTTTGCAAATCCCGCCCCATTCTGCCCTGTTACTATGATGGGACATTAACCCTGGGCAGATTGTTTTTATAGTGGCAGTGAATGGGATTTTTTTTCCCTTCATAGCCTCATTACAGCTATATAAAGTACCAAAGGAAAAACATCTAGGTGATATTAATAAAAAGGGAAGACAAAGGTACAGTAGTTACATTGCAAAACAGGGGGTTTACCCGAAAATAAATGTTTTAATTCTTTAGTTCTAGTTAGTTTAAAATACATAAATAAAATATATTTATTTAGGGACTTTTCAACAATTTCAAGGGACTTCTATTCAAATTAACTGCCCCCACATGGCATGGTTTGAGACATGGATCAAGAGGTGGTATATGAATGTATTCGTGGGTAATGTCAAAGAAAGCCAATAATGCCCCTGATTTCTATATCTCACACACCCAGCACCTGCAAGAGTTTTGTCTAAAGACAATGAAGAACAGACTCACTGTTCTTCACATGACATTTTTGCAGCTAAATTACACCTATTGTCTCTGTTTTAGCAGCAAATAAAACCTTACCTTTCTTTTGTGCCGGAACTTGCTCTCATCTATTGCGACGAACGCTCTTCTCCCTCCGATCCTCATCTTTCGCTTTATCTCCATTCGCCTGACTCCTTTACAGCAAATTTCACGCAGTAGTGTTGTCACCCTGGTGAGAGATTTGGGGCTTCCACACACTCTTTAGAATGTGTACTCTTTGTCAATGGTTCAAAACATTGGGTCAGGACCCATTTGTGGGTCTCAAAAAAATAATAAAAAAAGGTATATAGCCTATAGACTATATATACTGTATAAGTGTATATATGGGTCCCCTAATTATTAATATTTCAAAACCTTTTCAAAAACATTCCTCAAAAAAGCATACATTTTCATGATTTAAAAAAGCACTGATTTCTCATAAATGTCCTTAATACATAAAAAAAATAATAATAATAAGATTCCATAAATGAGATAACCAATAAAGTAAAAATAGACATAAAAATCTACAAGCTCACAATGCGGTGCGAACGCATTCAGAGCTTGTAGATCTGTTGTTCAATAGTTTGCGATCTGGGCAAACACATAATTTGGCTTTTGGGTTTTGAGATACAAGGTTTGGGGACCACTGGACTGCTCTATGTAATAATATGTCAGTATGCATTTGGCTATTCATGTTAAGAGACACTGTTTACATGTGGTATTTGCATGTACTGTATTAGGTCTGCCTGATTGGAATTGTTAACGCTAAAATGAAATGCACAAAATAATGTATTATTGTGTAACAAAAAACAATTACACAGCTTATGAGAGCATGAGAGGCCATTTGAATAAGCCTCTTTGCAAATCCCGCCCCATTCTGCCCTGTTACTATGATGGGACATTAACCCTGGGCAGATTGTTTTTATAGTGGCAGTGAATGGGATTTTTTTTCCCTTCATAGCCTCATTACAGCTATATAAAGTACCAAAGGAAAAACATCTAGGTGATATTAATAAAAAGGGAAGACAAAGGTACAGTAGTTACATTGCAAAACAGGGTGTTGCCAGAAGTCAATCTGAATGGCACCATGTAGGAAGCCCCCCAAGCGGAGGCTAGCCAGCCTAGCCTATAGCAACAACTAAACAGTTCAGCTCGATGAGACCGTTCTTCATAAATCAAACAAAATCCCGTGACATTTTCACTTCAAAAGCCATAATCTGCTATGGGCCTCCACAACCCACAGCTTCATAACCCCACACACCACACTATTGTCCAGATTTGCAGCCAACTAGAGAGAGTTGGAAGCATCTCTGCCTCATGACTGCCTGAACCAAAATAAACCATCACAACAAATAGATAACACATCTGCACCTCACCTCACGTCAGCGGGGGTCCCCTCGACTACATCCCGATCACAAGGCACTGCTCGCGGCAGAGTATATGTCCCCCCGTGTCCTGGACTCCTGGTCAAGCAACCATGTCGTGTCCGGAGGCTGATTTGACCACAAACAACATCTCTATTCGCGTCGGTAAAACTTATAAGACATCCTCGTCGAGCGTTAGCCTTGTCTTCTCCGTGTCTGCACGCTAACAGATGGATCCCACCGGGAACAGTGGAGTAAGCAATCGCGACGATTCATTGAAAGTAAGTTGCTTTGTTTTCATCCAAAGTTTCTGTGCTTCCCGTGTCGGTGTCCCGTTCCCTGCACGCAACGTGCAGACTGAAAAGAAAGTGAATATCGATCCATCGTGGCGCTCCTGCATCTCCCCCTGAGTGTGATCAGCTGCAGCATGTGTATCGCACACAGCATTGTAATGTTGTAATGCGTTCTTCTTGATGTGATCAATAACTCTATGCTTGTGATCCGTTCTAATATCCGGTTATTTACACAATCACATACATAAACGTTTCCGCATCCGGTATAGAAACGGACCTGATCAGCAACTACATATGGCAACTGTACAGGGGCGTCAATTGGGTATGGCAGGGGTATGCAGCTGCCATGCCTTGGCTACAGGGGGAAATAATAAAATGTACTTTTCATTGTGCCTGTTGCTAAGGTATGGCAACATGTCATGTTGCCATACCTTACCTTTTTCTGAACTGACGCCACTGCAACTGCACACTAACGGATCCCAACAGATTCAATTCTGTGGAGCTTTATTGACATGAGAAAACGCAAGTGGTTTGTACTCGCCAAAGCAAGTGTCACAAATAAAATAAAAACATTTGAAAATGGGTAACATAATACAGTTGGAGGGGGTACCATTCCCACCTGCTTAGCAATATATATTTATATATATATATATAGATCTGCTATTATGTACATGTATGTGTATAGCCTACAGTATAGTTAGTGTGAGTGTGTGTGTGTGTGTGTGTGTGTGTGTGTGTGTGTGTGTGTGCGTGTGCGTGTGCGTGTGTGTGCATGTGTGTGTGAGGAGGTACTGCAGACCATCGTGGGCCAGTCCAATATAAAAAGCGTATTTCTCTTTGTGTGAAGTAAGACGCCCTAAGGGCAAGATGTGGCCTATTACAGCACTATTACACAATTCCAGTTATACACAATTACACTTATTACACTAGTACACTCATCTGATAAGTGCCTGAAGCCATAAAGACAGATATCAAGTGAGTTATTTCCTTGAAAAGAGAACATTCACAAAAACTTAAATAACTCCTTTTCATTTGATTTTCAAGCTCGGAAAATCAAAAAACAAGGTTTTTGAAATGGCTATAACTATAGAATGGTACATCGTAAATGCAAGATTATATTTTTTTCGTGAAACTACAGCTTGTCCTCTTCCATTTCCAGTAATGTATGACATGGTCGTGCAAACACAGAATTTAGGAAAAATCTAAATATAAAAAAAAATATTCATTATACAAAATGGCAGAAAAGCCATACAGTGCAATGTTAAAATGGCAGCAAATGAGTTAATAACACGTTCATGTGAAAAGACTATTATGGACTCATCTCAGCTTCTCTTGTCATTTACCATTCACTAATCTGGTGTATCTTTTATGTGTTTACCTCATGATATGTTTGGCTGATTGAAGATGTAAAACTATTTCTACACTGACCACAGATTGAATCAAGTGTGTACAACATTGCGATCAACATCTTGATTGGTTGATTGATTGTCAAAAGCTTTTCAACACACATCACAATTAAATGTTTTATCCCCAGTGTGAATTATCTGGTGTGACTTAAGGCTGGACAGAAAAGTTTTGACCAAACCGATCACATCAATAAGGTTTCTGTCATTGTCTGAGTTTTCTGTCGGTGTTTAAGGCTGGACGTTACAGAGAAGTGTTGTTCACACTGATCACATCAATAAGGTTTCTCGGTAACCCTTCCTTTTACGGTACAGTAATTACCAGGTAATTACTAGGTAATTACCTGGTAACTACCTGGTAATACCCAGTATTTACTGGGTAATAACTTGGTAATTACATGGTAACTACCATGGCAACTACCTCGTAATTACTAGGTAATTACCAGCTATGTACCTGAAAACTACCAGGTAATTACCAGGTAATATTAAGTATTTACCTGGTAATTACATAGTAAGTACCTGGTAATACCTAGTAATTACTCGGTATATTACCTGGTAGTTACCAGGTATTTTCCTGGATATTACTAGGTAATTACCTGGTAACTACCTGATAATACCCAGTATTTACTGGGTAATAACTTGGTAATTACATGGTAACTACCATGGCAACTACCTCGTAATTACTAGGTAATTACCAGCTATGTACCTGAAAACTACCAGGTAATTACCAGGTAATATTAAGTATTTACCTGGTAATTACATAGTAAGTACCTGGTAATACCTAGTAATTACTCGGTATATTGCCTGGTAGTTACCAGGTATTTTCCTGGATATTACAAGGTAATTACCAGGTAATTATGAGTATTTTGATATGCAATTACTATATAATTACATGGTAACTACCAGGTAATATGATTTAATATGTATTACTAGGTATTTTCCTAGAAACTACTAGGTAATTATACACATTTATTATTGTAATTACCATATAATTACCATGTTATTTACCAGGTAATTACTAGGTAATAACCAATAATAATCTGGGCAATACCTAGTAATTACTCGGTATATTACCTGGTAGTTACCAGGTATTTTCCTGGATATTACTAGGTAATTACCTGGTAACTACCTGGTAATACCCAGTATTTACTGGGTAATAACTTGGTAATTACATGGTAACTACCATGGCAACTACCTCGTAATTACTAGGTAATTACCAGCTATGTACCTGAAAACTACCAGGTAATTACCAGGTAATATTAAGTATTTACCTGGTAATTACATAGTAAGGACCTGGTAATACCTAGTAATTACTCGGTATATTACCTGGTAGTTACCAGGTATTTTCCTGGATATTACAAGGTAATTACCAGGTAATTATGAGTATTTTGATATGCAATTACTATATAATTACATGGTAACTACCAGGTAATATGATTTAATATGTATTACAAGGTATTTTCCTAGAAACTACTAGGTAATTATACACATTTATTATTGTAATTACCATATAATTACCATGTTATTTACCAGGTAATTACTAGGTAATAACCAATAATAATCTGGGCAAGTACCATGGTAGTTACCTGGTATTTACTAGATATTTCAATCAGAACTACCAGGTATTTACCCAGTAATTATAGATTATACAATCAATCGATTTGTTCATTGACCGAGAGGCGGCTAATGACTCATATACTTGACCATATATTAATCTGATAAGTACCATGTTTTACCTGGAAATTGATAGGTACTTACCTGGTAATTACTCGGTTTTCACCCAGTAACTACAAAAATAACTACCTGGAAAGTACACAGTTATTAAGGTGGGATTGTACCGCAAAAGGAAGTGACGTCTGTTTCTATGTTATTACCTGGCAATTACTCATTTGTTACCTAGTAACTACAAAAATAACTACCTGGAAAGTACACAGTTATTAAGGTGGGATTGTACCGCAAAAGGAAGTGACGTCTGTTTCTATGTTATTACCTGGTAATTACTCATTTATTACCTAGTAACTACAAAAAGAACTACCTGGAAAGTACATAGTTATTAAAGTGGGATTGTACCGCAAAAGGAAGTTAAGTCTGTTACCATGTTATTACCTGGTAATTACCTGGTATTTAGCCCATAACTAGACAAATATCACATTACCCAAGACACTTGGACCGAAAATGCCCCAAAACTGGGAAGTAATTAATTTGCGTTCAGTGCAATAATTTGCGTTCCTGGTAATACCCAGTATTTACTGGGTAATAACTTGGTAATTACATGGTAACTACCATGGCAACTACCTCGTAATTACTAGGTAATTACCAGCTATGTACCTGAAAACTACCAGGTAATTACCAGGTAATATTAAGTATTTACCTGGTAATTACATAGTAAGTACCTGGTAATACCTAGTAATTACTCGGTATATTACCTGGTAGTTACCAGGTATTTTCCTGGATATTACTAGGTAATTACCTGGTAACTACCTGATAATACCCAGTATTTACTGGGTAATAACTTGGTAATTACATGGTAACTACCATGGCAACTACCTCGTAATTACTAGGTAATTACCAGCTATGTACCTGAAAACTACCAGGTAATTACCAGGTAATATTAAGTATTTACCTGGTAATTACATAGTAAGTACCTGGTAATACCTAGTAATTACTCGGTATATTACCTGGTAGTTACCAGGTATTTTCCTGGATATTACAAGGTAATTACCAGGTAATTATGAGTATTTTGATATGCAATTACTATATAATTACATGGTAACTACCAGGTAATATGATTTAATATGTATTACTAGGTATTTTCCTAGAAACTACTAGGTAATTATACACATTTATTATTGTAATTACCATATAATTACCATGTTATTTACCAGGTAATTACTAGGTAATAACCAATAATAATCTGGGCAATACCTAGTAATTACTCGGTATATTACCTGGTAGTTACCAGGTATTTTCCTGGATATTACTAGGTAATTACCTGGTAACTACCTGGTAATACCCAGTATTTACTGGGTAATAACTTGGTAATTACATGGTAACTACCATGGCAACTACCTCGTAATTACTAGGTAATTACCAGCTATGTACCTGAAAACTACCAGGTAATTACCAGGTAATATTAAGTATTTACCTGGTAATTACATAGTAAGTACCTGGTAATACCTAGTAATTACTCGGTATATTACCTGGTAGTTACCAGGTATTTTCCTGGATATTACAAGGTAATTACCAGGTAATTATGAGTATTTTGATATGCAATTACTATATAATTACATGGTAACTACCAGGTAATATGATTTAATATGTATTACAAGGTATTTTCCTAGAAACTACTAGGTAATTATACACATTTATTATTGTAATTACCATATAATTACCATGTTATTTACCAGGTAATTACTAGGTAATAACCAATAATAATCTGGGCAAGTACCATGGTAGTTACCTGGTATTTACTAGATATTTCAATCAGAACTACCAGGTATTTACCCAGTAATTATAGATTATACAATCAATCGATTTGTTCATTGACCGAGAGGCGGCTAATGACTCATATACTTGACCATATATTAATCTGATAAGTACCATGTTTTACCTGGAAATTGATAGGTACTTACCTGGTAATTACTCGGTTTTCACCCAGTAACTACAAAAATAACTACCTGGAAAGTACACAGTTATTAAGGTGGGATTGTACCGCAAAAGGAAGTGACGTCTGTTTCTATGTTATTACCTGGCAATTACTCATTTGTTACCTAGTAACTACAAAAATAACTACCTGGAAAGTACACAGTTATTAAGGTGGGATTGTACCGCAAAAGGAAGTGACGTCTGTTTCTATGTTATTACCTGGTAATTACTCATTTGTTACCTAGTAACTACAAAAAGAACTACCTGGAAAGTACATAGTTATTAAAGTGGGATTGTACCGCAAAAGGAAGTTAAGTCTGTTACCATGTTATTACCTGGTAATTACCTGGTATTTAGCCCATAACTAGACAAATATCACATTACCCAAGACACTTGGACCGAAAATGCCCCAAAACTGGGAAGTAATTAATTTGCGTTCAGTGCATGCCAAGTCCTGGCAGTCCTTTACATCTGTGAGTCTGCTTCTCCCCTGAACAGCACACTGTATGTCAGTGGCTGTCACGCGATAAGAATTCCCATCAAAAACCAGCCATCACAAATGACATTAAGATGAATGCATATTATTATTACACCTCCTCACTCAAAACACATCGCTGGAACAGATGCAAAAACAGGTGGGCTAAGATAAATGCTTTAATCCAAAAACAGTGCAAACAGTCAGGCTTTTTTATCACAACAGATTTTTTTTTTCAAAAAAACAAAAACAATTACCAGGTAATTATGAGTGCAAACAGTCAAGCCTTTTTTTTTTATCACAACAGAAAAGAAAAAATATATATATACCAGGTAATTAATAACAATGATAAATAATACCTAGAATAGTGCAATAGAATTGCTACATATAAAACCTGAGTATTAAACTTCGTAAACAAATGTAGAGAGAACAGTACTAAAATTAGGGACCCTCTAGTTCAAAACTAGACTGTTCCTCCCAAAACCAACATGTTAGGCTCTAACTACCATCTAAACAGTGGTTCCCTGTGACCAAAAACAACAACAACAAAAATACATTATACTTTAGCCCGGGACACAAAATCAGGAGTTTGGCAGTGGGAAATTACCTGGAGGAATGACCATCGACTCAGTCGACTTCATTACACAAGTCGACTCCCAACAGTTGAAAAAAAGAAATACTTTCTATTGTGAAAATAGCAGATCTACATGCTCATGCTACATGCGAGGCATTGTGAGCATGTAGATCGGCTATTTTCACAATTTCTGCCTCTATATATTTGACAATTTGGACAATGTTTAATTAGTAATTTTAGAGGTATTAAAAAGTCCTTAAATTGGCACTTTAGAAATGTGCAGATACCCTCTATATCAGGGGTCTTCAACGTTTTCAGGCCAAGGACCCCTTAGTTGAGAGAGAGATGAATCAGGGACCCCCATAAGCTTTTCTTAGATTCCATATTATTTCACTGTTTGACAGCAAGATCATCAGTGTATTTTGGATTCATGTCAATTTGTGTTTTCAGATATTTAACCACTTGAACCGTCAATACTTAATAAACTTGACCTTTCACTCTGTTTGGTCTGTCTTGGTCTGCTCTTTTTCCCCTCTACACCAAACCTCTTGCTGCGAGGCGTTGTGAGCTTGTAGATCGGCTATTTTTGCCCTAATTTCTCCGAATATGGACGCTAGGGTTCAAGTGGTTAAGGAGAAAAAAAAAGCTTCTATCACACAAAGATTTGGAGGACCCCCTGTAGTAACTCTGAGGACCATCTTGGGGTCCCGGACCCCCTGTTGAAGACTATATACACTTAAACTTTATGTTGGTTTGTATACAGTTGAATGAGAAAACAATGTTTCACATTAAGTTAATCATCCGGGACCCCCCCCCCCCCCCCCCCCCCCCCCCAGGCCCCCTCATTTCGGCTTACACTTTGTAACACGCTCGGATATCTTTAAATAAGCGGCCCAAGATGCCCTCCCTGTGTTCCTTCCCCAGCCACTGGTTCCATTCGATGAACTTCAAGTTCATCTTCAAAGCGCGTTCAGTTAGGTTCCCCCTGTACCGGTATATATTCTCCTTGCAGCTCCTCCATGCACGCTCAATGTGTTGAGTATGAGCTCCATTTCCAGGGTGAACAAAGTACCTCTTGTGATTCACCTGGTAGTGAATGTACCCATCGTGGGCCAACCTGTCATATGCCCGCCAACAATCGCTGATGATCTGACTTCCAGGTCTAACATATTTAAGAATTATTGGGTGCAAGATCCTCCTGGATCTATTTTCAACTAGTTTCAACACCGGGCGTCTACGGGACACCTTCACCTCCATCATCCCAAAGACCCAGGACCGCCGGTGCCAGGTGTTGCCACGTCGTCCACGTCCATACTGAAAATAAACAAAATTTCATGCTTAATGGCGACAGTCCACTTTAAAATGCATAATTTCTGAATGTTCTAGTTAGTTTAAAATACATAAATAAAATATATTTATTTAGGGACTTTTCAACAATTTCAAGGGACTTCTATTCAAATTAACTGCCCCCACATGGCATGGTTTGAGACATGGATCAAGAGGTGGTATATGAATGTATTCGTGGGTAATGTCAAAGAAAGCCAATAATGCCCCTGATTTCTATATCTCACACACCCAGCACCTGCAAGAGTTTTGTCTAAAGACAATGAAGAACAGACTCACTGTTCTTCACATGACATTTTTGCAGCTAAATTACACCTATTGTCTCTGTTTTAGCAGCAAATAAAACCTTACCTTTCTTTTGTGCCGGAACTTGCTCTCATCTATTGCGACGAACGCTCTTCTCCCTCCGATCCTCATCTTTCGCTTTATCTCCATTCGCCTGACTCCTTTACAGCAAATTTCACGCAGTAGTGTTGTCACCCTGGTGAGAGATTTGGGGCTTCCACACACTCCATCTTCGATCATGTCGACGTGTCTTTTCCTCAATCCCTGTGCCAAGCTGAGCCAAAAAAAGGAGGACAACTGCTATCAACATATTAGCTACTGGGATAGGATAGTTTTGTAGATAGGGAGGGGTCATTATATAATTAGGTTGGTGCTACAATATCCATTGTGCATATTGGTATATTGGTGAACGTGCGTGATTTCTTGAATTTCTTTAGAATGTGTACTCTTTGTCAATGGTTCAAAACATTGGGTCAGGACCCATTTGTGGGTCTCAAAAAAATAATAAAAAAAGGTATATAGCCTATAGACTATATATACTGTATAAGTGTATATATGGGTCCCCTAATTATTAATATTTCAAAACCTTTTCAAAAACATTCCTCAAAAAGGCATACATTTTCATGATTTAAAAAAGCACTGATTTCTCATAAATGTCCTTAATACATAAAAAAAATAATAATAATAAGATTCCATAAATGAGATAACCAATAAAGTAAAAATAGACATAAAAATCTACAAGCTCACAATGCGGTGCGAACGCATTCAGAGCTTGTAGATCTGTTGTTCAATAGTTTGCGATCTGGGCAAACACATAATTTGGCTTTTGGGTTTTGAGATACAAGGTTTGGGGACCACTGGACTGCTCTATGTAATAATATGTCAGTATGCATTTGGCTATTCATGTTAAGAGACACTGTTTACATGTGGTATTTGCATGTACTGTATTAGGTCTGCCTGATTGGAATTGTTAACGCTAAAATGAAATGCACAAAATAATGTATTATTGTGTAACAAAAAACAATTACACAGCTTATGAGAGCATGAGAGGCCATTTGAATAAGCCCCTTTGCAAATCCCGCCCCATTCTGCCCTGTTACTATGATGGGACATTAACCCTGGGCAGATTGTTTTTATAGTGGCAGTGAATGGGATTTTTTTTCCCTTCATAGCCTCATTACAGCTATATAAAGTACCAAAGGAAAAACATCTAGGTGATATTAATAAAAAGGGAAGACAAAGGTACAGTAGTTACATTGCAAAACAGGGGGTTTACCCGAAAATAAATGTTTTAATTCTTTAGTTCTAGTTAGTTTAAAATACATAAATAAAATATATTTATTTAGGGACTTTTCAACAATTTCAAGGGACTTCTATTCAAATTAACTGCCCCCACATGGCATGGTTTGAGACATGGATCAAGAGGTGGTATATGAATGTATTCGTGGGTAATGTCAAAGAAAGCCAATAATGCCCCTGATTTCTATATCTCACACACCCAGCACCTGCAAGAGTTTTGTCTAAAGACAATGAAGAACAGACTCACTGTTCTTCACATGACATTTTTGCAGCTAAATTACACCTATTGTCTCTGTTTTAGCAGCAAATAAAACCTTACCTTTCTTTTGTGCCGGAACTTGCTCTCATCTATTGCGACGAACGCTCTTCTCCCTCCGATCCTCATCTTTCGCTTTATCTCCATTCGCCTGACTCCTTTACAGCAAATTTCACGCAGTAGTGTTGTCACCCTGGTGAGAGATTTGGGGCTTCCACACACTCTTTAGAATGTGTACTCTTTGTCAATGGTTCAAAACATTGGGTCAGGACCCATTTGTGGGTCTCAAAAAAATAATAAAAAAAGGTATATAGCCTATAGACTATATATACTGTATAAGTGTATATATGGGTCCCCTAATTATTAATATTTCAAAACCTTTTCAAAAACATTCCTCAAAAAAGCATACATTTTCATGATTTAAAAAAGCACTGATTTCTCATAAATGTCCTTAATACATAAACTAGACCAGGTCACCTGGTTGTGCCAGACCCGCAATGAAAACTAGTATGGCACTGAACTAACACATGAACACACAGGATTTTATAGATTCATTCATTCATTCATTCATTTATTCATTTATTCATTCATGTATTTATTCATTCATGTATTTATTCATTCATTCATTCATTAATTTATTCATTCATTCATTCATGTATTCATTCATTCATTCATTCATTCATTCATTTATTCGTGCGTGTGCGTGTGCGTGTGTGTGTGTGTGTGTGTGTGTTACACACACACGCATCTGCCCCTCCCTTCCCTTGGTCGGCTGATTGCCTTGAGTGCCGTCACCTGTGTGTGCACACTGAGGAAAAGAGGGACCGACCGACCGACAGACAGACAGACAGACCGACCGACAAAGCCTTTTGTAGGCCGACCCTCTGGGTCTGGCAAAAAAATTGTGAACTAGTTTGTTGAAGCTTATTCGTTATGATGAGCGAGATCGCTTGACGCTTGCCGTCGCTATCACCGTACCGGCCGATCTCCGTGTCGCGCACTGCGGACAGTTGTTGAAAGCCACATTCAATATTCTCCACTGCACAAACTCCACCTCGATAGCAAAAAGTGAATGTTTTTTTCTGGTTGGCCAGTCAGGGAGTCTCAGGGACCAATCAGAAGGCTGACAAACGGTCTATTGAAGTGAGGGAGAGAGAAAACATCCAACCTGTGCATAATCTGCATCCATGATTGTAAAGGGATGTGTGACCTATAGAAAATGGATCCGTCTCTGATGGACCTTGTTACAGCCCTGCCCCTGTGTGTTGACCTTCTGCAGCTCCTGTAACATAACATACCACACCTGTAATTATAATTTGAAGTAGTGACATAGATTCTCAAGAGTAAACCTATATCAGATTGAAAACATGGTCATGTCCCTTGTTAGGAGGAAAAGAAAAAGCTACTTAGCATTTGACTTCAATGTAAAATAACAAAACATACCTTTCCAATGTATAGTTAGTTAGCTGTGACTGTGGCTAAAAGCAGCAGTACTAAAACATGACTGTCAAATCATGACAGACAGTCATGGGTCCATTGTAACATCTGTGGTGAGAGCAAGCACATGTATTCTAATGTCTTACTTACCACTGATATCCATCTTTCGTCTTGTTTGTTTTTTGGAACTTCATTCGCCTGTGGCAAACAGGGCATCTCTTTTTACTTGCCAACAACCTCTCCCTCTGAAGCCACCGTAAAAGTGTTTTTCCTCCTTCTGCTGTCTTTTGGATGAGTTTTCTTATTAAAGTCATGGTTGACTTAAGAAATGCAATGCAGACTATGCACTTTTAGTTTACCATGTACCAGTGAATCTGCACTGTCATGAAACTACCTTTTCCTATGCAATATAGGTCTACTAATAAACTTTTCAATCAATCAATCAATCAATCGATCAATCAATCAATCAATCAATCAATCAATCAATCAATCAATCGGTGCGGTGCCTACTTGTGCACAGTGATGCTTGAATACGAATAGCTGTGGCGCGTTTTGGTGGCGCGCCTGTGACTGTCTTCGCGGGCGATTTGGAGAAGCCGTTACTACTTGGCGATTTGGGGAACCAGATGTTGCGTTCACAAAAACTCGTAGGAAAGAAATACCTATCAGCCGTGAGCAGTGCGCACCGTGACTGGTTAAACATGAATTAAACTGGCATACATTTAGGTTTGCTGTAGTGCAGCGTTCACTGTCGGAAATTGGGAACTGGTTTGAAAGTTCCAAAGTTATAAAGAACCCGTGAGTTGATGAAGCATTTTTGGATTGTGGAATGTCGGATTTTCACCATGGGCTCTTGAACGTCTCCAGCAACGTCACCTACACGAAAGCGGAAACAGCCGGCGAACAAGCTTGTGCGACTTGTTTACTTCTCTCCAGGCAGTCTCCTCCACTCCTTTCAACCGCGGAACAGAAACCCACATTCTCCCGGTGTGTGAAGAAAACAACCTTGGTAAGTGACACATGGTACCCGAGATATAACTGTAACATTAAGTTAATATAAGCTGACGGTGGTTTGCTTGCCATGGTTGCTAACGTGAAACCACCGGGAAAATCGTGCACCGTGGTCGCAGATCTGAGCACTGAGCGACTGTTGACGCGAGGTTAATTCTTGTAGGCCGTTTTACATGTTAATGAATACATTATCAAATCTAACCCCATAGCATAATCAGTTTAGTTAAGCACTACCGAGCTTTACACTTTGTTTAGCTTTTACATTTGTTAGCCACTGTCTTAAACTCTCAACATTTAGATCAGTATGTGTGTCATTTGAATGCTACTTTATGCATTCTGCATAGTACTACGTTCTATCTGTATGTTTCTCAATGTTATGAGTTAAAAAATAAGAATCTCAATTGAAACAAGCTCAGGCTCTCTTGTGTAATCTCCTTTTAGTTGACCTTGTACCAGTGAATCTCTACTGTCATTAAACTGTACCTTTTCTCTATGCAAACTTAATAAACTTTTCATTCAATCAAGTGGTTCTCAACCTGTGGATCAGACCCCCAGGGGGTTCTCAAATGAGCTTGGGAGTTTTAAGTTAAATGTTAAACATTGTTATTTCACTCCATTTATTGATTTCTGCTGTTAAAATTCCAAACATTGAAACATGACCCTCTTTTATTACTTCAGTCTATATTAACGGCTATTATATACAGTATCATTTTTGTTTCATGTATTTGTATTGAAATTCATAATTGTTGGCATAAGAACAAAATTGCATTTAAAAATAAATAAATGTAACTTTACAAAAAAAATATATTTCAGGATTCAAAATAAGAAATGTAAAATAATCTACAAGCTCAAAACAAGTCGACAGTGTATGCATTTGGCCCTCTTGAGCGATTGTGAAAATATTCATTTCAAGTGGTTAATATGGTTAATTTAGAACAAACAAAAGTGACAAAAACATTTGGTGGCCCCCCTCTAGTAACTCTGAACCCCTAGGGGACCAGACCACTGTTGAAGACCCTTTTGAGCCATACAATCAACTCAAAGTTGATTTATTCAACTATACGACAGATAGGTCTTTGTTAAATTATCTTAATTGGTTTCTTTTTCCCCACAGAGTCATGTCGCAAACCCAAACACGAAGAAGGAAGAAGAACGAAGAAAACAAGAAGACTTCACCAGTGGAAAACACCTTGGAGGAGGTCGAGTCGGATATCGAAGGTAAGAATTTTATTAAATCATGGTTGTACATAGAGTGGTCTCGTATGGCATGTGGTGGTCCCCCACCACCACAAACATTCCATACTAGTAGAGGCCCTAGGAGAGGTCCACGCGCACCTTATCTGGTCCACACGCACCTTATCTTTTTCTAGTTTGGATTTTTGGCATCCTTGGGACCTCTAATATAGAGATTTGGATGATCCCAAGGATTTTTTTCCCCTTTTTTTTCTTCAATGTTTTATTACCCCTATGACACCTCTGGGATTGCTGATTGGAACCCCGGCGAGACTGTCTTTCGGAGTCTGTAGCTCGTTCAGTTATAGACACACTAAAGATATCATTGATTCTTGACAACCTCAGGTTTCCAATGGGACGTACCTTGCCATGCTGCCATGTCGGGAAGGGGGCTAAATACCTAAAGATTTAAAGTTAGACAACATTTTGGTGAGGGGAAAAAAAAATCACCATTCTCCAAATTGTCCATTGAGCTGTCACATCAATATTTAGGAATGGAAATGGGTTACATGGATACCTACAATCCTCCCCTGTACAGACATACCCAATTTCATATAGGTTGGGGCAAGAATCATGCAGTTTTGGGCAAACGAGACCACTTTACCGTATATATATAGCTGTATGAGACCACTGTATTGTATCTATAGCTGTATGAGGTCACAGACCGTCACGGAGGTATAGCTGTATGAGATCACCGTACATCTGCATGAGACCACTGTATTGCATCTAGAGACCACTGTACTGTATATAGGCCACTGTACTGTATCTAGAGCTCCAGGGACCACCCACTGTACTGTATCTAGACCACAGTACTGCTTCTATAGCTGTATGAGACCACTGTACTGTATGTATAGGTGCATGAGGTCACTGTACAGCATCTATAGGCCACTGCACTAAAACATTAAACCGCTATATGGCATATAGACCATTGTACCGCCACATACAGTACATTGACCAATGTACTGTATCTATAGTCCACAATACTTAATCTCAACTCAAGCCGACTCAAAATATATTTAAAAAACACATTTAACATGACCAGGTGCTGTACAGGTTAAAACAAAAAATGCAATATAAATAGACATTATAGCAAAAATACCTATGAAATACAAACAAAAACAAAACATTAGCACCAGTTAAGGAAACTAATAGACTGCCATGCTTAACTGTCACTAAAGGACCAAAGCCTCTGTAGTACAGTGGTCTATAGATGTAGGTCGTCTATAGTGGTCTACAAGTGTGCTACAGTAATCTATAGATACACTGCAGTGGTCTACAGGTATGCTACAGTGGTCTATAGATACACTGCAGTGGTCTACAGGTGTGCTACAGTAATCTATAGATACACTGCAGTGGTCTACAGGTATGCTACAGTGGTCTACAAATGTGCTACCTCTGTAGCACATCTTGAGTATATGTTTACCTTTGGAGTGTGTCTAAATTTGAGCGAGCTACAGACTCTGCTATTAACACGTTGAAATAAATACAATTTTAAGTATTGAATACATCTATGTGCATCCTTTTCAGTTGAAGAAGTTCAACGTGGTTCTTGTGGAACTATGGAGAAATTCAAGTTCGACATGTACCAGATTAAAGCCGAGAACCGGCTCCTCAAAGAGGAGATTCGTCTTTTAAAGGACGAGAACCGACTCCTCAAACAGGAGAGGGATCTCCTTAAGGAGCAACCCTCCACTTCAAAGGAGCAACCCTCCACTTCAAAAGGTAACTCGACTGTTCCTCCCAAAACCGTTAGGCTCTAAATGTTAGGCTCTAACTACCATCTAAACAGTGGTTCCCTAACTCTTAAGCCTGTGACAAAAAAGAGATATTAGACGTTTGCCCGGGACACAAAACTAGTGAAAACATCAGACCTACAAGCTCACAACGCGTTGCTTCACGCCGCATTGTGAGCTTGTATGGCTGTTTACTTTCTAATTTATAGAATTTCTTAGATTTTCTTAGATATTTATTCACAAAATTAAATTGCAATCACTGCATTCTTATTGATTTGTTCTCTCTATATATTTGCTAAATTTAAGGTTCACAGAAAAGGAGCGAGGACCTTGGAGAATCCTCCGACTCTACTGAGTCCTTTGAAAAAAAGAAGAAGGACAAGAAGAGAAGAAGGAAGCCATCGACATCATCATCATCAGATGAGGGCTCTCCAAAAAAGAAGATAAAGACGGCTTCATTTGGAAAGCGAGGTATCTGGAAAAATGAAGATTGTCATATTGCTTCTGTAACAATGCACACACAAAAAACGCTGTTGCTTACATCAGAGGTTATCAAAGTGGATTCCAGGGGGACTGTGGGTTTACCTTAGGGCGTTCTAAATTGACCCCTAAGAGTCTGTAACTCTTGACACAAAACTCTGATGTACAGATGGAACCAAATGAACCCTAACCGGTCCATTTGTTTACTGTCAGAGTTAAGGAGGGACCTTGGATTTTGAAATTTTACATCACACTGCAGCATCAAATTGCCCCCAAATTTGGTAAATGCACCCATTTAATAGCCTACATTGGAGAGCTTTCAGACTCCTGACACCCTATCAAGGTCTATGGAAGACTTCTTAGTAGGAGCATCTTTGCTAAGATTACTCTCCCTTCCACCCACACACAATCTCTTAACTACTACATTTAGCATAGTCAGGCTGGCCCTATTGTGAAATTGTTATGTATATACTATATCAATTAAACCCTGGAGTGAAGATGAATAGTGTAAGTACTGATCATGTATTCTCAGGATTGTACATATATTTGTAATTATGAGTGTTTATATATATAATTCTTTTTTTCTTTGATCTGTCTTGTAGTCAATAGCCCGGAGGACGTGGTCCACCGTTACAAGAAGATCGTGAAGCTTTTCAAGAAGAACCGGAGCATCCCAAAATGCTGTGAGGCCTTTGGATTGGACCGCAACACTATTGCGGGGTCTGCGGTCATTGCAGATGTCCACATTGCCGGAGAGGGTGGGGCATTTGGAGAGCTGCCCAAAATTGAAGAGAAGCAGAGTTTGGCTAGCTATGCCAAAACCTGCAAGGCATTTTTGGATGCCAATCCCACCCTGCAGGACAAAGTGGCTAAGTTGAGGAAATCCTATGAGCTGCTAACCATCAAATACAAAATTATAAAATGAGGGGGCCTTGTGAAGCACCAGTCATGTGATATCACATTATCATGTGTCTTCTGCAGACCGGTCTGGCTTGTGTGGGTGCTTGTACTAGGGTGGGTGTTTTCAGAAACCAAAAGGTAGGTGGGAGAGAAAATCACAGTCCTGCCATTGACAGACCACTTTTTGGTTTCTGCAAAACACCCACCCAGTGCTTGGGGCCAGACCGGTCTGTAGAAAACACATGATAATATGAATCTACATTCACACGCACACACGCGCACACACGCGCACACACGCGCGCACACACACACACACACACACACACACACACACACACACACACACACACACACACACACAGTTGGAGTGCAGAATATTAGTACGGCACAAGATGGTCATTCCTCCAGGTAATTCCCCACTGCCAAACTCCTGATCTCAGCCTTTATTTTCTTTATGAAGGGGAGAACCAGTCCCTCAAAGCTTGAAGGTCTACTGTTTTCACTAATGTCTTTTTTTCACAGGCTTAAATGAGTAGTTCACCCCCAAAATGACTTTTTTTCTATGTATCTCACGCCATGGAGACTTGAGTTCAATAATATCTCTTTGTATTTGTCGCGTTCATAAGACATAAAATTGATTATAGTATGTAAATTTACCCCCATTGATTCTGGATGGGGACCCAAATGCATGCATTTGGGTCCCCAGCCATAAAGAGATATTATTGAACTCAGGTCTCCCTGGTGTGAGTAAACAATAGGGAAAAAAAGTCATTTTAGGGGTGAACTACTCCTTTAACAGTTTGGGAACCACTGTTTAGATGGTAGTTAGAGCCTAACATGTTGGTTTTGGGAGGAACAGTCTAGTTTTGAACTGGAGGGTCCAGCCACAGAGAAACAAGACTTCTCCTTAATTTTAGTACTGTTCTCTCTACATTTGTTTACGAAGTTTAATACTCAGGTTTTATATGTAGCAATTCTATTGCACTATTCTAGGTATTATTGTTTTTTCTTTTCTTTTTTGAAAAAGAGAATTTCCCACTGCCAAACTCCTGATCTCAGCCTTTACTGGGAGAACCAGTCCCTCAAAGCTTGCAGGTCTACTGTTTTCACTAGTTTTGTGTCCCGGGCTAAAGTCGAAGTGCAACGTAAAATGTGTCTTTGCTGCGTACAGTATATCATGGGCTGAGTGAGCATTGCACACTGGCGTGCCTCTGTTTGAAATGCTACCATTATTCCTCCCTGTCAGGTCTGCTGCTCCTGGTCGTGTGATTCTTCATTTGACTAGAACCAAAAACAATAAAGACACATGCTGTACAGTACCAGTATCATAGTCAGCGTCATGCGTGGTCCCGCATGCATGGGCCTCAGGCACAGGCATAAGACACAGGCATCACGCTTGCTGTGCATCACACTTGCTGTACGCCCCCAGGGGGCGTAAAGAGAAGTTTGGCTCTTGGGGTGCAGTTTAATATATCGAAGTTTAATACTCAGGTTTTATATGTAGCAATTCTATTGCACTATTCTAGGTATTATTTATCATTGTTATTAATTACCTGGTATATATATATTTTTTCTTTTCTGTTGTGATAAAAAAAGGCTTGACTGTTTGCACTCATAATTACCTGGTAATTGTTTTTGTTTTTTTGAAAAAGAAATCTGTTGTGATAAAAAAGCCTGACTGTTTGCACTGTTTTTGTAATCCATATTGGATTAAAGCATTTATCTTAGCCCACCTGTTTTTGCATATCTGTTCCAGCGATGTGTTTTGAGTGAGGAGGTGTAATAATAATATGCATTCATCTTAATGTCATTTGTGATGGCTGGTGATGGTGGTTTTTGATGGGAATTCTTATCGCGTGACAGCCACTGACATACAGTGTGCTGTTCAGGGGAGAAGCAGACTCACAGATGTAAAGGACTGCCAGGACTTGGCATGCACTGAACGCAAATTAATTACTTCCCAGTTTTGGGGCATTTTCGGTCCAAGTGTCTTGGGTAATGTGATATTTGTCTAGTTATGGGCTAAATACCAGGTAATTACCAGGTAATAACATGGTAACAGACTTAACTTCCTTTTGCGGTACAATCCCACTTTAATAACTATGTACTTTCCAGGTAGTTCTTTTTGTAGTTACTAGGTAACAAATGAGTAATTACCAGGTAATAACATAGAAACAGACGTCACTTCCTTTTGCGGTACAATCCCACCTTAATAACTGTGTACTTTCCAGGTAGTTATTTTTGTAGTTACTAGGTAACAAATGAGTAATTGCCAGGTAATAACATAGAAACAGACGTCACTTCCTTTTGCGGTACAATCCCACCTTAATAACTGTGTACTTTCCAGGTAGTTATTTTTGTAGTTACTGGGTGAAAACCGAGTAATTACCAGGTAAGTACCTATCAATTTCCAGGTAAAACATGGTACTTATCAGATTAATATATGGTCAAGTATATGAGTCATTAGCCGCCTCTCGGTCAATGAACAAATCGATTGATTGTATAATCTATAATTACTGGGTAAATACCTGGTAGTTCTGATTGAAACTACCTAGTAAATATCTAGTAAATACCAGGTAACTACCATGGTACTTGCCCAGATTATTATTGGTTATTACCTAGTAATTACCTGGTAAATAACATGGTAATTATATGGTAATTACAATAATAAATGTGTATAATTACCTAGTAGTTTCTAGGAAAATACCTAGTAATACACTAGTCATAGTTACATTACCATGTAATTATATAGTAATTGCATATCAAAATACTCATAATTACCTGGTCATTACCAGGTAATATACAGAGTAAATACAGAGTATTACCAGGTAGTTACCAGGTAATTACCTAGTAATATCCAGGAAAATACCTGGTAACTACCAGGTAATATACCGAGTAATTACTAGGTATTATCAGGTACTTACTATGTAATTACCTAGTAATTACCTGGTAATTACTGTACCGTAAAAGGAAGGGTTACTGGTTTCTCTCCTGTGTGAGTTTTCTGGTGGCTTTTAAGATTGGACATTTGAGAAAAGTGTTGTCCACACTGATCACAACCATAGGGTTTCTCTCCTGTGTGAATTCTCTGATGGCTTTTAAGGTGTTCCATTCGAGAGAATTGTTGTCCACACTGATCACATCCATAGGGTTTCTCTCCAGTGTGAATTCTCTGGTGGCTTTTAAGGTGTGCCATTTGAGAGAATTGTTGTCCACACTGATCACATCCATAGGGTTTCTCTCCTGTGTGCATTCTCTGGTGGCTTTTAAGGCTGGACATTACAGAGAAGTGTTGTCCACACTGATCACAGCCATAGGGTTTCTCTCCTGTGTGAATTCTCTGGTGGCTTTTAAGGCTGGACATTCGAGAGAAGTGCTGTCCACATTGATCACAACCATAAGGTTTCTCTCCTGTGTGAGTTTTCTGGTGGCTTTTAAGATTGAACATTTGAGAAAAGTGTTGTCCACACTGATCACAACCATAAGGTTTCTCTCCTGTGTGAGTTTTCTGGTGGCTTTTAAGATTGAACATTTGAGAAAAGTGTTGTCCACACTGATCACATCCATAGGGTTTCTCTCCAGTGTGAATTCTCTGGTGGCTTTTAAGGTGTGCCATTTGAGAGAATTGTTGTCCACACTGATCACATCCATAGGGTTTCTCTCCTGTGTGCATTCTCTGGTGACTTTTAAGGCTGGACATTACAGAGAAGTGTTGTCCACACTGACCACAGCCATAGGGTTTCTCTCCAGTGTGAATTCTCTTGTGGCTTTTAAGGTGTGCCATTTGAGAGAATTGTTGTTCACACTGATCACACCCATAGGGTTTCTCTCCAGAGTGAATTCTCTGATGTATTTTAAGTTGGGAGATTTTAGGGAAGCGTTTTCCACACTGATCACAGCAGTGTTGTTTTTGCTTAGCCAACCTTCTTTTTCCATTCATCTCTGGTAGGACAGGGAAGCCAGACCGGCGATGAAACACTGGATTGGAATAAAAAAAACAGGAAGGTGGTTTAGGTGTGGACTAATAGTACTTAAAACGACAAAAAACATGTTCTGGATTATCTTGCACAACAAACATCCTTAAAATACATTGTGTGACACATACTAAACTATATGTATTAACTGGTTACTTGAGACTTAAGTAATACTAAAATCACTTGCATTTATAATGGATAATTATTATGTGTGCCCAACAGAAATTATATTGATCTAATATACAATAAAGCAACAGGTAAATTTAAAACAATTACAATGAAACAAATGAAATATTGAGAATGACTATTGGAACAAAATATATATTACAATGGTAGGCAGAGTAAGTAACATACCAAAGTCCTTGTTTTCCTCCTGTTCAGCAGAGTTGAGGTTGAGAGAGTTCATCTTCCCCTGAAGTCTGGAGTCCACAGTAAGATTTGATCAGAATTGATGGATATCCTGGAAGACTTGTGGGGACATGTCACAGACCAACTCTTCTTATACTAGAGAGCCTGGGGTGAAAACATTAACGGCTGAATGATTGGCCAATGAGAACAATAGAACCATCTCTCCACCAATCACAGTGTAACATTCAGTGTTCCACCCCTCACTCCTCCCCCCAGACCATCCATGCAAACTTATAGAAATGAAGTTGCAACATAATAATATAATGTGTCTATGAAAATAAATAACTTTGTTAGCTAAAATACACAAACCTATATCTATAATAATGATATCTATCCAATTAATACATTCAATACATAAATATTGTGTATTTTAACAAAACAATAGTGTTAGCCTCAATATAGATAGATAGATAGATAGATAGATAGATAGATAGATAGATAGATAGATAGATAGATAGATAGATAGATACCTTTATTATCCCAAGGGGGAAATTTAGTTGTCCAGTAGTAGCACAGCAGTATACAGTTATTTACAAAGTTACAGAGACGTAAGAAAGATAGATAAGAGGGAAAAAAGAGCAGTACAGTACCAATAAGGAGAAGTTGCATCAATAGAGGGGGCGAATAATATATAAGAATATATACATAAAGTGTCTTGCAAAAGAGACCATAGCAGTCAATGCTAGTTAGTGCAAACAAGTATCTCACTGTCAATGTTAAACAAAGCAAAAATACTCAGAAACTACCAACACTAACAACCTAATAGTGCAGTGTCAAAAATCAGTGCGAAAAAAAGAAGAAACTAGGAAGTGTGTCACCGCAAGGCGCACATGAGCACTCTTCCTGGAAGGTCCTTAGAGGTCAAAGTCAATACAGCAATTGTCCCTTAGAGGTCAAAGTCAATACAGCAATGGTTCCGTAAGTAAGTTAGGAAGGGAGACCTTTTCAAGCGTCCGTTATGTGTCTCGTTGTACAGCTTAAGGGCAGCCGGTACAAAAGATTTTCCTAATCTCTCACATCTCCGTACTGGGTAGGTAAAGCGGTCGTTTCCTCTCTTACTCCAGTAACTGGTGATCTCTAGATGGAGGGGGTGGGAGGAGTTCTCCAAGATGGAATCTAGCTTCTTCGCAGTGCGCACCCTGGTTACTTCCTCCACCCCCTGCAGAGAGGACCCAACGACAGAGCCTGCTTTCTTCACCAGTCTGTTTAGGTTAAACGTGTCACCTGCTCTGTTGTTGCCACCCCAGCATGTTATGCCAAAAAAGAGGACACTTGCCATGACAGACTGATAGAACATCTGTGGCATCCTATTGCACACCCCAAACGATCTCAGTCTTCTCAGGAGGAATAGCCTGCTTTTCCCCTTGCTGTGAATCGCCTGCGCGTTGTCCGACCAGTCCAGTGAACTATTCAGGTGTACTCCAAGGAATTTGTAGTTATCCACGAGCTCAACCACCTCACCGTTAATGGTGCTTGGCACCGGGGGGACTCTCTTGGAGGTGCGGAAGTCCACCACCATCTCCTTAGTCTTGCTTGCGTTGAGCTTGAGATGGTTGTCCTCGCTCCACTGCACAAAGTCCCTAACCACACCATCGTGCTCAGCCGTGTTGTCACCCGAGATCTTGCTGATCACTACGGTATCATCTGAGAACTTCTGCAGATGACAGGTCTTGGAGTTGAAGCGGAAGTCCGATGTATAGAGAGTGAACAGGAAGGGTGAGAGCACAGTTCCTTGAGGTGCCCCCGTGTTGCTCACTAGCACATCGGACCGACAGCCCTGCAGTCTCACAGACTGTGGTCTTTCTGAAAGGTAGTCTGTGATCCATGCCACAAAGCCCTTGTCCACCCCCATCAGCGTAAGCTTCTCCGCAAGCAGAGACGGTTGGATGGTGTTGAAAGCACTGGAGAAGTCAAAAAACATAATTCTGACTGTGCTGCCCAGATCTTCCAGATGGGTGAGAGACTTATGGAGCATGTAGGTGATGGCGTCATCAACCCCAATATCAGCTTGGTAGGCAAACTGAAGGGGGTCCAGGTGATCACTGACCGCCGGTCTCAGTAGGTTCAGAACCAGCCGTTCAAAGACCTTCATGACCTGTGATGTCAGGGAGACTGGTCTGTAATCATTGAGGACCGAGGGACGGGTCTTCTTAGGCACTGGGACAATGCAGGAGGAATATATGAACCTACCTCTATAGTGATACATTATCTCTATAAATTATGGATATAAACTATGGGAAGAGTGGACATCTCATAATATCTCTTAAATGCCCTCAAAGAGAAGGATGATCATCTACCCTAAGGGGTAAGAAAGGAAGTCTACATCTACTTATTCATTTTGTTTAGAACACATTTTATTACTAAATGGTAGATGAATATACTCATTTCAGATTTGTTTTATAACAAAGCAGAGTCAAAACATGTATAGAACCATGATTATTAACAGTACAGGTAGTACAGTCATATGTCGTGCTAAAAGTGTTTGTTAACTCAGTCGGTGCCATATTTAAAGTGGGACCTCTTATATTGCCGTTTCGCCAACAAAGGGTTAAAATAGTGTGCACACTGGTGCACACATTCGTGCACAGATCATGCACTATGCATGTGCATGCTCACAGCTTTCAAACAAAAAAATCCGCTTGAAAATCCGTTCAGGCATTCAGGAGAAGGCAGCCCTTATGTTTTCTTCAAATGTAAACAAACATGGCTGCCATGTTTGAAAGATGTGGTTGGTATGGGGGTTAAACATGCAATTTTGCGATCGCGATCATGCCTAGTACATTTTTTTTAATTATTCATTTAAAAAAGACGTCCGAAAGACGTCTGGCAGGGAGGTCCATAGTTAAAAGACGTTTTTATTATAGAAACGTCTTTTTTGGCAGTGAGGTTGTTAAGTTACTGGCAGAAATTGTCATGGTCGCACATTACTCCTTCAGAACATGAATGTGTAATAATCCCTGTACATGTTTGAATGAAGTTGCTATGTAAGTCTAACCTTTAAATTGATTTGACTACATAGAGTACATAGAAGTGGTCTGGTTTCGTAAAAGAATGTAATTCTGTACAGAACAGCCATCTGTCTCCATAGACCTGGTCACACTTAGCATTTCAATGCCTCCTAGGTGTCGATGGGCCACCATGTCTTCACCATCTGCATCCTGGGTGATCAAATGTGGTATCTCATAATGTGTAAATGCCCTCAAAGCCTTTATAGCCTGCTCAGAGACTACAGATGAAAATGTGTTTGTCTACTCTGGCCCATTTAAACTGATGAAAAAACTGACGTGTTGATTAAAGTGCTTTGTGCCTGATAAATAAACACATACATAAAAACAAATACATAAAACCCTCTAATAGGGAGAAAGAATGGAAGTCTGATCTACCTAACCCTTTGTTTTGTACCCATGTTATTACTAAAATGATATTATGTGGACTTCATCAATAGCACAAGTAAAGATGTACAATTTATTTGGCACAAGAACAATTCAATGTATGGACTTTGCTATCTCAAAAGGTAATGGGAGACCATTGCACAATGCTACCTCTGACTGGAAAGTAAACAAATGTAAATGTCACTTAATGTCACGCCTATTGACCTATGTTTAATGTGTGCAATCCTGTTCTAACCATGGACGTGTATGGCTCTATCTACAGCACAAACATTCTCTCCTCCCCATAACTATATCAAGTCAGTCCATGCAAAAGTGTGTCAAAGTCAAGCAGTCTGTAATCCCAGAGAACAGAAAGGAAAGTGGGGGTTAAATGCAAAAATGTGCCAAAGTCAAATGCAGCCATCCCAAAGCCACAATGCGGAAGCCACTGCAGGAGCTACTTAATGTAAGGCTACCCCGGAACCAATCTCCCCCTGCCATGTCTTTCTTGTCCCATGCCGCTGGATACTTGGTGTTGTATCTTTTGGAAAGCTGGTACGCAATTTGCGGACCTAAACATTTTAGATAAAACATATGTAGGATATTTATTTATTTATAATTATACATGCACTACTATCCTCGAGCCTCACCTACAGTACATAATAAATACTGTGAGGTTGAACTGCACCTACTGTACATACATATATGGGTCAGTCACGTGACGCCCCAAAAAATGTGTTTTTAAAAAAACTTTAAATTGCAGGCATAAAAGTTATTTACTTTTGTTCTACTCACTCTCAACCTTATGGAAATACATTTTGTTTTTAGATATTTTATTGGAATCAGACTTTATTCAGCAGTTTGTTGTACTTGTGCCTAAAATCGTCATATGGTGTGACATGAAAATAATTGTTCATAAAATGAAAATGGAGTACATCTTTCTTAAGTTACTCACTTTATCAAAGTCCTTTATCATAACTAACCAGTGATCCACTATAGTTTTTTGAAAATTAATTATATCTGTATATTCTTTTCATAATCGACACTCTGTGTGAGGCCCATGTTCATGATCTTACAACATATTTTAAATGTATTCTGTCAAAACTTTCTCTAAAATTACACAAATATTTGTGACTCTTCCTGATAATATTCTCTATGTAATCCATAAAATTTTTTTTGGTTTAATCATTAATAAAGGTATGATTTCTCACTATTTGGAATGTCACACCAAATGATTTAGTGTCACACCGTATGATCATATCTTCATGTGTCAAAGCAAACTGTGTTTTAACCTACCTATTAGTGAGTACTGAACTTTACTGATTGATTAAACAATTACCCAGGATAACATGGCCTTAATATTTCTGAACAGGATATTATTGTAGGGCTTTAACATGGGATAAGAAAGAATTGTAGTAGTAGATGGATGATGAGGATGTGCACAGGAATGCTACGCACACCTAAGTCTTCTGCCGGCCCACGGCAGAAGGATCCTAAAGGGACAATAAGGCGCATAGCCACACTTGGAGCCAAGGCATTGAAGGCAACATTTTATTAACACCAATTAGTGGAAACAGAACTCAGCATTCAGGTAAATTGCTTTTTTCCGAAGTCTCCTGAACTTGAACACAGCATTTTGTGTTGAACAAATGTAATTAGGAATCATGACATTACACCACATCTCCACTAGCTAAAGAGTGCTGGGTTGCGCAACTCTGAAAATAGCTGATCTACAAGCTCTCGCAGCACAACGTGTTGAGAGCTTGTAGATCAGCTATTTTCGCTAGTTTTGTCTCGGGTCCTACCTTAACACTGTCCACTGTCCAGTCCAGTGAGTGAAAGTACAAAAGTATTAGATCAGATTAGATTATACATTTAGACTGTATTGTACATCAGCCAGTCGTATTTGGTGAGGGTAGCAAACCGGCTGCCTTGTTGCGGTTCTGCTATGCCACAGACAACCTCCTGCTCTTCGTAGAAAATGCAGCCTCGCCCCTTTGGCTCCTCTCTCCTTGCTGGGTCATTGTTTAGTTTCTCCCTGTACTTTCTCGTTCTCTCAGCACTTGTCATTTTCCAGCTGACAAAAGAAAATGGAATGTATAGTTTAAGACAAAGAGAAAATATTGTTTAGATTGAAACAATATGTTAAGGTTTCTGTGAAGGGGTTTCTGCTCTGTCTGATGAATTTGAAGTATCACTGAATGAAGCTAAATTACATTTTATGTAAAAATGTTTAAAACAAATGTTTAAATGTACAAAAGAAACATGGAACTTTGTTATTTGTTGTTATATCTGTAGTTAAATACAGTATAAATCATATGGTGTGACAGTCAAGTCATATGGTGTGACAAGCAGACATGTCACACCATATGATTAAGTGTCACACCATATTACTGTTTTCTCCATTTAGGTTTACCTTGAGACTACTATGTACACATTAGCATGCTAACAGCATGCTAGCTATAACAAAGCAGCCTAGATCTACATGGAAATATGACCAAAACTTCAAATAACTTAAGCTTTTTTTAAAGAAAAGGTGTCACACCAAAAGACATCCAGAATGGTGAGTTTGTCAACGTTTCAACAAGATGGCATTTCATGAAAATGTTAAAATCATAACTCACCTCAGACACCTGTCTTGCAGTTGTGCTGGGAGTGCTGAATAGCCTTACAGAAGAAGGACCTCTCTAGCCAATAGGTGTCCAAATAATTGCCTGTTTAATTTTTCCAAACTAGTGTCACACCAAATGATTTTGGGTTGGGGGACAAAATGTTTTTGATCAGAAATGACTGAAAACATTATGCTTTGACTTTGAAAAGATATAGGCTCAAAATAGACATTTTTCTTAGCCTAAATTCATTTTCAAATGATTTTTAGCAATTCTTTTTCTTAGTTTTATTCAAGTTCCCACTTTGAGAAACAAGGTCAGGACAGTCACACCATATGAGTTTTGCCATGTTTGGTTAAAGATTCTGAAGAAATGAGGAATGAAATGTTTTAATCTTGAGTAAGTTCACATAAAGCTTAATGTCCTGCACAATATTCAGAAGGTTTTTGACAAATATATTTTTTATTTATACATGTTTGACACCGAGGACAGCGAAAACGTTACGTCACGTCACCCACCCACATACAGTATACTGTGAAGTATTATAATTATACTGACCTGTTGCACATTAAACATACTGTGAAGATGTTTACAAAAAGTTCAAGTACAGTAGCTCTACAGGAAAATAATGCCATATGGTACATACAATACACCAAACTTGCTCAACTCTTTATTTTATTTGTGTGTTTTTTGTTTGTTGTTCTGCTGTTTATATATAGGCCTACCACTGCATTGTTTGAAAGGAAGCCGAACAATAAATACATTTTACTCTCATGTACCTGTACAAAAGCATGTTATGCCAAAAAAGAGGACACTTGCCATGACAGACTGATAGAACATCTGTGGCATCCTATTGCACACCCCAAACGATCTCAGTCTTCTCAGGAGGAATAGCCTGCTTTTCCCCTTGCTGTGAATCGCCTGCGCGTTGTCCGACCAGTCCAGTGAACTATTCAGGTGTACTCCAAGGAATTTGTAGTTATCCACGAGCTCAACCACCTCACCGTTAATGGTGCTTGGCACCGGGGGGACTCTCTTGGAGGTGCGGAAGTCCACCACCATCTCCTTAGTCTTGCTTGCGTTGAGCTTGAGATGGTTGTCCTCGCTCCACTGCACAAAGTCCCTAACCACACCATCGTGCTCAGCCGTGTTGTCACCCGAGATCTTGCTGATCACTACGGTATCATCTGAGAACTTCTGCAGATGACAGGTCTTGGAGTTGAAGCGGAAGTCCGATGTATAGAGAGTGAACAGGAAGGGTGAGAGCACAGTTCCTTGAGGGGCCCCCGTGTTGCTCACTAGCACATCGGACCGACAGCCCTGCAGTCTCACAGACTGTGGTCTTTCTGAAAAGATCATGCACTATGCATGTGCATGCTCACAGCTTTCAAACAGAAAGAATGGAAGTCTGATCTACCTAACCCTTTGTTATGTACCCATGTTATTACTAAAATGATATTATGTGGACTTCATCAATAGCACAAGTAAAGATGTACAATTTATTTGGCACAAGAACAATTCAATGTATGGACTTTGCTATCTCAAAAGGTAATGGGAGACCACTGCACAATGCTACCTCTGACTGGAAAGTAAACAAATGTAAATGTCACTTAATGACACGCCTATTGACCTATGTTTAATGTGTGCAATCCTGTTCTAACCATGGACGTGTATGGCTCTATCTACAGCACAAACATTCTCTCCTCCCCATAACTATATCAAGTCAGTCCATGCAAAAGTGTGTCAAAGTCAAGCAGTCTGTAATCCCAGAGAACAGAAAGGAAAGTGGGGGTTAAATGCAAAAATGTGCCAAAGTCAAATGCAGCCATCCCAAAGCCACAATGCGGAAGCCACTGCAGGAGCTACTTAATGCAAGGCTACCCCGGAACCAATCTCCCCCTGCCATGTCTTTCTTGTCCCATGCCGCTGGATACTTGGTGTTGTATCTTTTGGAAAGCTGGTACATCTGTGGCATCCTATTGCACACCCCAAACGATCTCAGTCTTCTCAGGAGGAATAGCCTGCTTTTCCCCTTGCTGTGAATCGCCTGCGCGTTGTCCGACCAGTCCAGTGAACTATTCAGGTGTACTCCAAGGAATTTGTAGTTATCCACAAGCTCAACCACCTCACCGTTAATGGTGCTTGGCACCGGGGGGACTCTCTTGGAGGTGCGGAAGTCCACCACCATCTCCTTAGTCTTGCTTGCGTTGAGCTTGAGATGGTTGTCCTCGCTCCACTGCACAAAGTCCCTAACCACACCATCGTGCTCAGCCGTGTTGTCACCCGAGATCTTGCTGATCACTACGGTATCATCTGAGAACTTCTGCAGATGACAGGTCTTGGAGTTGAAGCGGAAGTCCGATGTATAGAGAGTGAACAGGAAGGGTGAGAGCACAGTTCCTTGAGGGGCCCCCGTGTTGCTCACTAGCACATCGGACCGACAGCCCTGCAGTCTCACAGACTGTGGTCTTTCTGAAAGGTAGTCTGTGATCCATGCCACAAAGCCCTTGTCCACCCCCATCAGCGTAAGCTTCTCCGCAAGCAGAGACGGTTGGATGGTGTTGAAAGCACTGGAGAAGTCAAAAAACATAATTCTGACTGTGCTGCCCAGATCTTCCAGATGGGTGAGAGACTTATGGAGCATGTAGGTGATGGCGTCATCAACCCCAATATCAGCTTGGTAGGCAAACTGAAGGGGGTCCAGGTGATCACTGACCGCCGGTCTCAGTAGGTTCAGAACCAGCCGTTCAAAGACCTTCATGACCTGTGATGTCAGGGCGACTGGTCTGTAATCATTGAGGACCGAGGGACGGGTCTTCTTAGGCACTGGGACAATGCAGGAGGAATATATGAACCTACCTCTATAGTGATACATTATCTCTATAAATTATGGATATAAACTATGGGAAAAGTGGACATCTCATAATATCTCTTAAATGCCCTCAAAGAGAAGGATGATCATCTACCCTAAGGGGTAAGAAAGGAAGTCTACATCTACTTATTCATTTTGTTTAGAACACATTTTATTACTAAATGGTAGATGAATATACTCATTTCAGATTTGTTTTATAACAAAGCAGAGTCAAAACATGTATAGAACCATGATTATTAACAGTACAGGTAGTACAGTCATATGTCGTGCTAAAAGTGTATGTTAACTCAGTCGGTGCCATATTTAAAGTGGGACCTCTTATATTGCCGTTTCGCCAACAAAGGGTTAAAATAGTGTGCACGCTGGTGCACACATTCGTGCACAGATCATGCTCACAGCTTTCAAACAAAAAAATCCGCTTGAAAATCCGTTCAGGCATTCAGGAGAAGGCAGCCCTTATGTTTTCTTCAAATGTAAACAAACATGGCTGCCATGTTTGAAAGATGTGGTTGGTATGGGGGTTAAACATGCAATTTCACGATCGCGATCATGCCTAGTACATTTTTTTTAATTATTCATTTAAAAAAGACGTCCAAAAGACGTCTGGCAGGGAGGTCCATAGTTAAAAGACGTTTTTATTATAGAAACGTCTTTTTTGGCAGTGAGGTTGTTAAGTTACTGGCAGAAATTGTTGTTCCTTCAGAACATGAATGTGTAATAATCCCTGTACATGTTTGAATGAAGTTGCTATGTAAGTCTAACCTTTAAATTGATTTGACTACATAGAGTACATAGAAGTGGTCTGGTTTCGTAAAAGAATGTCATTCTGTACAGAACAGCCATCTGTCTCCATAGACCTGGTCACACTTAGCATTTCAATGCCTCCTAGGTGTCGATGGGCCACCATGTGTTCACCATCTGCATCCTGGGTGATCAAATGTGGTATCTCATAATGTGTAAATGCCCTCAAAGCCTTTATAGCCTGCTCAGAGACTACAGATGAAAATGTGTTTGTCTACTCTGGCCCATTTAAACTGATGAAAAAACTGACGTGTTGATTAAAGTGCTTTGTGCCTGATAAATAAACACATACATAAAAACAAATACATAAAACCCTCTAATAGGGAGAAAGAATGGAAGTCTGATCTACCTAACCCTTTGTTTTGTACCCATGTTATTACTAAAATGATAGTATGTGGACTTCATCAATAGCACAAGTAAAGATGTACAATTTATTTGGCACAAGAACAATTCATGTATGGACTTTGCTATCTCAAAAGGTAATGGGAGACCACTGCACAATGCTACCTCTGACTGGAAAGTAAACAAATGTAAATGTCACTTAATGTCACGCCTATTGGCCTATGTTTAATGTGTGCAATCCTGTTCTAACCATGGACGTGTATGGCTCTATCTACAGCACAAACATTCTCTCCTCCCCATAACTATATCAAGTCAGTCCATGCAAAAGTGTGTCAAAGTCAAGCAGTCTGTAATCCCAGAGAACAGAAAGGAAAGTGGGGGTTAAATGCAAAAATGTGCCAAAGCCACAATGCGGAAGCCACTGCAGGAGCTACTTAATGTAAGGCTACCCCGGAACCAATCTCCCCCTGCCATGTCTTTCTTGTCCCATGCCGCTGGATACTTGGTGTTGTATCTTTTGGAAAGCTGGTACGCAATTTGCGGACCTAACCATTTTAGATAAAACATATGTAGGATATTTATTTATTTATAATTATACATGCACTACTATCCTCGAGCCTCCCTACAGTACATAATAAATACTGTGAGGTTGAACTGCACCTACTGTACATACATATATACAGTATACTGTGAAGTATTATAATTATACTGACCTGTTGCACATTAAACATACTGTGAAGATGTTTACAAAAAGTTCAAGTACAGTAGCTCTACAGGAAAATAATGCCATATGGTGTATACAATACACCAAACTTGCTCAACTCTTTATTTTATTTGTGTGTTTTTTGTTTGTTGTTCTGCTGTTTATATATAGGCCTACCACTGCATTGTTTGAAAGGAAGCCGAACAATAAATACGTTTTACTCTCATGTACCTGTACAAAAGACGTAACAATAAAGTACAACCTTGAACCAGTATCATTGACCCATCTGGCCAGATACCATATATGGACTTTTACATAGGTGATGTCACCTGTGATGTCACAGTGATGTGTCAAGGGAACCAGCCCATAGCTGCGTCTCAAGTTCTTAAATTAGATCCTATTTCCTAGTTCCTATTTCCTTGCTTGTATCAAAATACCTTGTAACATACAAAGAAATAGGAAAGAAGTGTAGGAAACAGGATCTAATTGAAGGACTTGAGACGCAGCTCTTGACTGTAAAAATGTGTACACACACACAGAGACAAGCTGTGATATTTCTCATGGTAAACTGAGACCTTCGGTCGCAACAATAATTTGTATGTAGGCCTAGCCTGTTTATTTATTTAAATTATTTATGAATTGAAAACCAATGTCCTATGTGAAGTGAACTTTTTAAATTATCGATGAATTGGAAGACCAATGTCCTATGTAAAGTGAATGTTTTAACACATGTATACACAGCCTACACTAATACATTATAATACATCAGTCTATTCTCACCTCCTTTCTTTGGGCATAATCCAAAATACAGCTCTGCAGACTTGGTCAGATAGGTCACCAAGAGCTCCTCCTGCTCATGAGAGAAGACCCTAAAATGAAATTATACCTGGCATGGGCAGCTCTTTTCTCCCATCTCTCTCCATTGGACTTCCTTCTTTTTACATTTTATAAGCTTTGACCACACTTCATACAGACAGACCTTGTAGCACCTCATCTGAGGCTGCCTTTAGCACGTATTGGGTTATTAAGCCCCTCGTCCTCGTCCTGCGAGACCTCTGTCTTGTTATGCAAGCAGAACCATTGAGACAAATTAAAGGTCATTTAAGTTCCCACATAAACTTCATTTGTGCATGAATACTCAACATTCCTTCAGAACAAAACAACCTCTATTAATGTCCTCTTATGAATGTGCCTCTCACCTGGCTATTCATGCAGAACCATTAAGATAGAGTGGACTATCAAGTCCTATAGAAACCTAATTTGCACATGATTGCTCAGACACACACACACACACACACACACACACACACACACACACACACACACACACACACACACACACACACACACACACACACAGACACTACTACTGTAAACAAAAGCTCAAAAAGACATATTGACTTTGATGTTTTGCCTTTATTTGTGACTGCACAACCTGTACCATCATTTACATTTAACAACATATAAATACAGATTTAGTGTAATCTTCAATGCTGCTGTAAAGGGTCTGTTTTGGTCAAGAGAAATCAGAATGATAATAAAGGGAACATTGAGACTTGTGCATCTCAAAATGTAGGTGGGACATCTTCCACAAAGACAATTCTGTGTAAAAAAGGATGATAATAAGAATAACGAAAGCTGCAGATGTAGTGATGTGCAAAGTGACAGAATTCATACATTTAACAGGCTCAAACACCAGATTGTATTTTTAAACTCTTGACTACGATAATAAGAAACCCACTAAAAAGAAGAGTTCACTTAAAGATGATCAACAAAATATCTTCTCCAGTTGTTCTAGAATCATCATGCTCATATACGTGTAACGTGTTTATAGTTTAACCATCTTGATAACAAGTTATGGTGCACACATGCAGGCAATAAATGTGTAGGACCTTACACTGTGAATAAAGTGAACATTGAGACTTGCATATCTCAAAATGAATGTGGGGCATCTTCCACAAAGACAATTCTGTGTAAAAAAGGATGATACGAATAAAGAAAGCTTCAGATGTAGTGAGGCAGGGAAATAATATGCAAAGTGACAGAATTCATACATTTAACAGGCTCAGATTTTATTTTAAACTCTTGACTATGCTAATAAGAAATCCACTAAAAAGAACAGTTCCCTTAAAGGGATGTTAATTTTATTTGCAAATAATCAACAAAATATAATATTCAGTCATGTAGTTCTAGAATCAGCATGCTCATATACATGTAACATGTTTATAGTTTAACCATCTTAATAACAAGTTCTTATGAAAAGACCATAATGGACTATCATGCTACACTTGGTTATGTGAAGTTTCTCAGCTTCTATGAAGCTCTGGTCATATACCATTCTGGTCATATACCATTGACAGTAATCTGATGTATCTTTTATGTGTTTACATCATGATATGTTTTGGCTGATTGAAGACGTAAAACTCTTTCTACATTGACCACTTTTAAGGTGTGCCATTTGAGAGAATTGTTGTCCACACTGATCACACCCATATGGTTTCTCTCCAGAGTGAATTCTCTGGTGTATTTTAAGTTTGGAGATGTTAGGGAAGTGTTTTCCACACTGGTCGCAGCAGTGTTGTTTTTGCTTATCCAACCTTCTTTTTCCATTTATCTCTGGAAGGACATTGAAGCCAGACTGATAATGCAACACTGGATTGAAAAAAATGGAAAAAAAGACAAATGGTCATTTAGAGGTGTCTGAAAAGTGTGGATTCTATTAATAGTACTAGAAGTAGTAGAAGTTAACTTGCAATAATGCAACAAATTGCAATAATGCAACACATTGCATGACACAAACTAAACTATAGGCATTAACTGTTTTTACTTAAGACTTAATAAACGCCTACTAAAATCACTTGCATTATATAATGGATATTATAGGTGCCCGACAGAAATTTAATTGATCTGATATACAGCAAAGCAACGGTTCAATTTAACACAATTACAATGAAACAAAATGAAATATTGAGAATAAATAATAAATTGAATAGAGTACATAACCCTACCAAAGTCTTTGTTTTCCTCCTGTTCAGCAGAGTTGAGGTTGAGAGAGGTCATCATTGCCTGGAGTCCACAGTCCACTGGAAGACTTGTGGAGACATGTCACAGACCAACCCTTCTTATACTAGAGAGCCTGGGGTGAAAGCACTAACTGCTATGAATGATTGGCCAATGAGAACAATAGAACCATCTCTCCACCAATCACAGTGTAACATACAGTGCTCCACCCCTCACTCCTCCCCCAGACATGATCCATGCAACCTTGTACAAATGAATTGGCAACAAAATAAATAGAAATAAATAGCATTTTTACCTAAAATACATGAACATATCTCTATAATAATGACATATCTATCCAATGAATACATGTATGGATATACACCATGGCACATATAAGATCAATATTATTCTATATATGACAATAAATGATTTGTTTACTCTATAATAATATTATATTCACATACATTATGGATATAAACTATGAGAAAAGTGGACATCTCATAATATCTCTTAAATACCCTCAAAGAGAGGATGATCATCTACCCTAGGGGGAAGAAAGGAAGTAATCTACTTATTTGTTTTGTTTAGAACGAATATTATTACTAAATGGTATATGAATAGACTAACTTCTGAAAGGTATGGATTCTATCAATCAATTTCTAACATTCCATTATCAAAACAATAACATAATATAGAAACCATGATTATTAACAGTACAGGTAGTACAATCAAAGGTCGTGCTAAACATTTATGTTAAATTAATGGCTGAAATCCTTCAGAACATGTGTAATATTCCCTGCACATGTTTTGATTTAAGTTGCTATGTAAGTTCAACCTTTAAATTGATTTGACTACATAGAGTACATAGAAGTGGTCTGGTCAGACTTTACATTTCAATGCCTCCTAGGTGTTGATGGGCCACCATCGACACCTAACAACAATTTGCATCCTGGGTGATCAAACGTGGCATCTCATAATGTGTAAACTCTGGACCATTTACACTGATGAAAAAACTGATGTGTTGATTAAAGTGCTTTGTCCCTGATAAATAAACAAATACATAAAACCCTGTATAGGGAGAAAGAATGGAAGTCTGATCTACCTAACCCTTTGTTTTGTATCCATGTTATTACTAAAATGATATTATGTGGACTTCATCAATAGCCAAGTGAAGATGTATAATTTATTTGGCACAAGGAAAATTCACTTTATGGACTTTAATTTCTCACAAGGTAATGGGAGACCACTGCACAATGCTATCTCTGACTGGTAAACAAATGTAAATGTCACTTAATGACAAGCCTATTGGCCAATGTTTAATGTGTGAAATCCTGTTCTAATCATGGACCTGCATGGTTCTATGTGTAAAAAAGGATGATAAGAATAACGAAAGCTTCAGATGTAGTGATGCAGGGAAATAAGTGACAGAATTCATACATTTAACAGGCTCAAACACCAGATTTTATTTTTAAACTCTTGACTACGATAATAAGAAACCCACTAAAAAGAACAGTTTATCAACAAAATATCATCTCTAGTTGTTCTAGAAACAGCATGCTCATATACATCATGTAACGTTTTAATAGTTTAACCATCTTAATAACAAGTTCTTATGAAAAGACTATAATGGACTGTCATGCTACACTTGGTTATGTTTCTCAGCTTCTATAGCTCTTGTCATATATACCATTCACAGTAATCTGGTTAATCTTTTATGTGTTTACGTCATGATATTTTCTGTCTGATTGAAGACATGAAACTCTTTCTACACTGAGCACAGATTAAATCAAGTGTGTACAACATTGTTAACTTGATTGGTTGATTGATTGTCAAAAGCTTTTCAATACACATCACAATTAAATGTTTTTCCCCAGTGTGAATTATCTGGTGTGACTTAAGGCTGAACAGAAAAGTTTTGACCACACCGATCACATCAATAAGGTTTCTCTCCTTGTGTGAGTTTTCTGGTGGCGTTTAAGATTGGACATTACAGAGAAGTGTTGTCCACACTGATCACAACCATATGGTCTCTCTCCTGTGTGAATTCTCTGGTGGCTTTTAAGGCTGGACATTACAGGGAAGTGCTGTCCACACTGATCACAACCATAGGGTTTCTCTCCTGTGTGAATTCTCTGGTGGATTTTAAGGCTGTACATTACAGAGAAGTGCTGTCCACACTGATCACAGCCATATGGTTTCTCTCCAGTGTGACTTTTCTGATGTCTTTCAAGGTTTGCCATTACAGAAAAGTGTTGTCCACACAAATCACACCCATGGGGTTTCTCCCCAGTGTGCATTTTCTGGTGTCTTTTAAGGTTTTCCATCCTAGAGAAGTGCTGCCCACACTGATCACATCCATAGGGGTTCTCTCCTGTGTGAATTCTCTGGTGGCTTTTGAGGCTGGACATTTCAGAGAAGTGTTGTCCACACTGATCACAGCCATATGGTTTCTCTCCAGTGTGAATTTTCTGGTGTCTTACAAGGTTTGCCATTAAAGAAAAGTGTTGTCCACACTGATCACATCCATCTCCAGAGAGAGTGAATTCTCTGGTAGAGAAACCTATATTTAAGGACTTTCTGAACAGGCAGGCAGAAGGCTGCCAATCTGTGGGTCCTCACAACACCATTCTGGTTAATGTGCTGTGAGTGGAGGAGGTTTGGTTGAGTGGCAACTTTGAGAGTGGTAAGCCTGTTTGGGGTTTTATTGTTTTTACAATGTGTTTGTTTGTTTTTTGTTGTTATACATTGAAAATGGAAAATGTTTGTTATATCATCAGGTGTGTACCGTTCATGGGTTTGAAACATGCAAGGGGTGTTGTCTCTCCAGGGAGTTGTGCATGTAAACTGGATATGTAATGTGAGTACAATATAATTCTACATATATGGAAAGGGGCTTCATACATTTCTGCTTATGATGTGAATCATGTAACATTCTACCTGTTTATGTGCTGGCATTCAGTTTACCTGCTGCAGTTGGAGAAGTGTGGGTGTGCCTGGTCCAACGCGCTGTTCTGGGTGATGGCTTCTTGCTGAGGAATTGTCGCCAGGGCAGACGGTTGCAGGGTGGGGAAATCTGTTATCAACCGGTTACGCAGAGTCTGCATCCAATCCATTAGGGCGAGCCAAAGCTGGGGTGTGGAATTCAAGAGCTGAGTCATTTCGCCAAGATGCGCTAACATCTCCGTCGGGATCTCCGTCGGGATCTGCTGCGGCACCGGCTGATAAGCCACTAGCGGAACCGCTGCCACTTCCAGGGCCAATGCCACTTCCAGGGCCACTGCCTCTTCCGGGGGCCACTGCCTCTTCCAAACAACTGTGTTTCAGAAACACAATGAAATCATCTGCCTGCATCCTTCCCGATCCTTTGGCTGACCCAATACAGCCAGGAGGGCCACCGTTGATCATGAATGCCTTCAATTTAACTCGGGGAAAGATGAACATCGGCGTTATGCGATTTCCTTGGGCATTCACTTTCTGCCAAGGCCATGGTGATGAGCTTGCCCCTCTCAGCTGATGTCATTGCCCCCAGTTGTTTCATCCCCCTCCTGGAGACAATTCTGTATGGGGTCTGGACTGTTGTGATGCCGGCCTCGTCCATATTCCACACATCCATCGCTTCAAAGGGCTGGGTGGGGCGTTCCTGGACAGTAGCCAGGTTTCTGAAGAACGTGTCCACGTTGAACCTATTGAAGCTTGTCGCACGGTAAAGGGTAGTCGCCGCTGGACGGCGTATGGACAACTGTTGGTGCCTCATCATGAATACCCAGAACCAATCTCCCCTGCCATTTATTTCTTGTCCCATGCCGCTGGATACTTGGTGTTGTATCTTTTGGAAAGCTGGTACGCAATTTTGCGGACCTGAACATTTTAGATAAAACATATTGTTTGAAAGGAAGCCGAACAATAAATACGTTTTACTCTCATGTACCTGTACAAAAGACGTAACAATAAAGTACAACCTTGAACCAGTATCATTGACCCATCTGGCCAGATACCATATATGGACTTTTACATAGGTGATGTCACCTGTGATGTCACAGTGATGTGTCAAGGGAACCAGCCCATAGCTGCGTCTCAAGTTCTTAAATTAGATCCTATTTCCTAGTTCCTATTTCCTTGCTTGTATCAAAATACCTTGTAACATACAAGGAAATAGGAAAGAAGTGTAGGAAACAGGATCTAATTGAAGGACTTGAGACGCAGCTCTTGACTGTAAAAATGTGTACACACACACAGAGACAAGCTGTGATATTTCTCATGGTAAACTGAGACCTTCGGTCGCAACAATAATTTGTATGTAGGCCTAGCCTGTTTATTTTTTTAAATTATTTATGAATTGAAAACCAATGTCCTATGTGAAGTGAACTTTTTAAATTATCGATTAATTGGAAGACCAATGTCCTATGTAAAGTGAATGTTTTAACACATGTATACACAGCCTACACTAATACATTATAATACATCAGTCTATTCTCACCTCCTTTCTTTGGGCATAATCCAAAATACAGCTCTGCAGACTTGGTCAGATAGGTCACCAAGAGCTCCTCCTGCTCATGAGAGAAGACCCTAAAATGAAATTATACCTGGCATGGGCAGCTCTTTTCTCCCATCTCTCTCCATTGGACTTCCTTCTTTTTACATTTTATAAGCTTTGACCACACTTCATACAGACAGACCTTGTAGCACGTATTGGGTTATTAAGCCCCTCGTCCTCGTCCTGCGAGACCTCTGTCTTGTTATGCAAGCAGAACCATTGAGACAAATTAAATGTCATTTAAGTTCCCACAGAAACTTCATTTGTGCATGAATACTCAACATTCCTTCAGAACAAAACAACCTCTATTAATGTCCTCTTATGAATGTGCCTCTCACCTGGCTATTCATGCAGAACCATTAAGATAGAGTGGACTATCAAGTCCTATAGAAACCTAATTTGCACATGATTGCTCAGACACACACACACACACACACACACACACACACACACACACACACACACACACACACACACACACACACACACACACACACACACACACAGACACTACTACTGTAAACAAAAGCTCAACAAGACATATTGACTTTGATGTTTTGCCTTTATTTGTGACTGCACAACCTGTACCATCATTTACATTTAACAACATATAAATACAGATTTAGTGTAATCTTCAATGCTGCTGTAAAGGGTCTGTTTTGGTCAAGAGAAATCAGAATGATAATAAAGGGAACATTGAGACTTGTGCATCTCAAAATGTAGGTGGGACATCTTCCACAAAGACAATTCTGTGTAAAAAAGGATGATAATAAGAATAACGAAAGCTGCAGATGTAGTGATGTGCAAAGTGACAGAATTCATACATTTAACAGGCTCAAACACCAGATTGTATTTTTAAACTCTTGACTACGATAATAAGAAACCCACTAAAAAGAAGAGTTCACTTAAAGATGATCAACAAAATATCTTCTCCAGTTGTTCTAGAATCATCATGCTCATATACGTGTAACGTGTTTATAGTTTAACCATCTTGATAACAAGTTATGATGCACACATGCAGGCAATAAATGTGTAGGACCTTACACTGTGAATGAACATTGAGTGAACAAGAGAAGTGTTGTCCACACTGATCACATCCATATGGTTTCAGTGTTTGTAGCTTGTCGCCTCTGGACGGCGTATGGAAAACTGTTGGTTCCTCATCATGAATCCCTGGAACCAATCTCCCCCTGCCATTTCTTTCTTGTCCCATGCCGCTGGATACTTGGTGTTGTATCTTTTGGAAAGCTGGTACGCAATTTGCGGACCTAAACATTTTAGATAAAACATATGTGTCCGAACACAGCTGAGGGCTAGTCATTGAATTTTAAATTTTAATTTTTCCCATTTCATTTGAAAGCTGGGAATCATAGCTACAAAATGATATATTGGTTGTGAAGATTGACCCAACAGTGTTGTAGATATAGGCCTACTACGGCATTGTTTGAAAGGAAGCCGAACGTTTTACTTTTATATACCTGTACAAAAGACGTAACAATAAAATACAGCCTTGAACCAGTATCACTGGCCCATCTGGCCAGATACCATATATGGACTTTTACATAGGTGATGTCACCTGTGGTGTCTCCATATGGTTTCTCTCCGGTGTGAATTTTCTGATGTCTTTCAAGGTTTCCCATCTTAGAGAAGTGCTGCCCACACTGATCACATCCATAGGGTTTCTCCCCAGTGTGAATTCTCTGGTGGATTTTAAGGTTTGCCATTCGAGAGAATTGTTGTCCGCACTGATCACACCCATAGGGTTTCTCTCCAGTGTGAACTCTCTGGTGGCTTTTAAGGTTGTACATTAAAGAAAAGTGTTGTCCACACTGATCACATCCATAGGGTTTCTCTCCAGTGTGAATTTTCTGGTGGCTTTTAAGGTGTGCCATTTGAGAGAATTGTTGTCCACACTGATCACACCCATATGGTTTCTCTCCAGTGTGAATTTTCTGGTGGCTTTTAAGGTTTGCCATTTGAGAGAATTGTTGTCCACACTGATCACACCCATAGGGTTTCTCTCCAGTGTGAATTTTTTGGTGTCTTTTAAGGTTTGCCATTTGACAGAATTGTTGTCCACACTGATCACACCCATAGGGTTTCTCTCCAGAGTGAATTCTCTGGTGTATTTTAAGTTTGGAGATGTTAGGGAAGTGTTTTCCACACTGGTCGCAGCAGTGTTGTTTTTGCTTATCCAACCTTCTTTTTCCATTTATCTCTGGAAGGACATTGAAGCCAGACTGATAATGCAACACTGGATTGAAAAAAATGGAAAAAAAGACAAATGGTCATTTAGAGGTGTCTGAAAAGTGTGGATTCTATTAATAGTACTAGAAGTAGTAGAAGTTAACTTGCAATAATGCAACAAATTGCAATAATGCAACACATTGCATGACACAAACTAAACTATAGGCATTAACTGTTTTAACTGTTTACTTAAGACTTAATAAACACCTACTAAAATCACTTGCATTATATAATGGATATTATAGGTGCCCGACAGAAATGTAATTGATCTGATATACAGCAAAGCAACGGTTCAATTTAACACAATTACAATGAAACAAAATGAAATATTGAGAATAAATAATAAATTGAATAGAGTACATAACCCTACCAAAGTCTTTGTTTTCCTCCTGTTCAGCAGAGTTGAGGTTGAGAGAGGTCATCATTGCCTGGAGTCCACAGTCCACTGGAAGACTTGTGGAGACATGTCACAGACCAACCCTTCTTATACTAGAGAGCCTGGGGTGAAAGCACTAACTGCTATGAATGATTGGCCAATGAGAACAATAGAACCATCTCTCCACCAATCACAGTGTAACATACAGTGCTCCACCCCTCACTCCTCCCCCAGACATGATCCATGCAACCTTGTACAAATGAATTGGCAACAAAATAAATAGAAATAAATAGCATTTTTACCTAAAATACATGAACATATCTCTATAATAATGACATATCTATCCAATGAATACATGTATGGATATACACCATGGCACATATAAGATTAATATTATTCTATATATGACAATAAATGCTTTGTTTACTCTATAATAATATTATATTCACATACATTATGGATATAAACTATGAGAAAAGTGGACATCTCATAATATCTCTTAAATACCCTCAAAGAGAGGATGATCATCTACCCTAGGGGGAAGAAAGGAAGTAATCTACTTATTTGTTTTGTTTAGAACGAATATTATTACTAAATGGTATATGAATAGACTAACTTCTGAAAGGTATGGATTCTATCAATCAATTTCTAACATTCCATTATCAAAACAATAACATAATATAGAAACCATGATTATTAACAGTACAGGTAGTACAATCAAAGGTCGTGCTAAACATTTATGTTAAATTAATGGCTGAAATCCTTCAGAACATGTGTAATATTCCCTGCACATGTTTTGATTTAAGTTGCTATGTAAGTTCAACCTTTAAATTGATTTGACTACATAGAGTACATAGAAGTGGTCTGGTCAGACTTTACATTTCAATGCCTCCTAGGTGTTGATGGGCCACCATCGACACCTAACAACAATTTGCATCCTGGGTGATCAAACGTGGCATCTCATAATGTGTAAACTCTGGACCATTTACACTGATGAAAAAACTGATGTGTTGATTAAAGTGCTTTGTCCCTGATAAATAAACAAATACATAAAACCCTGTATAGGGAGAAAGAATGGAAGTCTGATCTACCTAACCCTTTGTTTTGTATCCATGTTATTACTAAAATGATATTATGTGGACTTCATCAATAGCCAAGTGAAGATGTATAATTTATTTGGCACAAGGAAAATTCACTTTATGGACTTTAATTTCTCACAAGGTAATGGGAGACCACTGCACAATGCTATCTCTGACTGGTAAACAAATGTAAATGTCACTTAATGACAAGCCTATTGGCCAATGTTTAATGTGTGAAATCCCGTTCTAATCATGGACCTGCATGGTTCTATGTGTAAAAAAGGATGATAAGAATAACGAAAGCTTCAGATGTAGTGATGCAGGGAAATAAGTGACAGAATTCATACATTTAACAGGCTCAAACACCAGATTTTATTTTTAAACTCTTGACTACGATAATAAGAAACCCACTAAAAAGAACAGTTTATCAACAAAATATCATCTCTAGTTGTTCTAGAAACAGCATGCTCATATACATCATGTAACGTTTTAATAGTTTAACCATCTTAATAACAAGTTCTTATGAAAAGACTATAATGGACTGTCATGCTACACTTGGTTATGTTTCTCAGCTTCTATAGCTCTTGTCATATATACCATTCACAGTAATCTGATTAATCTTTTATGTGTTTACGTCATGATATTTTCTGTCTGATTGAAGACATGAAACTCTTTCTACACTGAGCACAGATTAAATCAAGTGTGTACAACATTGTTAACTTGATTGGTTGATTGATTGTCAAAAGCTTTTCAATACACATCACAATTAAATGTTTTTCCCCAGTGTGAATTATCTGGTGTGACTTAAGGCTGAACAGAAAAGTTTTGACCACACCGATCACATCAATAAGGTTTCTCTCCTTGTGTGAGTTTTCTGGTGGCGTTTAAGATTGGACATTACAGAGAAGTGTTGTCCACACTGATCACAACCATATGGTCTCTCTCCTGTGTGAATTCTCTGGTGGCTTTTAAGGCTGGACATTACAGGGAAGTGCTGTCCACACTGATCACAACCATAGGGTTTCTCTCCTGTGTGAATTCTCTGGTGGATTTTAAGGCTGTACATTACAGAGAAGTGCTGTCCACACTGATCACAGCCATATGGTTTCTCTCCAGTGTGACTTTTCTGATGTCTTTCAAGGTTTGCCATTACAGAAAAGTGTTGTCCACACAAATCACACCCATGGGGTTTCTCCCCAGTGTGCATTTTCTGGTGTCTTTTAAGGTTTTCCATCCTAGAGAAGTGCTGCCCACACTGATCACATCCATAGGGGTTCTCTCCTGTGTGAATTCTCTGGTGGCTTTTGAGGCTGGACATTTCAGAGAAGTGTTGTCCACACTGATCACAGCCATATGGTTTCTCTCCAGTGTGAATTTTATGGTGTCTTACAAGGTTTGCCATTAAAGAAAAGTGTTGTCCACACTGATCACATCCATATGGTTTCTCTCCAGAGTGAATTCTCTGGTAGAGAAACCTATATTTAAGGACTTTCTGAACAGGCAGGCAGAAGGCTGCCAATCTGTGGGTCCTCACAACACCATTCTGGTTAATGTGCTGTGAGTGGAGGAGGTTTGGTTGAGTGGCAACTTTGAGAGTGGTAAGCCTGTTTGGGGTTTTATTGTTTTTACAATGTGTTTGTTTGTTTTTTGTTGTTATACATTGAAAATGGAAAATGTTTGTTATATCATCAGGTGTGTACCGTTCATGGGTTTGAAACATGCAAGGGGTGTTGTCTCTCCAGGGAGTTGTGCATGTAAACTGGATATGTAATGTGAGTACAATATCATTCTACATATATGGAAAGGGGCTTCATACATTTCTGCTTATGATGTGAATCATGTAACATTCTACCTGTTTATGTGCTGGCATTCAGTTTACCTGCTGCAGTTGGAGAAGTGTGGGTGTGCCTGGTCCAACGCGCTGTTCTGGGTGATGGCTTCTTGCTGAGGAATTGTCGCCAGGGCAGACGGTTGCAGGGTGGGGAAATCTGTTATCAACCGGTTACGCAGAGTCTGCATCCAATCCATTAGGGCGAGCCAAAGCTGGGGTGTGGAATTCAAGAGCTGAGTCATTTCGCCAAGATGCGCTAACATCTCCGTCGGGATCTCCGTCGGGATCTGCTGCGGCACCGGCTGATAAGCCACTAGCGGAACCGCTGCCACTTCCAGGGCCAATGCCACTTCCAGGGCCACTGCCTCTTCCGGGGGCCACTGCCTCTTCCAAACAACTGTGTTTCAGAAACACAATGAAATCATCTGCCTGCATCCTTCCCGATCCTTTGGCTGACCCAATACAGCCAGGAGGGCCACCGTTGATCATGAATGCCTTCAATTTAACTCGGGGAAAGATGAACATCGGCGTTATGCGATTTCCTTGGGCATTCACTTTCTGCCAAGGCCATGGTGATGAGCTTGCCCCTCTCAGCTGATGTCATTGCCCCCAGTTGTTTCATCCCCCTCCTGGAGACAATTCTGTCTGGGGTCTGGACTGTTGTGATGCCGGCCTCGTCTATATTCCACACATCCATCGCTTCAAAGGGCTGGGTGGGGCGTTCCTGGACAGTAGCCAGGTTTCTGAAGAACGTGTCCACGTTGAACCTATTGAAGCTTGTCGCACGGGAAAGGCTAGTCGCCGCTGGACGGCGTATGGACAACTGTTGGTGCCTCATCATGAATACCCAGAACCAATCTCCCCTGCCATTTATTTCTTGTCCCATGCCGCTGGATACTTGGTGTTGTATCTTTTGGAAAGCTGGTACGCAATTTGCGGACCTGAACATTTTAGATAAAACATATTGTTTGAAAGGAAGCCGAACAATAAATACGTTTTACTCTCATGTACCTGTACAAAAGACGTAACAATAAAGTACAACCTTGAACCAGTATCATTGACCCATCTGGCCAGATACCATATATGGACTTTTACATAGGTGATGTCACCTGTGATGTCACAGTGATGTGTCAAGGGAACCAGCCCATAGCTGCGTCTCAAGTTCTTAAATTAGATCCTATTTCCTATTTCCTATTTCCTTGCTTGTATCAAAATACCTTGTAACATACAAGGAAATAGGAAAGAAGTGTAGGAAACAGGATCTAATTGAAGGACTTGAGACGCAGCTCTTGACTGTAAAAATGTGTACACACACACAGAGACAAGCTGTGATATTTCTCATGGTAAACTGAGACCTTCGTTCGCAACAATAATTTGTATGTAGGCCTAGCCTGTTTATTTTTTTAAATTATTTATGAATTGAAAACCAATGTCCTATGTAAAGTGAATGTTTTAACACATGTATACACAGCCTACACTAATACATTATAATACATCAGTCTATTCTCACCTCCTTTCTTTGGGCATAATCCAAAATACAGCTCTGCAGACTTGGTCAGATAGGTCACCAAGAGCTCCTCCTGCTCATGAGAGAAGACCCTAAAATGAAATTATACCTGGCATGGGCAGCTCTTTTCTCCCATCTCTCTCCATTGGACTTCCTTCTTTTTACATTTTATAAGCTTTGACCACACTTCATACAGACAGACCTTGTAGCACCTCATCTGGAGAGACAGCCGCTGATACGAACGACCTACGGCCTGGTCGCGACCTAGGCCACGACCTGGAGGTCGTAGGTCCCGGTTCTGGAGGTCGTAGTTCGCGGTACATACTTGTTAGGTCGCGGCCGGTCTAGTTTCGCGACCCCCGGCCGTGGTTGCGCCACCTCGGTCGTCCCCGGGCCGTTGTTGCGCGATCGGGCCGTTGTTCAGCGACCTGGGAAGTCCGCGGTCGTATTTAAAAGGTCTTTTTGCAGAATATTCTAGAGCAGCAGCGCTATTCAACCTTTTGAAGCTTGTGATTGGCTGAACCGGAGGTAGGAAGCGCTCCATTGTAGTCACTTGGACCGCGCGAGGTGCACCAAAACCTATCCTTAACCCTAACCCCAACTCTAACTCTAACCCTAACCTTATCCCTAACCCCAACTCTAACCCTAACCCTAACCCTAACCCTAACCCTAACCCTAACCTGCCGACACTGAGTAGCTAACCTGCCGACGCTGTTGAAAACGAGCGCTCCTTCCCTTAGCAAGCGTAGAGTTTCTAAACTCGCGTCCCTTCCCTTAGCAAGCGTAGAGTTTCGATCGCGGCGCTCCTTCCCTTAGCAAGCGTAGAGTTTCTAAACTCGCGTCCCTTCCCTTAGCAAGCGTAGAGTTTCGATCGCGGACTTCCCAGGTCGCTGAATTACGACCGAGATCGCGCAAAACCTCCAGAACCGGGACCTACGACCTCCAAGTCGTGGCCTAAGTCGCGACCAGGCCGTAGGTCGTTTGTATCAGCGGCTCTTGCTGCTCATCTGAGGCTGCCTTTAGCACGTATTGGGTTATTAAGCCCCTCGTCCTCGTCCTGAGAGACCTCTGTCTTGTTATGCAAGCAGAACCATTGAGACAAATTAAAGGTCATTTAAGTTCCCACAGAAACTTCATTTGTGCATGAATACTCAACATTCCTTCAGAACAAAACAACCTCTATTAATGTCCTCTTATGAATGTGCCTCTCACCTGGCTATTCATGCAGAACCATTAAGATAGAGTGGACTATCAAGTCCTATAGAAACCTAATTTGCACATGATTGCTCAGACAGACACACACACACACACACACACACACACACACACACACACACACACACACACACACACACACACACACACACACACACACACACACACACACTACTACTGTAAACAAAAGCTCAAAAAGATATATTGACTTTGATGTTTTGCCTTTATTTGTGACTGCACAACATGTACCATCATTTACATTTAACAACATATAAATACAGATTTAGTGTAATCTTCAATGCTGCTGTAAAGGGTCTGTTTTGGTCAAGAGAAATCAGAATGATAATAAAGGGAACATTGAGACTTGTGCATCTCAAAATGTAGGTGGGACATCTTCCACAAAGACAATTCTGTGTAAAAAAGGATGATAATAAGAATAACGAAAGCTGCAGATGTAGTGATGTGCAAAGTGACAGAATTCATACATTTAACAGGCTCAAACACCAGATTGTATTTTTAAACTCTTGACTACGATAATAAGAAACCCACTAAAAAGAAGAGTTCACTTAAAGATGATCAACAAAATATCTTCTCCAGTTGTTCTAGAATCATCATGCTCATATACGTGTAACGTGTTTATAGTTTAACCATCTTGATAACAAGTTATGATGCACACATGCAGGCAATAAATGTGTAGGACCTTACACTGTGAATGAACATTGAGTGAACAAGAGAAGTGTTGTCCACACTGATCACATCCATATGGTTTCAGTGTTTGTAGCTTGTCGCCTCTGGACGGCGTATGGAAAACTGTTGGTTCCTCATCATGAATCCCTGGAACCAATCTCCCCCTGCCATTTCTTTCTTGTCCCATGCCGCTGGATACTTGGTGTTGTATCTTTTGGAAAGCTGGTACGCAATTTGCGGACCTAAACATTTTAGATAAGACATATGTGTCCGAACACAGCTGAGGGCTAGTCATTGAATTTTAAATTTTAATTTTTCCCATTTCATTTGAAAGCTGGGAATCATAGCTACAAAATGATATATTGGTTGTGAAGATTGACCCAACAGTGTTGTAGATATAGGCCTACTACGGCATTGTTTGAAAGGAAGCCGAACGTTTTACTTTTATATACCTGTACAAAAGACGTAACAATAAAATACAGCCTTGAACCAGTATCACTGGCCCATCTGGCCAGATACCATATATGGACTTTTACATAGGTGATGTCACCTGTGGTGTCTCCATATGGTTTCTCTCCGGTGTGAATTTTCTGATGTCTTTCAAGGTTTCCCATCTTAGAGAAGTGCTGCCCACACTGATCACATCCATAGGGTTTCTCTCCAGTGTGAATTCTCTGGTGGATTTTAAGGTTTGCCATTCGAGATAATTGTTGTCCGCACTGATCACACCCATAGGGTTTCTCTCCAGTGTGAACTCTCTGGTGGCTTTTAAGGTTGTACATTAAAGAAAAGTGTTGTCCACACTGATCACATCCATAGGGTTTCTCTCCAGTGTGAATTTTCTGGTGGCTTTTAAGGTGTGCCATTTGAGAGAATTGTTGTCCACACTGATCACACCCATATGGTTTCTCTCCAGTGTGAATTTTCTGGTGGCTTTTAAGGTGTGCCATTTGAGAGAATTGTTGTCCACACTGATCACACCTATAGGTTTTCCATAGGGTTTCTCTCCAGTGTGAATTTTCTGGTGGCTTTTAAGGTGTGCCATTTGAGAGAATTGTTGTCCACACTGATCACACCCATAGGGTTTCTCTCCAGAGTGAATTCTCTGGTGTATTTTAAGTTTGGAGATGTTAGGGAAGTGTTTTCCACACTGGTCGCAGCAGTGTTGTTTTTGCTTATCCAACCTTCTTTTTCCATTTATCTCTGGAAGGACATTGAAGCCAGACTGATAATGCAACACTGGATTGAAAAAAATGGAAAAAAAGACAAATGGTCATTTAGAGGTGTCTGAAAAGTGTGGATTCTATTAATAGTACTAGAAGTAGTAGAAGTTAACTTGCAATAATGCAACAAATTGCAATAATGCAACACATTGCATGACACAAACTAAACTATAGGCATTAACTGTTTTAACTGTTTACTTAAGACTTAATAAACACCTACTAAAATCACTTGCATTATATAATGGATATTATAGGTGCCCGACAGAAATTTAATTGATCTGATATACAGCAAAGCAACGGTTCAATTTAACACAATTACAATGAAACAAAATGAAATATTGAGAATAAATAATAAATTGAATAGAGTACATAACCCTACCAAAGTCTTTGTTTTCCTCCTGTTCAGCAGAGTTGAGGTTGAGAGAGGTCATCATTGCCTGGAGTCCACAGTCCACTGGAAGACTTGTGGAGACATGTCACAGACCAACCCTTCTTATACTAGAGAGCCTGGGGTGAAAGCACTAACTGCTATGAATGATTGGCCAATGAGAACAATAGAACCATCTCTCCACCAATCACAGTGTAACATACAGTGCTCCACCCCTCACTCCTCCCCCAGACATGATCCATGCAACCTTGTACAAATGAATTGGCAACAAAATAAATAGAAATAAATAGCATTTTTACCTAAAATACATGAACATATCTCTATAATAATGACATATCTATCCAATGAATACATGTATGGATATACACCATGGCACATATAAGATTAATATTATTCTATATATGACAATAAATGCTTTGTTTACTCTATAATAATATTATATTCACATACATTATGGATATAAACTATGAGAAAAGTGGACATCTCATAATATCTCTTAAATACCCTCAAAGAGAGGATGATCATCTACCCTAGGGGGAAGAAAGGAAGTAATCTACTTATTTGTTTTGTTTAGAACGAATATTATTACTAAATGGTATATGAATAGACTAACTTCTGAAAGGTATGGATTCTATCAATCAATTTCTAACATTCCATTATCAAAACAATAACATAATATAGAAACCATGATTATTAACAGTACAGGTAGTACAATCAAAGGTCGTGCTAAACATTTATGTTAAATTAATGGCTGAAATCCTTCAGAACATGTGTAATATTCCCTGCACATGTTTTGATTTAAGTTGCTATGTAAGTTCAACCTTTAAATTGATTTGACTACATAGAGTACATAGAAGTGGTCTGGTCAGACTTTACATTTCAATGCCTCCTAGGTGTTGATGGGCCACCATCGACACCTAACAACAATTTGCATCCTGGGTGATCAAACGTGGCATCTCATAATGTGTAAACTCTGGACCATTTACACTGATGAAAAAACTGATGTGTTGATTAAAGTGCTTTGTCCCTGATAAATAAACAAATACATAAAACCCTGTATAGGGAGAAAGAATGGAAGTCTGATCTACCTAACCCTTTGTTTTGTATCCATGTTATTACTAAAATGATATTATGTGGACTTCATCAATAGCCAAGTGAAGATGTATAATTTATTTGGCACAAGGAAAATTCACTTTATGGACTTTAATTTCTCACAAGGTAATGGGAGACCACTGCACAATGCTATCTCTGACTGGTAAACAAATGTAAATGTCACTTAATGACAAGCCTATTGGCCAATGTTTAATGTGTGAAATCCCGTTCTAATCATGGACCTGCATGGTTCTATGTGTAAAAAAGGATGATAAGAATAACGAAAGCTTCAGATGTAGTGATGCAGGGAAATAAGTGACAGAATTCATACATTTAACAGGCTCAAACACCAGATTTTATTTTTAAACTCTTGACTACGATAATAAGAAACCCACTAAAAAGAACAGTTTATCAACAAAATATCATCTCTAGTTGTTCTAGAAACAGCATGCTCATATACATCATGTAACGTTTTAATAGTTTAACCATCTTAATAACAAGTTCTTATGAAAAGACTATAATGGACTGTCATGCTACACTTGGTTATGTTTCTCAGCTTCTATAGCTCTTGTCATATATACCATTCACAGTAATCTGATTAATCTTTTATGTGTTTACGTCATGATATTTTCTGTCTGATTGAAGACATGAAACTCTTTCTACACTGAGCACAGATTAAATCAAGTGTGTACAACATTGTTAACTTGATTGGTTGATTGATTGTCAAAAGCTTTTCAATACACATCACAATTAAATGTTTTTCCCCAGTGTGAATTATCTGGTGTGACTTAAGGCTGAACAGAAAAGTTTTGACCACACCGATCACATCAATAAGGTTTCTCTCCTTGTGTGAGTTTTCTGGTGGCGTTTAAGATTGGACATTACAGAGAAGTGTTGTCCACACTGATCACAACCATATGGTCTCTCTCCTGTGTGAATTCTCTGGTGGCTTTTAAGGCTGGACATTACAGGGAAGTGCTGTCCACACTGATCACAACCATAGGGTTTCTCTCCTGTGTGAATTCTCTGGTGGATTTTAAGGCTGTACATTACAGAGAAGTGCTGTCCACACTGATCACAGCCATATGGTTTCTCTCCAGTGTGACTTTTCTGATGTCTTTCAAGGTTTGCCATTACAGAAAAGTGTTGTCCACACAAATCACACCCATGGGGTTTCTCCCCAGTGTGCATTTTCTGGTGTCTTTTAAGGTTTTCCATCCTAGAGAAGTGCTGCCCACACTGATCACATCCATAGGGGTTCTCTCCTGTGTGAATTCTCTGGTGGCTTTTGAGGCTGGACATTTCAGAGAAGTGTTGTCCACACTGATCACAGCCATATGGTTTCTCTCCAGTGTGAATTTTATGGTGTCTTACAAGGTTTGCCATTAAAGAAAAGTGTTGTCCACACTGATCACATCCATATGGTTTCTCTCCAGAGTGAATTCTCTGGTAGAGAAACCTATATTTAAGGACTTTCTGAACAGGCAGGCAGAAGGCTGCCAATCTGTGGGTCCTCACAACACCATTCTGGTTAATGTGCTGTGAGTGGAGGAGGTTTGGTTGAGTGGCAACTTTGAGAGTGGTAAGCCTGTTTGGGGTTTTATTGTTTTTACAATGTGTTTGTTTGTTTTTTGTTGTTATACATTGAAAATGGAAAATGTTTGTTATATCATCAGGTGTGTACCGTTCATGGGTTTGAAACATGCAAGGGGTGTTGTCTCTCCAGGGAGTTGTGCATGTAAACTGGATATGTAATGTGAGTACAATATCATTCTACATATATGGAAAGGGGCTTCATACATTTCTGCTTATGATGTGAATCATGTAACATTCTACCTGTTTATGTGCTGGCATTCAGTTTACCTGCTGCAGTTGGAGAAGTGTGGGTGTGCCTGGTCCAACGCGCTGTTCTGGGTGATGGCTTCTTGCTGAGGAATTGTCGCCAGGGCAGACGGTTGCAGGGTGGGGAAATCTGTTATCAACCGGTTACGCAGAGTCTGCATCCAATCCATTAGGGCGAGCCAAAGCTGGGGTGTGGAATTCAAGAGCTGAGTCATTTCGCCAAGATGCGCTAACATCTCCGTCGGGATCTCCGTCGGGATCTGCTGCGGCACCGGCTGATAAGCCACTAGCGGAACCGCTGCCACTTCCAGGGCCAATGCCACTTCCAGGGCCACTGCCTCTTCCGGGGGCCACTGCCTCTTCCAAACAACTGTGTTTCAGAAACACAATGAAATCATCTGCCTGCATCCTTCCCGATCCTTTGGCTGACCCAATACAGCCAGGAGGGCCACCGTTGATCATGAATGCCTTCAATTTAACTCGGGGAAAGATGAACATCGGCGTTATGCGATTTCCTTGGGCATTCACTTTCTGCCAAGGCCATGGTGATGAGCTTGCCCCTCTCAGCTGATGTCATTGCCCCCAGTTGTTTCATCCCCCTCCTGGAGACAATTCTGTCTGGGGTCTGGACTGTTGTGATGCCGGCCTCGTCTATATTCCACACATCCATCGCTTCAAAGGGCTGGGTGGGGCGTTCCTGGACAGTAGCCAGGTTTCTGAAGAACGTGTCCACGTTGAACCTATTGAAGCTTGTCGCACGGGAAAGGCTAGTCGCCGCTGGACGGCGTATGGACAACTGTTGGTGCCTCATCATGAATACCCAGAACCAATCTCCCCTGCCATTTATTTCTTGTCCCATGCCGCTGGATACTTGGTGTTGTATCTTTTGGAAAGCTGGTACGCAATTTGCGGACCTGAACATTTTAGATAAAACATATTGTTTGAAAGGAAGCCGAACAATAAATACGTTTTACTCTCATGTACCTGTACAAAAGACGTAACAATAAAGTACAACCTTGAACCAGTATCATTGACCCATCTGGCCAGATACCATATATGGACTTTTACATAGGTGATGTCACCTGTGATGTCACAGTGATGTGTCAAGGGAACCAGCCCATAGCTGCGTCTCAAGTTCTTAAATTAGATCCTATTTCCTATTTCCTATTTCCTTGCTTGTATCAAAATACCTTGTAACATACAAGGAAATAGGAAAGAAGTGTAGGAAACAGGATCTAATTGAAGGACTTGAGACGCAGCTCTTGACTGTAAAAATGTGTACACACACACAGAGACAAGCTGTGATATTTCTCATGGTAAACTGAGACCTTCGTTCGCAACAATAATTTGTATGTAGGCCTAGCCTGTTTATTTTTTTAAATTATTTATGAATTGAAAACCAATGTCCTATGTAAAGTGAATGTTTTAACACATGTATACACAGCCTACACTAATACATTATAATACATCAGTCTATTCTCACCTCCTTTCTTTGGGCATAATCCAAAATACAGCTCTGCAGACTTGGTCAGATAGGTCACCAAGAGCTCCTCCTGCTCATGAGAGAAGACCCTAAAATGAAATTATACCTGGCATGGGCAGCTCTTTTCTCCCATCTCTCTCCATTGGACTTCCTTCTTTTTACATTTTATAAGCTTTGACCACACTTCATACAGACAGACCTTGTAGCACCTCATCTGGAGAGACAGCCGCTGATACGAACGACCTACGGCCTGGTCGCGACCTAGGCCACGACCTGGAGGTCGTAGGTCCCGGTTCTGGAGGTCGTAGTTCGCGGTACATACTTGTTAGGTCGCGGCCGGTCTAGTTTCGCGACCCCCGGCCGTGGTTGCGCCACCTCGGTCGTCCCCGGGCCGTTGTTGCGCGATCGGGCCGTTGTTCAGCGACCTGGGAAGTCCGCGGTCGTATTTAAAAGGTCTTTTTGCAGAATATTCTAGAGCAGCAGCGCTATTCAACCTTTTGAAGCTTGTGATTGGCTGAACCGGAGGTAGGAAGCGCTCCATTGTAGTCACTTGGACCGCGCGAGGTGCACCAAAACCTATCCTTAACCCTAACCCCAACTCTAACTCTAACCCTAACCTTATCCCTAACCCCAACTCTAACCCTAACCCTAACCCTAACCCTAACCCTAACCCTAACCCTAACCTGCCGACACTGAGTAGCTAACCTGCCGACGCTGTTGAAAACGAGCGCTCCTTCCCTTAGCAAGCGTAGAGTTTCTAAACTCGCGTCCCTTCCCTTAGCAAGCGTAGAGTTTCGATCGCGGCGCTCCTTCCCTTAGCAAGCGTAGAGTTTCTAAACTCGCGTCCCTTCCCTTAGCAAGCGTAGAGTTTCGATCGCGGACTTCCCAGGTCGCTGAATTACGACCGAGATCGCGCAAAACCTCCAGAACCGGGACCTACGACCTCCAAGTCGTGGCCTAAGTCGCGACCAGGCCGTAGGTCGTTTGTATCAGCGGCTCTTGCTGCTCATCTGAGGCTGCCTTTAGCACGTATTGGGTTATTAAGCCCCTCGTCCTCGTCCTGCGAGACCTCTGTCTTGTTATGCAAGCAGAACCATTGAGACAAATTAAAGGTCATTTACGTTCCCACAGAAACTTCATTTGTGCATGAATACTCAACATTCCTTCAGAACAAAACAACCTCTATTAATGTCCTCTTATGAATGTGCCTCTCACCTGGCTATTCATGCAGAACCATTAAGATAGAGTGGACTATCAAGTCCTATAGAAACCTAATTTGCACATGATTGCTCAGACAGACACACACACACACACACACACACACACACACACACACACACACACACACACACACACACACACACACACACTACTACTGTAAACAAAAGCTCAAAAAGATATATTGACTTTGATGTTTTGCCTTTATTTGTGACTGCACAACATGTACCATCATTTACATTTAACAACATATAAATACAGATTTAGTGTAATCTTCAATGCTGCTGTAAAGGGTCTGTTTTGGTCAAGAGAAATCAGAATGATAATAAAGGGAACATTGAGACTTGTGCATCTCAAAATGTAGGTGGGACATCTTCCACAAAGACAATTCTGTGTAAAAAAGGATGATAATAAGAATAACGAAAGCTGCAGATGTAGTGATGTGCAAAGTGACAGAATTCATACATTTAACAGGCTCAAACACCAGATTGTATTTTTAAACTCTTGACTACGATAATAAGAAACCCACTAAAAAGAAGAGTTCACTTAAAGATGATCAACAAAATATCTTCTCCAGTTGTTCTAGAATCATCATGCTCATATACGTGTAACGTGTTTATAGTTTAACCATCTTGATAACAAGTTATGATGCACACATGCAGGCAATAAATGTGTAGGACCTTACACTGTGAATGAACATTGAGTGAACAAGAGAAGTGTTGTCCACACTGATCACATCCATATGGTTTCAGTGTTTGTAGCTTGTCGCCTCTGGACGGCGTATGGAAAACTGTTGGTTCCTCATCATGAATCCCTGGAACCAATCTCCCCCTGCCATTTCTTTCTTGTCCCATGCCGCTGGATACTTGGTGTTGTATCTTTTGGAAAGCTGGTACGCAATTTGCGGACCTAAACATTTTAGATAAAACATATGTGTCCGAACACAGCTGAGGGCTAGTCATTGAATTTTAAATTTTAATTTTTCCCATTTCATTTGAAAGCTGGGAATCATAGCTACAAAATGATATATTGGTTGTGAAGATTGACCCAACAGTGTTGTAGATATAGGCCTACTACGGCATTGTTTGAAAGGAAGCCGAACGTTTTACTTTTATATACCTGTACAAAAGACGTAACAATAAAATACAGCCTTGAACCAGTATCACTGGCCCATCTGGCCAGATACCATATATGGACTTTTACATAGGTGATGTCACCTGTGGTGTCTCCATATGGTTTCTCTCCGGTGTGAATTTTCTGATGTCTTTCAAGGTTTCCCATCTTAGAGAAGTGCTGCCCACACTGATCACATCCATAGGGTTTCTCTCCAGTGTGAATTCTCTGGTGGATTTTAAGGTTTGCCATTCGAGATAATTGTTGTCCGCACTGATCACACCCATAGGGTTTCTCTCCAGTGTGAACTCTCTGGTGGCTTTTAAGGTTGTACATTAAAGAAAAGTGTTGTCCACACTGATCACATCCATAGGGTTTCTCTCCAGTGTGAATTTTCTGGTGGCTTTTAAGGTGTGCCATTTGAGAGAATTGTTGTCCACACTGATCACACCCATATGGTTTCTCTCCAGTGTGAATTTTCTGGTGGCTTTTAAGGTGTGCCATTTGAGAGAATTGTTGTCCACACTGATCACACCTATAGGTTTTCCATAGGGTTTCTCTCCAGTGTGAATTTTCTGGTGGCTTTTAAGGTGTGCCATTTGAGAGAATTGTTGTCCACACTGATCACACCCATAGGGTTTCTCTCCAGAGTGAATTCTCTGGTGTATTTTAAGTTTGGAGATGTTAGGGAAGTGTTTTCCACACTGGTCGCAGCAGTGTTGTTTTTGCTTATCCAACCTTCTTTTTCCATTTATCTCTGGAAAGACATTGAAGCCAGACTGATAATGCAACACTGGATTGAAAAAAATGGAAAAAAAGACAAATGGTCATTTAGAGGTGTCTGAAAAGTGTGGATTCTATTAATAGTACTAGAAGTAGTAGAAGTTAACTTGCAATAATGCAACAAATTGCAATAATGCAACACATTGCATGACACAAACTAAACTATAGGCATTAACTGTTTTAACTGTTTACTTAAGACTTAATAAACACCTACTAAAATCACTTGCATTATATAATGGATATTATAGGTGCCCGACAGAAATTTAATTGATCTGATATACAGCAAAGCAACGGTTCAATTTAACACAATTACAATGAAACAAAATGAAATATTGAGAATAAATAATAAATTGAATAGAGTACATAACCCTACCAAAGTCTTTGTTTTCCTCCTGTTCAGCAGAGTTGAGGTTGAGAGAGGTCATCATTGCCTGGAGTCCACAGTCCACTGGAAGACTTGTGGAGACATGTCACAGACCAACCCTTCTTATACTAGAGAGCCTGGGGTGAAAGCACTAACTGCTATGAATGATTGGCCAATGAGAACAATAGAACCATCTCTCCACCAATCACAGTGTAACATACAGTGCTCCACCCCTCACTCCTCCCCCAGACATGATCCATGCAACCTTGTACAAATGAATTGGCAACAAAATAAATAGAAATAAATAGCATTTTTACCTAAAATACATGAACATATCTCTATAATAATGGCATATCTATCCAATGAATACATGTATGGATATAAACCATGGCACATATAAGATCAATATTATTCTATATATGACAATAAATGCTTTGTTTACTCTATAATAATATTATATTCACATACATTATGGATATAAACTATGAGAAAAGTGGACATCTCATAATATCTCTTAAATACCCTCAAAGAGAGGATGATCATCTACCCTAGGGGGAAGAAAGGAAGTAATCTACTTATTTGTTTTGTTTAGAACGAATATTATTACTAAATGGTATATGAATAGACTAACTTCTGAAAGGTATGGATTCTATCAATCAATTTCTAACATTCCATTATCAAAACAATAACATAATATAGAAACCATGATTATTAACAGTACAGGTAGTACAATCAAAGGTCGTGCTAAACATTTATGTTAAATTAATGGCTGAAATCCTTCAGAACATGTGTAATATTCCCTGCACATGTTTTGATTTAAGTTGCTATGTAAGTTCAACCTTTAAATTGATTTGACTACATAGAGTACATAGAAGTGGTCTGGTCAGACTTTACATTTCAATGCCTCCTAGGTGTTGATGGGCCACCATCGACACCTAACAACAATTTGCATCCTGGGTGATCAAACGTGGCATCTCATAATGTGTAAACTCTGGACCATTTACACTGATGAAAAAACTGATGTGTTGATTAAAGTGCTTTGTCCCTGATAAATAAACAAATACATAAAACCCTGTATAGGGAGAAAGAATGGAAGTCTGATCTACCTAACCCTTTGTTTTGTATCCATGTTATTACTAAAATGATATTATGTGGACTTCATCAATAGCCAAGTGAAGATGTATAATTTATTTGGCACAAGGAAAATTCACTTTATGGACTTTAATTTCTCACAAGGTAATGGGAGACCACTGCACAATGCTATCTCTGACTGGTAAACAAATGTAAATGTCACTTAATGACAAGCCTATTGGCCAATGTTTAATGTGTGAAATCCTGTTCTAATCATGGACCTGCATGGTTCTATGTGTAAAAAAGGATGATAAGAATAACGAAAGCTTCAGATGTAGTGATGCAGGGAAATAAGTGACAGAATTCATACATTTAACAGGCTCAAACACCAGATTTTATTTTTAAACTCTTGACTACGATAATAAGAAACCCACTAAAAAGAACAGTTTATCAACAAAATATCATCTCTAGTTGTTCTAGAAACAGCATGCTCATATACATCATGTAACGTTTTAATAGTTTAACCATCTTAATAACAAGTTCTTATGAAAATACTATAATGGACTGTCATGCTACACTTGGTTATGTTTCTCAGCTTCTATAGCTCTTGTCATATATACCATTCACAGTAATCTGATTAATCTTTTATGTGTTTACGTCATGATATTTTCTGTCTGATTGAAGACATGAAACTCTTTCTACACTGAGCACAGATTAAATCAAGTGTGTACAACATTGTTAACTTGATTGGTTGATTGATTGTCAAAAGCTTTTCAATACACATCACAATTAAATGTTTTTCCCCAGTGTGAATTATCTGGTGTGACTTAAGGCTGAACAGAAAAGTTTTGACCACACCGATCACATCAATAAGGTTTCTCTCCTTGTGTGAGTTTTCTGGTGGCGTTTAAGATTGGACATTACAGAGAAGTGTTGTCCACACTGATCACAACCATATGGTCTCTCTCCTGTGTGAATTCTCTGGTGGCTTTTAAGGCTGGACATTACAGGGAAGTGCTGTCCACACTGATCACAACCATAGGGTTTCTCTCCTGTGTGAATTCTCTGGTGGATTTTAAGGCTGTACATTACAGAGAAGTGCTGTCCACACTGATCACAGCCATATGGTTTCTCTCCAGTGTGACTTTTCTGATGTCTTTCAAGGTTTGCCATTACAGAAAAGTGTTGTCCACACAAATCACACCCATGGGGTTTCTCCCCAGTGTGCATTTTCTGGTGTCTTTTAAGGTTTTCCATCCTAGAGAAGTGCTGCCCACACTGATCACATCCATAGGGGTTCTCTCCTGTGTGAATTCTCTGGTGGCTTTTGAGGCTGGACATTTCAGAGAAGTGTTGTCCACACTGATCACAGCCATATGGTTTCTCTCCAGTGTGAATTTTCTGGTGTCTTACAAGGTTTGCCATTAAAGAAAAGTGTTGTCCACACTGATCACATCCATATGGTTTCTCTCCAGAGTGAATTCTCTGGTAGAGAAACCTATATTTAAGGACTTTCTGAACAGGCAGGCAGAAGGCTGCCAATCTGTGGGTCCTCACAACACCATTCTGGTTAATGTGCTGTGAGTGGAGGAGGTTTGGTTGAGTGGCAACTTTGAGAGTGGTAAGCCTGTTTGGGGTTTTATTGTTTTTACAATGTGTTTGTTTGTTTTTTGTTGTTATACATTGAAAATGGAAAATGTTTGTTATATCATCAGGTGTGTACCGTTCATGGGTTTGAAACATGCAAGGGGTGTTGTCTCTCCAGGGAGTTGTGCATGTAAACTGGATATGTAATGTGAGTACAATATAATTCTACATATATGGAAAGGGGCTTCATACATTTCTGCTTATGATGTGAATCATGTAACATTCTACCTGTTTATGTGCTGGCATTCAGTTTACCTGCTGCAGTTGGAGAAGTGTGGGTGTGCCTGGTCCAACGCGCTGTTCTGGGTGATGGCTTCTTGCTGAGGAATTGTCGCCAGGGCAGACGGTTGCAGGGTGGGGAAATCTGTTATCAACCGGTTACGCAGAGTCTGCATCCAATCCATTAGGGCGAGCCAAAGCTGGGGTGTGGAATTCAAGAGCTGAGTCATTTCGCCAAGATGCGCTAACATCTCCGTCGGGATCTCCGTCGGGATCTGCTGCGGCACCGGCTGATAAGCCACTAGCGGAACCGCTGCCACTTCCAGGGCCAATGCCACTTCCAGGGCCACTGCCTCTTCCGGGGGCCACTGCCTCTTCCAAACAACTGTGTTTCAGAAACACAATGAAATCATCTGCCTGCATCCTTCCCGATCCTTTGGCTGACCCAATACAGCCAGGAGGGCCACCGTTGATCATGAATGCCTTCAATTTAACTCGGGGAAAGATGAACATCGGCGTTATGCGATTTCCTTGGGCATTCACTTTCTGCCAAGGCCATGGTGATGAGCTTGCCCCTCTCAGCTGATGTCATTGCCCCCAGTTGTTTCATCCCCCTCCTGGAGACAATTCTGTCTGGGGTCTGGACTGTTGTGATGCCGGCCTCGTCCATATTCCACACATCCATCGCTTCAAAGGGCTGGGTGGGGCGTTCCTGGACAGTAGCCAGGTTTCTGAAGAACGTGTCCACGTTGAACCTATTGAAGCTTGTCGCACGGGAAAGGCTAGTCGCCGCTGGACGGCGTATGGACAACTGTTGGTGCCTCATCATGAATACCCAGAACCAATCTCCCCTGCCATTTATTTCTTGTCCCATGCCGCTGGATACTTGGTGTTGTATCTTTTGGAAAGCTGGTACGCAATTTGCGGACCTGAACATTTTAGATAAAACATATTGTTTGAAAGGAAGCCGAACAATAAATACGTTTTACTCTCATGTACCTGTACAAAAGACGTAACAATAAAGTACAACCTTGAACCAGTATCATTGACCCATCTGGCCAGATACCATATATGGACTTTTACATAGGTGATGTCACCTGTGATGTCACAGTGATGTGTCAAGGGAACCAGCCCATAGCTGCGTCTCAAGTTCTTAAATTAGATCCTATTTCCTAGTTCCTATTTCCTTGCTTGTATCAAAATACCTTGTAACATACAAGGAAATAGGAAAGAAGTGTAGGAAACAGGATCTAATTGAAGGACTTGAGACGCAGCTCTTGACTGTAAAAATGTGTACACACACACAGAGACAAGCTGTGATATTTCTCATGGTAAACTGAGACCTTCGGTCGCAACAATAATTTGTATGTAGGCCTAGCCTGTTTATTTTTTTAAATTATTTATGAATTGAAAACCAATGTCCTATGTGAAGTGAACTTTTTAAATTATCGATGAATTGGAAGACCAATGTCCTATGTAAAGTGAATGTTTTAACACATGTATACACAGCCTACACTAATACATTATAATACATCAGTCTATTCTCACCTCCTTTCTTTGGGCATAATCCAAAATACAGCTCTGCAGACTTGGTCAGATAGGTCACCAAGAGCTCCTCCTGCTCATGAGAGAAGACCCTAAAATGAAATTATACCTGGCATGGGCAGCTCTTTTCTCCCATCTCTCTCCATTGGACTTCCTTCTTTTTACATTTTATAAGCTTTGACCACACTTCATACAGACAGACCTTGTAGCACCTCATCTGAGGCTGCCTTTAGCACGTATTGGGTTATTAAGCCCCTCGTCCTCGTCCTGCGAGACCTCTGTCTTGTTATGCAAGCAGAACCATTGAGACAAATTAAAGGTCATTTAAGTTCCCACAGAAACTTCATTTGTGCATGAATACTCAACATTCCTTCAGAACAAAACAACCTCTATTAATGTCCTCTTATGAATGTGCCTCTCACCTGGCTATTCATGCAGAACCATTAAGATAGAGTGGACTATCAAGTCCTATAGAAACCTAATTTGCACATGATTGCTCAGACAGACAGACAGACACACACACACACACACACACACACACACACACACACACACACACACACACACACACACACACACACACACAGACACTACTACTGTAAACAAAAGCTCAAAAAGACATATTGACTTTGATGTTTTGCCTTTATTTGTGACTGCACAACCTGTACCATCATTTACATTTAACAACATATAAATACAGATTTAGTGTAATCTTCAATGCTGCTGTAAAGGGTCTGTTTTGGTCAAGAGAAATCAGAATGATAATAAAGGGAACATTGAGACTTGTGCATCTCAAAATGTAGGTGGGACATCTTCCACAAAGACAATTCTGTGTAAAAAAGGATGATAATAAGAATAACGAAAGCTGCAGATGTAGTGATGTGCAAAGTGACAGAATTCATACATTTAACAGGCTCAAACACCAGATTGTATTTTTAAACTCTTGACTACGATAATAAGAAACCCACTAAAAAGAAGAGTTCACTTAAAGATGATCAACAAAATATCTTCTCCAGTTGTTCTAGAATCATCATGCTCATATACGTGTAACGTGTTTATAGTTTAACCATCTTGATAACAAGTTATGATGCACACATGCAGGCAATAAATGTGTAGGACCTTACACTGTGAATGAACATTGAGTGAACAAGAGAAGTGTTGTCCACACTGATCACATCCATATGGTCCATATTGGTACGCAATTTGCGGACCTGAACATTTTAGATAAAACATATTGTTTGAAAGGAAGCCGAACAATAAATACGTTTTACTCTCATGTACCTGTACAAAAGACGTAACAATAAAGTACAACCTTGAACCAGTATCATTGACCCATCTGGCCAGATACCATATATGGACTTTTACATAGGTGATGTCACCTGTGATGTCACAGTGATGTGTCAAGGGAACCAGCCCATAGCTGCGTCTCAAGTTCTTAAATTAGATCCTATTTCCTAGTTCCTATTTCCTTGCTTGTATCAAAATACCTTGTAACATACAAGGAAATAGGAAAGAAGTGTAGGAAACAGGATCTAATTGAAGGACTTGAGACGCAGCTCTTGACTGTAAAAATGTGTACACACACACAGAGACAAGCTGTGATATTTCTCATGGTAAACTGAGACCTTCGGTCGCAACAATAATTTGTATGTAGGCCTAGCCTGTTTATTTTTTTAAATTATTTATGAATTGAAAACCAATGTCCTATGTGAAGTGAACTTTTTAAATTATCGATGAATTGGAAGACCAATGTCCTATGTAAAGTGAATGTTTTAACACATGTATACACAGCCTACACTAATACATTATAATACATCAGTCTATTCTCACCTCCTTTCTTTGGGCATAATCCAAAATACAGCTCTGCAGACTTGGTCAGATAGGTCACCAAGAGCTCCTCCTGCTCATGAGAGAAGACCCTAAAATGAAATTATACCTGGCATGGGCAGCTCTTTTCTCCCATCTCTCTCCATTGGACTTCCTTCTTTTTACATTTTATAAGCTTTGACCACACTTCATACAGACAGACCTTGTAGCACCTCATCTGAGGCTGCCTTTAGCACGTATTGGGTTATTAAGCCCCTCGTCCTCGTCCTGCGAGACCTCTGTCTTGTTATGCAAGCAGAACCATTGAGACAAATTAAAGGTCATTTAAGTTCCCACAGAAACTTCATTTGTGCATGAATACTCAACATTCCTTCAGAACAAAACAACCTCTATTAATGTCCTCTTATGAATGTGCCTCTCACCTGGCTATTCATGCAGAACCATTAAGATAGAGTGGACTATCAAGTCCTATAGAAACCTAATTTGCACATGATTGCTCAGACAGACAGACACACACACACACACACACACACACACACACACACACACACACACACACACACACACACACACACACACACACACACACACACACACACACAGACACTACTACTGTAAACAAAAGCTCAAAAAGACATATTGACTTTGATGTTTTGCCTTTATTTGTGACTGCACAACCTGTACCATCATTTACATTTAACAACATATAAATACAGATTTAGTGTAATCTTCAATGCTGCTGTAAAGGGTCTGTTTTGGTCAAGAGAAATCAGAATGATAATAAAGGGAACATTGAGACTTGTGCATCTCAAAATGTAGGTGGGACATCTTCCACAAAGACAATTCTGTGTAAAAAAGGATGATAATAAGAATAACGAAAGCTGCAGATGTAGTGATGTGCAAAGTGACAGAATTCATACATTTAACAGGCTCAAACACCAGATTGTATTTTTAAACTCTTGACTACGATAATAAGAAACCCACTAAAAAGAAGAGTTCACTTAAAGATGATCAACAAAATATCTTCTCCAGTTGTTCTAGAATCATCATGCTCATATACGTGTAACGTGTTTATAGTTTAACCATCTTGATAACAAGTTATGATGCACACATGCAGGCAATAAATGTGTAGGACCTTACACTGTGAATGAACATTGAGTGAACAAGAGAAGTGTTGTCCACACTGATCACATCCATATGGTTTCAGTGTTTGTAGCTTGTCGCCTCTGGACGGCGTATGGAAAACTGTTGGTTCCTCATCATGAATCCCTGGAACCAATCTCCCCCTGCCATTTCTTTCTTGTCCCATGCCGCTGGATACTTGGTGTTGTATCTTTTGGAAAGCTGGTACGCAATTTGCGGACCTAAACATTTTAGATAAAACATATGTGTCCGAACACAGCTGAGGGCTAGTCATTGAATTTTAAATTTTAATTTTTCCCATTTCATTTGAAAGCTGGGAATCATAGCTACAAAATGATATATTGGTTGTGAAGATTGACCCAACAGTGTTGTAGATATAGGCCTACTACGGCATTGTTTGAAAGGAAGCCGAACGTTTTACTTTTATATACCTGTACAAAAGACGTAACAATAAAATACAGCAGCATCAGCCAGAATAACCTTTCTGACATTTGATTGGGGTCTTTCCTCACCTGGGACCCCCCAGACGCCGGACCCCTGTGCCTATCTCAGTACTCGCTCTGCTCCTGCTCCAGAACAATGTCATATTAGATCATAATTGAATAAATGTTTTTGTTGCTGGACTCTGAAAACAAAAATGAGTAGTAGCAAATACCAGGGGTCTTCCACAGGGGCTTCGGGACCCCTAGGGGGTCCTCAGAGTTACTACATAGTGTACTTCTAATGATTTTTTTGCGTAACTTTATTTTTTTACTGCTTTGGCTTTTATAGGGACCAAAGTGTCAGAAAATGATGGGTGTCAGATTTTCCCAACCCCTGCCCCTTTTCTGGGGGGTCATCTATTTTAGGACACTGTAGAACAGTATGCCAGCCAGTTAATGTCCAATTTTCATAATATTAGAGTTGTTTTATCTATCTAGGTCGTCCTCAGACGAGCCCTCCATCGTTGTTTCCAGTCATCTCGGTTCTCCATACATCTGGCCAGCTCATTGGTGTTCTGTGTCCCTACGTCTTCCTTGAGTATGTCCACGTATGTTTTTGTGGGACGTCCTCGCGGCCGGTGCCCGTGTGTTGGCTCCCACAGTACCAATTTGCTGGCTGGAAGCTCCTGGTGTCTTTGGCAGTGTCCTGCTAGTCTCATTCTTCTGGTGGCAATTTTCTCGCTTACCTTTGGTATTCCCTCATACAGGCTCTCGTTTGTAACATGTGCACTCCTGTTGATGTTGAGTACTGCACGCAACATTCTAGTGTAGCACCCGTCTAGAGACTTCTGCAGGGTTGGCTTCAGGGTCCAGCATTCACTGCCATAGAGGAGAACAGACTCCACCGTTGCAAAGAAGAAGCTAAGTTTGATTTGGCGGGGGAGGTTAGAGTTCCATACACTGTTCATGCCGTTCAGGGCCCTCCAAGCGAGTGCCTTCCTTACTTTAAGGTCTTTCTCAGTTGAGTCGACCCATGCGCCCAGGTACTTGAAGTCCTTGACTTCCTTCAACACAGCTCCTTCTGTTGTTGTCAGAGGTGAGTGATCAGGTAGGTTATAGGTGATAACCTCAGTTTTCTTAGCGTTTAGCCTGAGACCAACTTTGGCACACTCTATCTCCACCCTGTTCAGGAGTTCTTGTGCTTGTTCCATGCTGTCGGAGAGCAGGCTGATGTCGTCCGCATAGTCCAGGTCTGTCAGAACTACTGCGGGATGCCGTCTTGACCTCCTTGGTGTTAGCGTGAAGCCAAGCTCTTGTTCCCGTCCCCCTATGGCTTTCCTGAGCGCATAATCTAGAACTATGATGAAGAGGTAGGGGGCTAGGGTGTCTCCTTGCATTACCCCAGCTCGGATGTCAAACACCTCACTGCTGCCATCTGGGGTCACCACTTTGGCCCTTGTTTTTGCGTACATGGTCTCGATAGCCCGGAGAATGTTGGGAGGGACATTGTAGGCCTCAAGGATCTTCACCATCTTGCTTCTGTGGATAGAATCAAAAGCCTTTTTGAAGTCAATGAAGCACAGTACAGCTGCTAGGTTGTTCTTGTTCAGAACAATGTCATATTAGATCATAATTGAATAAATGTTTTTGTTGCTGGACTCTGAAAACAAAAATGAGTAGTAGCAAATACCAGGGGTCTTCCACAGGGGCTTCGGGACCCCTAGGGGGTCCTCAGAGTTACTACATAGTGTACTTCTAATGATTTTTTTGCGTAACTTTATTTTTTTACTGCTTTGGCTTTTATAGGGACCAAAGTGTCAGAAAATGATGGGTGTCAGATTTTCCCAACCCCTGCCCCTTTTCTGGGGGGTCATCTATTTTAGGACACTGTAGAACAGTATGCCAGCCAGTTAATGTCCAATTTTCATAATATTAGAGTTGTTTTATCTATCTAGGTCGTCCTCAGACGAGCCCTCCATCGTTGTTTCCAGTCATCTCGGTTCTCCATACATCTGGCCAGCTCATTGGTGTTCTGTGTCCCTACGTCTTCCTTGAGTATGTCCACGTATGTTTTTGTGGGACGTCCTCGCGGCCGGTGCCCGTGTGTTGGCTCCCACAGTACCAATTTGCTGGCTGGAAGCTCCTGGTGTCTTTGGCAGTGTCCTGCTAGTCTCATTCTTCTGGTGGCAATTTTCTCGCTTACCTTTGGTATTCCCTCATACAGGCTCTCGTTTGTAACATGTGCACTCCTGTTGATGTTGAGTACTGCACGCAACATTCTAGTGTAGCACCCGTCTAGAGACTTCTGCAGGGTTGGCTTCAGGGTCCAGCATTCACTGCCATAGAGGAGAACAGACTCCACCGTTGCAAAGAAGAAGCTAAGTTTGATTTGGCGGGGGAGGTTAGAGTTCCATACACTGTTCATGCCGTTCAGGGCCCTCCAAGCGAGTGCCTTCCTTACTTTAAGGTCTTTCTCAGTTGAGTCGACCCATGCGCCCAGGTACTTGAAGTCCTTGACTTCCTTCAACACAGCTCCTTCTGTTGTTGTCAGAGGTGAGTGATCAGGTAGGTTATAGGTGATAACCTCAGTTTTCTTAGCGTTTAGCCTGAGACCAACTTTGGCACACTCTATCTCCACCCTGTTCAGGAGTTCTTGTGCTTGTTCCATGCTGTCGGAGAGCAGGCTGATGTCGTCCGCATAGTCCAGGTCTGTCAGAACTACTGCGGGATGCCGTCTTGACCTCCTTGGTGTTAGCGTGAAGCCAAGCTCTTGTTCCCGTCCCCCTATGGCTTTCCTGAGCGCATAATCTAGAACTATGATGAAGAGGTAGGGGGCTAGGGTGTCTCCTTGCATTACCCCAGCTCGGATGTCAAACACCTCACTGCTGCCATCTGGGGTCACCACTTTGGCCCTTGTTTTTGCGTACATGGTCTCGATAGCCCGGAGAATGTTGGGAGGGACATTGTAGGCCTCAAGGATCTTCACCATCTTGCTTCTGTGGATAGAATCAAAAGCCTTTTTGAAGTCAATGAAGCACAGTACAGCTGCTAGGTTGTTCTTTTTTTTTTTTTTTTTTTTTGAATGTTTTAAAACATTCATATATTGCACTCTTGAAGCAGCCAGAATAAGCTTTCTGACTTTTGGTGGGGTCTTTCCTCACCTGGGACCCCCGGAATGACTCCTGAGCCTATCTCAGTACTCATTACAGCCTACTAAACCTACTAAAATCACTTGCATTATATAATGGATATTATAGGTGCCCGACAGAAATTTAATTGATCTGATATACAGCAAAGCAACGGTTCAATTTAACACAATTACAATGAAACAAAATGAAATATTGAGAATAAATAATAAATTGAATAGAGTACATAACCCTACCAAAGTCTTTGTTTTCCTCCTGTTCAGCAGAGTTGAGGTTGAGAGAGGTCATCATTGCCTGGAGTCCACAGTCCACTGGAAGACTTGTGGAGACATGTCACAGACCAACCCTTCTTATACTAGAGAGCCTGGGGTGAAAGCACTAACTGCTATGAATGATTGGCCAATGAGAACAATAGAACCATCTCTCCACCAATCACAGTGTAACATACAGTGCTCCACCCCTCACTCCTCCCCCAGACATGATCCATGCAACCTTGTACAAATGAATTGGCAACAAAATAAATAGAAATAAATAGCATTTTTACCTAAAATACATGAACATATCTCTATAATAATGACATATCTATCCAATGAATACATGTATGGATATACACCATGGCACATATAAGATCAATATTATTCTATATATGACAATAAATGCTTTGTTTACTCTATAATAATATTATATTCACATACATTATGGATATAAACTATGAGAAAGTGGACATCTCATAATATCTCTTAAATACCCTCAAATAGAGGATGATCATCTACCCTAGGGGGAAGAAAGGAAGTAATCTACTTATTTGTTTTGTTTAGAACGAATATTATTACTAAATGGTATATGAATAGACTAACTTCTGAAAGGTATGGATTCTATCAATCAATTTCTAACATTCCATTATCAAAACAATAACATAATATAGAAATCATGATTATTAACAGTACAGGTAGTACAATCAAAGGTCGTGCTAAACATTTATGTTAAATTAATGGCTGAAATCCTTCAGAACGTGTAATATTCCCTGCACATGTTTTGATTTAAGTTGCTATGTAAGTTCAACCTTTAAATTGATTTGACTACATAGAGTACATAGAAGTGGTCTGGTCAGACTTTACATTTCAATGCCTCCTAGGTGTTGATGGGCCACCATCGACACCTAACAACAATTTGCATCCTGGGTGATCAAACGTGGCATCTCATAATGTGTAAACTCTGGACCATTTACACTGATGAAAAAACTGATGTGTTGATTAAAGTGCTTTGTCCCTGATAAATAAACAAATACATAAAACCCTGTATAGGGAGAAAGAATGGAAGTCTGATCTACCTAACCCTTTGTTTTGTATCCATGTTATTACTAAAATGATATTATGTGGACTTCATCAATAGCCAAGTGAAGATGTATAATTTATTTGGCACAAGGAAAATTCACTTTATGGACTTTAATTTCTCACAAGGTAATGGGAGACCACTGCACAATGCTATCTCTGACTGGTAAACAAATGTAAATGTCACTTAATGACAAGCCTATTGGCCAATGTTTAATGTGTGAAATCCTGTTCTAATCATGGACCTGCATGGTTCTATGTGTAAAAAAGGATGATAAGAATAACGAAAGCTTCAGATGTAGTGATGCAGGGAAATAAGTGACAGAATTCATACATTTAACAGGCTCAAACACCAGATTTTATTTTTAAACTCTTGACTACGATAATAAGAAACCCACTAAAAAGAACAGTTTATCAACAAAATATCATCTCTAGTTGTTCTAGAAACAGCATGCTCATATACATCATGTAACGTTTTAATAGTTTAACCATCTTAATAACAAGTTCTTATGAAAAGACTATAATGGACTGTCATGCTACACTTGGTTATGTTTCTCAGCTTCTATAGCTCTTGTCATATATACCATTCACAGTAATCTGATTATTCTTTTATGTGTTTACGTCATGATATTTTCTGTCTGATTGAAGACATGAAACTCTTTCTACACTGAGCACAGATTAAATCAAGTGTGTACAACATTGTTAACTTGATTGGTTGATTGATTGTCAAAAGCTTTTCAATACACATCACAATTAAATGTTTTTCCCCAGTGTGAATTATCTGGTGTGACTTAAGGCTGAACAGAAAAGTTTTGACCACACCGATCACATCAATAAGGTTTCTCTCCTTGTGTGAGTTTTCTGGTGGCGTTTAAGATTGGACATTACAGAGAAGTGTTGTCCACACTGATCACAACCATATGGTCTCTCTCCTGTGTGAATTCTCTGGTGGCTTTTAAGGCTGGACATTACAGGGAAGTGCTGTCCACACTGATCACAACCATAGGGTTTCTCTCCTGTGTGAATTCTCTGGTGGATTTTAAGGCTGTACATTACAGAGAAGTGCTGTCCACACTGATCACAGCCATATGGTTTCTCTCCAGTGTGACTTTTCTGATGTCTTTCAAGGTTTGCCATTACAGAAAAGTGTTGTCCACACAAATCACACCCATGGGGTTTCTCCCCAGTGTGCATTTTCTGGTATCTTTTAAGGTTTTCCATCCTAGAGAAGTGCTGCCCACACTGATCACATCCATAGGGGTTCTCTCCTGTGTGAATTCTCTGGTGGCTTTTGAGGCTGGACATTTCAGAGAAGTGTTGTCCACACTGATCACAGCCATATGGTTTCTCTCCAGTGTGAATTTTCTGGTGTCTTACAAGGTTTGCCATTAAAGAAAAGTGTTGTCCACACTGATCACATCCATATGGTTTCTCTCCAGAGTGAATTCTCTGGTAGAGAAACCTATATTTAAGGACTTTCTGAACAGGCAGGCAGAAGGCTGCCAATCTGTGGGTCCTCACAACACCATTCTGGTTAATGTGCTGTGAGTGGAGGAGGTTTGGTTGAGTGGCAACTTTGAGAGTGGTAAGCCTGTTTGGGGTTTTATTGTTTTTACAATGTGTTTGTTTGTTTTTTGTTGTTATACATTGAAAATGGAAAATGTTTGTTATATCATCAGGTGTGTACCGTTCATGGGTTTGAAACATGCAAGGGGTGTTGTCTCTCCAGGGAGTTGTGCATGTAAACTGGATATGTAATGTGAGTACAATATAATTCTACATATATGGAAAGGGGCTTCATACATTTCTGCTTATGATGTGAATCATGTAACATTCTACCTGTTTATGTGCTGGCATTCAGTTTATCTGCTGCAGTTGGAGAAGTGTGGGTGTGCCTGGTCCAACGCGCTGTTCTGGGTGATGGCTTCTTGCTGAGGAATTGTCGCCAGGGCAGACGGTTGCAGGGTGGGGAAATCTGTTATCAACCGGTTACGCAGAGTCTGCATCCAATCCATTAGGGCGAGCCAAAGCTGGGGTGTGGAATTCAAGAGCTGAGTCATTTCGCCAAGATGCGCTAACATCTCCGTCGGGATCTCCGTCGGGATCTGCTGCGGCACCGGCTGATAAGCCACTAGCGGAACCGCAGCCACTTCCAGGGCCAATGCCACTTCCAGGGCCACTGCCTCTTCCGGGGGCCACTGCCTCTTCCAAACAACTGTGTTTCAGAAACACAATGAAATCATCTGCCTGCATCCTTCCCGATCCTTTGGCTGACCCAATACAGCCAGGAGGGCCACCGTTGATCATGAATGCCTTCAATTTAACTCGGGGAAAGATGAACATCGGCGTTATGCGATTTCCTTGGGCATTCACTTTCTGCCAAGGCCATGGTGATGAGCTTGCCCCTCTCAGCTGATGTCATTGCCCCCAGTTGTTTCATCCCCCTCCTGGAGACAATTCTGTCTGGGGTCTGGACTGTTGTGATAATAAGAATAACGAAAGCTGCAGATGTAGTGATGTGCAAAGTGACAGAATTCATACATTTAACAGGCTCAAACACCAGATTGTATTTTTAAACTCTTGACTACGATAATAAGAAACCCACTAAAAAGAAGAGTTCACTTAAAGATGATCAACAAAATATCTTCTCCAGTTGTTCTAGAATCATCATGCTCATATACGTGTAACGTGTTTATAGTTTAACCATCTTGATAACAAGTTATGATGCACACATGCAGGCAATAAATGTGTAGGACCTTACACTGTGAATGAACATTGAGTGAACAAGAGAAGTGTTGTCCACACTGATCACATCCATATGGTTTCAGTGTTTGTAGCTTGTCGCCTCTGGACGGCGTATGGAAAACTGTTGGTTCCTCATCATGAATCCCTGGAACCAATCTCCCCCTGCCATTTCTTTCTTGTCCCATGCCGCTGGATACTTGGTGTTGTATCTTTTGGAAAGCTGGTACGCAATTTGCGGACCTAAACATTTTAGATAAAACATATGTGTCCGAACACAGCTGAGGGCTAGTCATTGAATTTTACATTTTTCCCATTTCATTTGAAAGCTGGGAATCATAGCTACAAAATGATATATTGGTTGTGAAGATTGACCCAACAGTGTTGTAGATATAGGCCTACTACGGCATTGTTTGAAAGGAAGCCGAACGTTTTACTTTTATATACCTGTACAAAAGACGTAACAATAAAATACAGCAGCAGCAGCCAGAATAACCTTTCTGACATTTGATTGGGGTCTTTCCTCACATGGGACCCCCCAGACGCCGGACCCCTGTGCCTATCTCAGTACTCGCTCTGCTCCTGCTCCAGAACAATGTCATATTAGATCATAATTGAATAAATGTTTTTGTTGCTGGACTCTGAAAACAAAAATGAGTAGTAGCAAATACCAGGGGTCTTCCACAGGGGCTTCGGGACCCCTAGGGGGTCCTCAGAGTTACTACATAGTGTACTTCTAATGATTTTTTGCGTAACTTTATTTTTTTACTGCTTTGGCTTTTATAGGGACCAAAGTGTCAGAAAATGATGGGTGTCAGATTTTCCCAACCCCTGCCCCTTTTCTGGGGGGTCATCTATTTTAGGACACTGTAGAACAGTATGCCAGCCAGTTAATGTCCAATTTTCATAATATTAGAGTTGTTTTGAAGGTTTTAAAACATTCATATATTGCACTCTTGAAGCAGCCAGAATAAGCTTTCTGACTTTTGGTGGGGGTCTTTCCTCACCTGGGACCCCCGGAATGACTCCTGAGCCTATCTCAGTACTCATTACAGCCTACTAAACCTACTAAAATCACTTGCATTATATAATGGATATTATAGGTGCCCGACAGAAATTTAATTGATCTGATATACAGCAAAGCAACGGTTCAATTTAACACAATTACAATGAAACAAAATGAAATATTGAGAATAAATAATAAATTGAATAGAGTACATAACCCTACCAAAGTCTTTGTTTTCCTCCTGTTCAGCAGAGTTGAGGTTGAGAGAGGTCACCATTGCCTGGAGTCCACAGTCCACTGGAAGACTTGTGGAGACATGTCACAGACCAACCCTTCTTATACTAGAGAGCCTGGGGTGAAAGCACTAACTGCTATGAATGATTGGCCAATGAGAACAATAGAACCATCTCTCCACCAATCACAGTGTAACATACAGTGCTCCACCCCTCACTCCTCCCCCAGACATGATCCATGCAACCTTGTACAAATGAATTGGCAACAAAATAAATAGAAATAAATAGCATTTTTACCTAAAATACATGAACATATCTCTATAATAATGACATATCTATCCAATGAATACATGTATGGATATACACCATGGCACATATAAGATCAATATTATTCTATATATGACAATAAATGCTTTGTTTACTCTATAATAATATTATATTCACATACATTATGGATATAAACTATGAGAAAAGTGGACATCTCATAATATCTCTTAAATACCCTCAAAGAGAGGATGATCATCTACCCTAGGGGGAAGAAAGGAAGTAATCTACTTATTTGTTTTGTTTAGAACGAATATTATTACTAAATGGTATATGAATAGACTAACTTCTGAAAGGTATGGATTCTATCAATCAATTTCTAACATTCCATTATCAAAACAATAACATAATATAGAAACCATGATTATTAACAGTACAGGTAGTACAATCAAAGGTCGTGCTAAACATTTATGTTAAATTAATGGCTGAAATCCTTCAGAACGTGTAATATTCCCTGCACATGTTTTGATTTAAGTTGCTATGTAAGTTCAACCTTTAAATTGATTTGACTACATAGAGTACATAGAAGTGGTCTGGTCAGACTTTACATTTCAATGCCTCCTAGGTGTTGATGGGCCACCATCGACACCTAACAACAATTTGCATCCTGGGTGATCAAACGTGGCATCTCATAATGTGTAAACTCTGGACCATTTACACTGATGAAAAAACTGATGTGTTGATTAAAGTGCTTTGTCCCTGATAAATAAACAAATACATAAAACCCTGTATAGGGAGAAAGAATGGAAGTCTGATCTACCTAACCCTTTGTTTTGTATCCATGTTATTACTAAAATGATATTATGTGGACTTCATCAATAGCCAAGTGAAGATGTATAATTTATTTGGCACAAGGAAAATTCACTTTATGGACTTTAATTTCTCACAAGGTAATGGGAGACCACTGCACAATGCTATCTCTGACTGGTAAACAAATGTAAATGTCACTTAATGACAAGCCTATTGGCCAATGTTTAATGTGTGAAATCCTGTTCTAATCATGGACCTGCATGGTTCTATGTGTAAAAAAGGATGATAAGAATAACGAAAGCTTCAGATGTAGTGATGCAGGGAAATAAGTGACAGATTTCATACATTTAACAGGCTCAAACACCAGATTTTATTTTTAAACTCTTGACTACGATAATAAGAAACCCACTAAAAATAACAGTTTATCAACAAAATATCATCTCTAGTTGTTCTAGAAACAGCATGCTCATATACATCATGTAACGTTTTAATAGTTTAACCATCTTAATAACAAGTTCTTATGAAAAGACTATAATGGACTGTCATGCTACACTTGGTTATGTTTCTCAGCTTCTATAGCTCTTGTCATATATACCATTCACAGTAATCTGATTAATCTTTTATGTGTTTACGTCATGATATTTTCTGTCTGATTGAAGACATGAAACTCTTTCTACACTGAACACAGATTAAATCAAGTGTGTACAACATTGTTAACTTGATTGGTTGATTGATTGTCAAAAGCTTTTCAATACACATCACAATTAAATGTTTTTCCCCAGTGTGAATTATCTGGTGTGACTTAAGGCTGAACAGAAAAGTTTTGACCACACCGATCACATCAATAAGGTTTCTCTCCTTGTGTGAGTTTTCTGGTGGCGTTTAAGATTGGACATTACAGAGAAGTGTTGTCCACACTGATCACAACCATATGGTCTCTCTCCTGTGTGAATTCTCTGGTGGCTTTTAAGGCTGGACATTACAGGGAAGTGCTGTCCACACTGATCACAACCATAGGGTTTCTCTCCTGTGTGAATTCTCCGGTGGATTTTAAGGCTGTACATTACAGAGAAGTGCTGTCCACACTGATCACAGCCATATGGTTTCTCTCCAGTGTGACTTTTCTGATGTCTTTCAAGGTTTGCCATTACAGAAAAGTGTTGTCCACACAAATCACACCCATGGGGTTTCTCCCCAGTGTGCATTTTCTGGTGTCTTTTAAGGTTTTCCATCCTAGAGAAGTGCTGCCCACACTGATCACATCCATAGGGGTTCTCTCCTGTGTGAATTCTCTGGTGGCTTTTGAGGCTGGACATTTCAGAGAAGTGTTGTCCACACTGATCACAGCCATATGGTTTCTCTCCAGTGTGAATTTTCTGGTGTCTTACAAGGTTTGCCATTAAAGAAAAGTGTTGTCCACACTGATCACATCCATATGGTTTCTCTCCAGAGTGAATTCTCTGGTAGAGAAACCTATATTTAAGGACTTTCTGAACAGGCAGGCAGAAGGCTGCCAATCTGTGGGTCCTCACAACACCATTCTGGTTAATGTGCTGTGAGTGGAGGAGGTTTGGTTGAGTGGCAACTTTGAGAGTGGTAAGCCTGTTTGGGGTTTTATTGTTTTTACAATGTGTTTGTTTGTTTTTTGTTGTTATACATTGAAAATGGAAAATGTTTGTTATATCATCAGGTGTGTACCGTTCATGGGTTTGAAACATGCAAGGGGTGTTGTCTCTCCAGGGAGTTGTGCATGTAAACTGGATATGTAATGTGAGTACAATATAATTCTACATATATGGAAAGGGGCTTCATACATTTCTGCTTATGATGTGAATCATGTAACATTCTACCTGTTTATGTGCTGGCATTCAGTTTACCTGCTGCAGTTGGAGAAGTGTGGGTGTGCCTGGTCCAACGCGCTGTTCTGGGTGATGGCTTCTTGCTGAGGAATTGTCGCCAGGGCAGACGGTTGCAGGGTGGGGAAATCTGTTATCAACCGGTTACGCAGAGTCTGCATCCAATCCATTAGGGCGAGCCAAAGCTGGGGTGTGGAATTCAAGAGCTGAGTCATTTCGCCAAGATGCGCTAACATCTCCGTCGGGATCTCCGTCGGGATCTGCTGCGGCACCGGCTGATAAGCCACTAGCGGAACCGCTGCCACTTCCAGGGCCAATGCCACTTCCAGGGCCACTGCCTCTTCCGGGGGCCACTGCCTCTTCCAAACAACTGTGTTTCAGAAACACAATGAAATCATCTGCCTGCATCCTTCCCGATCCTTTGGCTGACCCAATACAGCCAGGAGGGCCACCGTTGATCATGAATGCCTTCAATTTAACTCGGGGAAAGATGAACATCGGCGTTATGCGATTTCCTTGGGCATTCACTTTCTGCCAAGGCCATGGTGATGAGCTTGCCCCTCTCAGCTGATGTCATTGCCCCCAGTTGTTTCATCCCCCTCCTGGAGACAATTCTGTCTGGGGTCTGGACTGTTGTGATGACGGCCTCGTCCATATTCCACACATCCATCGCTTCAAAGGGCTGGGTGGGGCGTTCCTGGACAGTAGCCAGGTTTCTGAAGAACGTGTCCACGTTGAACCTATTGAAGCTTGTCGCACGGGAAAGGCTAGTCGCCGCTGGACGGCGTATGGACAACTGTTGGTGCCTCATCATGAATACCCAGAACCAATCTCCCCTGCCATTTATTTCTTGTCCCATGCCGCTGGATACTTGGTGTTGTATCTTTTGGAAAGCTGGTACGCAATTTGCGGACCTGAACATTTTAGATAAAACATATTGTTTGAAAGGAAGCCGAACAATAAATACGTTTTACTCTCATGTACCTGTACAAAAGACGTAACAATAAAGTACAACCTTGAACCAGTATCATTGACCCATCTGGCCAGATACCATATATGGACTTTTACATAGGTGATGTCACCTGTGAATAACGAAAGCTGCAGATGTAGTGATGTGCAAAGTGACAGAATTCATACATTTAACAGGCTCAAACACCAGATTGTATTTTTAAACTCTTGACTACGATAATAAGAAACCCACTAAAAAGAAGAGTTCACTTAAAGATGATCAACAAAATATCTTCTCCAGTTGTTCTAGAATCATCATGCTCATATACGTGTAACGTGTTTATAGTTTAACCATCTTGATAACAAGTTATGATGCACACATGCAGGCAATAAATGTGTAGGACCTTACACTGTGAATGAACATTGAGTGAACAAGAGAAGTGTTGTCCACACTGATCACATCCATATGGTTTCAGTGTTTGTAGCTTGTCGCCTCTGGACGGCGTATGGAAAACTGTTGGTTCCTCATCATGAATCCCTGGAACCAATCTCCCCCTGCCATTTCTTTCTTGTCCCATGCCGCTGGATACTTGGTGTTGTATCTTTTGGAAAGCTGGTACGCAATTTGCGGACCTAAACATTTTAGATAAAACATATGTGTCCGAACACAGCTGAGGGCTAGTCATTGAATTTTACATTTTTCCCATTTCATTTGAAAGCTGGGAATCATAGCTACAAAATGATATATTGGTTGTGAAGATTGACCCAACAGTGTTGTAGATATAGGCCTACTACGGCATTGTTTGAAAGGAAGCCGAACGTTTTACTTTTATATACCTGTACAAAAGACGTAACAATAAAATACAGCAGCAGCAGCCAGAATAACCTTTCTGACATTTGATTGGGGTCTTTCCTCACATGGGACCCCCCAGACGCCGGACCCCTGTGCCTATCTCAGTACTCGCTCTGCTCCTGCTCCAGAACAATGTCATATTAGATCATAATTGAATAAATGTTTTTGTTGCTGGACTCTGAAAACAAAAATGAGTAGTAGCAAATACCAGGGGTCTTCCACAGGGGCTTCGGGACCCCTAGGGGGTCCTCAGAGTTACTACATAGTGTACTTCTAATGATTTTTTTGCGTAACTTTATTTTTTTACTGCTTTGGCTTTTATAGGGACCAAAGTGTCAGAAAATGATGGGTGTCAGATTTTCCCAACCCCTGCCCCTTTTCTGGGGGGTCATCTATTTTAGGACACTGTAGAACAGTATGCCAGCCAGTTAATGTCCAATTTTCATAATATTAGAGTTGTTTTGAAGGTTTTAAAACATTCATATATTGCACTCTTGAAGCAGCCAGAATAAGCTTTCTGACTTTTGGTGGGGGTCTTTCCTCACCTGGGACCCCCGGAATGACTCCTGAGCCTATCTCAGTACTCATTACAGCCTACTAAACCTACTAAAATCACTTGCATTATATAATGGATATTATAGGTGCCCGACAGAAATTTAATTGATCTGATATACAGCAAAGCAACGGTTCAATTTAACACAATTACAATGAAACAAAATGAAATATTGAGAATAAATAATAAATTGAATAGAGTACATAACCCTACCAAAGTCTTTGTTTTCCTCCTGTTCAGCAGAGTTGAGGTTGAGAGAGGTCACCATTGCCTGGAGTCCACAGTCCACTGGAAGACTTGTGGAGACATGTCACAGACCAACCCTTCTTATACTAGAGAGCCTGGGGTGAAAGCACTAACTGCTATGAATGATTGGCCAATGAGAACAATAGAACCATCTCTCCACCAATCACAGTGTAACATACAGTGCTCCACCCCTCACTCCTCCCCCAGACATGATCCATGCAACCTTGTACAAATGAATTGGCAACAAAATAAATAGAAATAAATAGCATTTTTACCTAAAATACATGAACATATCTCTATAATAATGACATATCTATCCAATGAATACATGTATGGATATACACCATGGCACATATAAGATCAATATTATTCTATATATGACAATAAATGCTTTGTTTACTCTATAATAATATTATATTCACATACATTATGGATATAAACTATGAGAAAAGTGGACATCTCATAATATCTCTTAAATACCCTCAAAGAGAGGATGATCATCTACCCTAGGGGGAAGAAAGGAAGTAATCTACTTATTTGTTTTGTTTAGAACGAATATTATTACTAAATGGTATATGAATAGACTAACTTCTGAAAGGTATGGATTCTATCAATCAATTTCTAACATTCCATTATCAAAACAATAACATAATATAGAAACCATGATTATTAACAGTACAGGTAGTACAATCAAAGGTCGTGCTAAACATTTATGTTAAATTAATGGCTGAAATCCTTCAGAACGTGTAATATTCCCTGCACATGTTTTGATTTAAGTTGCTATGTAAGTTCAACCTTTAAATTGATTTGACTACATAGAGTACATAGAAGTGGTCTGGTCAGACTTTACATTTCAATGCCTCCTAGGTGTTGATGGGCCACCATCGACACCTAACAACAATTTGCATCCTGGGTGATCAAACGTGGCATCTCATAATGTGTAAACTCTGGACCATTTACACTGATGAAAAAACTGATGTGTTGATTAAAGTGCTTTGTCCCTGATAAATAAACAAATACATAAAACCCTGTATAGGGAGAAAGAATGGAAGTCTGATCTACCTAACCCTTTGTTTTGTATCCATGTTATTACTAAAATGATATTATGTGGACTTCATCAATAGCCAAGTGAAGATGTATAATTTATTTGGCACAAGGAAAATTCACTTTATGGACTTTAATTTCTCACAAGGTAATGGGAGACCACTGCACAATGCTATCTCTGACTGGTAAACAAATGTAAATGTCACTTAATGACAAGCCTATTGGCCAATGTTTAATGTGTGAAATCCTGTTCTAATCATGGACCTGCATGGTTCTATGTGTAAAAAAGGATGATAAGAATAACGAAAGCTTCAGATGTAGTGATGCAGGGAAATAAGTGACAGATTTCATACATTTAACAGGCTCAAACACCAGATTTTATTTTTAAACTCTTGACTACGATAATAAGAAACCCACTAAAAATAACAGTTTATCAACAAAATATCATCTCTAGTTGTTCTAGAAACAGCATGCTCATATACATCATGTAACGTTTTAATAGTTTAACCATCTTAATAACAAGTTCTTATGAAAAGACTATAATGGACTGTCATGCTACACTTGGTTATGTTTCTCAGCTTCTATAGCTCTTGTCATATATACCATTCACAGTAATCTGATTAATCTTTTATGTGTTTACGTCATGATATTTTCTGTCTGATTGAAGACATGAAACTCTTTCTACACTGAACACAGATTAAATCAAGTGTGTACAACATTGTTAACTTGATTGGTTGATTGATTGTCAAAAGCTTTTCAATACACATCACAATTAAATGTTTTTCCCCAGTGTGAATTATCTGGTGTGACTTAAGGCTGAACAGAAAAGTTTTGACCACACCGATCACATCAATAAGGTTTCTCTCCTTGTGTGAGTTTTCTGGTGGCGTTTAAGATTGGACATTACAGAGAAGTGTTGTCCACACTGATCACAACCATATGGTCTCTCTCCTGTGTGAATTCTCTGGTGGCTTTTAAGGCTGGACATTACAGGGAAGTGCTGTCCACACTGATCACAACCATAGGGTTTCTCTCCTGTGTGAATTCTCCGGTGGATTTTAAGGCTGTACATTACAGAGAAGTGCTGTCCACACTGATCACAGCCATATGGTTTCTCTCCAGTGTGACTTTTCTGATGTCTTTCAAGGTTTGCCATTACAGAAAAGTGTTGTCCACACAAATCACACCCATGGGGTTTCTCCCCAGTGTGCATTTTCTGGTGTCTTTTAAGGTTTTCCATCCTAGAGAAGTGCTGCCCACACTGATCACATCCATAGGGGTTCTCTCCTGTGTGAATTCTCTGGTGGCTTTTGAGGCTGGACATTTCAGAGAAGTGTTGTCCACACTGATCACAGCCATATGGTTTCTCTCCAGTGTGAATTTTCTGGTGTCTTACAAGGTTTGCCATTAAAGAAAAGTGTTGTCCACACTGATCACATCCATATGGTTTCTCTCCAGAGTGAATTCTCTGGTAGAGAAACCTATATTTAAGGACTTTCTGAACAGGCAGGCAGAAGGCTGCCAATCTGTGGGTCCTCACAACACCATTCTGGTTAATGTGCTGTGAGTGGAGGAGGTTTGGTTGAGTGGCAACTTTGAGAGTGGTAAGCCTGTTTGGGGTTTTATTGTTTTTACAATGTGTTTGTTTGTTTTTTGTTGTTATACATTGAAAATGGAAAATGTTTGTTATATCATCAGGTGTGTACCGTTCATGGGTTTGAAACATGCAAGGGGTGTTGTCTCTCCAGGGAGTTGTGCATGTAAACTGGATATGTAATGTGAGTACAATATAATTCTACATATATGGAAAGGGGCTTCATACATTTCTGCTTATGATGTGAATCATGTAACATTCTACCTGTTTATGTGCTGGCATTCAGTTTACCTGCTGCAGTTGGAGAAGTGTGGGTGTGCCTGGTCCAACGCGCTGTTCTGGGTGATGGCTTCTTGCTGAGGAATTGTCGCCAGGGCAGACGGTTGCAGGGTGGGGAAATCTGTTATCAACCGGTTACGCAGAGTCTGCATCCAATCCATTAGGGCGAGCCAAAGCTGGGGTGTGGAATTCAAGAGCTGAGTCATTTCGCCAAGATGCGCTAACATCTCCGTCGGGATCTCCGTCGGGATCTGCTGCGGCACCGGCTGATAAGCCACTAGCGGAACCGCTGCCACTTCCAGGGCCAATGCCACTTCCAGGGCCACTGCCTCTTCCGGGGGCCACTGCCTCTTCCAAACAACTGTGTTTCAGAAACACAATGAAATCATCTGCCTGCATCCTTCCCGATCCTTTGGCTGACCCAATACAGCCAGGAGGGCCACCGTTGATCATGAATGCCTTCAATTTAACTCGGGGAAAGATGAACATCGGCGTTATGCGATTTCCTTGGGCATTCACTTTCTGCCAAGGCCATGGTGATGAGCTTGCCCCTCTCAGCTGATGTCATTGCCCCCAGTTGTTTCATCCCCCTCCTGGAGACAATTCTGTCTGGGGTCTGGACTGTTGTGATGACGGCCTCGTCCATATTCCACACATCCATCGCTTCAAAGGGCTGGGTGGGGCGTTCCTGGACAGTAGCCAGGTTTCTGAAGAACGTGTCCACGTTGAACCTATTGAAGCTTGTCGCACGGGAAAGGCTAGTCGCCGCTGGACGGCGTATGGACAACTGTTGGTGCCTCATCATGAATACCCAGAACCAATCTCCCCTGCCATTTATTTCTTGTCCCATGCCGCTGGATACTTGGTGTTGTATCTTTTGGAAAGCTGGTACGCAATTTGCGGACCTGAACATTTTAGATAAAACATATTGTTTGAAAGGAAGCCGAACAATAAATACGTTTTACTCTCATGTACCTGTACAAAAGACGTAACAATAAAGTACAACCTTGAACCAGTATCATTGACCCATCTGGCCAGATACCATATATGGACTTTTACATAGGTGATGTCACCTGTGATGTCACAGTGATGTGTCAAGGGAACCAGCCCATAGCTGCGTCTCAAGTTCTTAAATTAGATCCTATTTCCTAGTTCCTATTTCCTTGCTTGTATCAAAATACCTTGTAACATACAAGGAAATGGGAAAGAAGTGTAGGAAACAGGATCTAATTGAAGGACTTGAGACGCAGCTCTTGACTGTAAAAATGTGTACACACACACAGAGACAAGCTGTGATATTTCTCATGGTAAACTGAGACCTTCGGTCGCAACAATAATTTGTATGTAGGCCTAGCCTGTTTATTTTTTTAAATTATTTATGAATTGAAAACCAATGTCCTATGTGAAGTGAACTTTTTAAATTATCGATGAATTGGAAGACCAATGTCCTATGTAAAGTGAATGTTTTAACACATGTATACACAGCCTACACTAATACATTATAATACATCAGTCTATTCTCACCTCCTTTCTTTGGGCATAATCCAAAATACAGCTCTGCAGACTTGGTCAGATAGGTCACCAAGAGCTCCTCCTGCTCATGAGAGAAGACCCTAAAATGAAATTATACCTGGCATGGGCAGCTCTTTTCTCCCATCTCTCTCCATTGGACTTCCTTCTTTTTACATTTTATAAGCTTTGACCACACTTCATACAGACAGACCTTGTAGCACCTCATCTGAGGCTGCCTTTAGCACGTATTGGGTTATTAAGCCCCTCGTCCTCGTCCTGCGAGACCTCTGTCTTGTTATGCAAGCAGAACCATTGAGACAAATTAAAGGTCATTTAAGTTCCCACAGAAACTTCATTTGTGCATGAATACTCAACATTCCTTCAGAACAAAACAACCTCTATTAATGTCCTCTTATGAATGTGCCTCTCACCTGGCTATTCATGCAGAACCATTAAGATAGAGTGGACTATCAAGTCCTATAGAAACCTAATTTGCACATGATTGCTCAGACAGACACACACACACACACAAACACACACACACACACACACACACACACACACACACACACACACACACACACACACACACACACACACACACACACACAGACACTACTACTGTAAACAAAAGCTCAAAAAGACATATTGACTTTGATGTTTTGCCTTTATTTGTGACTGCACAACCTGTACCATCATTTACATTTAACAACATATAAATACAGATTTAGTGTAATCTTCAATGCTGCTGTAAAGGGTCTGTTTTGGTCAAGAGAAATCAGAATGATAATAAAGGGAACATTGAGACTTGTGCATCTCAAAATGTAGGTGGGACATCTTCCACAAAGACAATTCTGTGTAAGAAAGGATGATAATAAGAATAACGAAAGCTGCAGATGTAGTGATGTGCAAAGTGACAGAATTCATACATTTAACAGGCTCAAACACCAGATTGTATTTTTAAACTCTTGACTACGATAATAAGAAACCCACTAAAAAGAAGAGTTCACTTAAAGATGATCAACAAAATATCTTCTCCAGTTGTTCTAGAATCATCATGCTCATATACGTGTAACGTGTTTATAGTTTAACCATCTTGATAACAAGTTATGATGCACACATGCAGGCAATAAATGTGTAGGACCTTACACTGTGAATGAACATTGAGTGAACAAGAGAAGTGTTGTCCACACTGATCACATCCATATGGTTTCAGTGTTTGTAGCTTGTCGCCTCTGGACGGCGTATGGAAAACTGTTGGTTCCTCATCATGAATCCCTGGAACCAATCTCCCCCTGCCATTTCTTTCTTGTCCCATGCCGCTGGATACTTGGTGTTGTATCTTTTGGAAAGCTGGTACGCAATTTGCGGACCTAAACATTTTAGATAAAACATATGTGTCCGAACACAGCTGAGGGCTAGTCATTGAATTTTAAATTTTAATTTTTCCCATTTCATTTGAAAGCTGGGAATCATAGCTACAAAATGATATATTGGTTGTGAAGATTGACCCAACAGTGTTGTAGATATAGGCCTACTACGGCATTGTTTGAAAGGAAGCCGAACGTTTTACTTTTATATACCTGTACAAAAGACGTAACAATAAAATACAGCAGCAGCAGCCAGAATAACCTTTCTGACATTTGATTGGGGTCTTTCCTCACCTGGGACCCCCCAGACGCCGGACCCCTGTGCCTATCTCAGTACTCGCTCTGCTCCTGCTCCAGAACAATGTCATATTAGATCATAATTGAATAAATGTTTTTGTTGCTGGACTCTGAAAACAAAAATGAGTAGTAGCAAATACCAGGGGTCTTCCACAGGGGCTTCGGGACCCCTAGGGGGTCCTCAGAGTTACTACATAGTGTACTTCTAATGATTTTTTTGCGTAACTTTATTTTTTTACTGCTTTGGCTTTTATAGGGACCAAAGTGTCAGAAAATGATGGGTGTCAGATTTTCCCAACCCCTGCCCCTTTTCTGGGGGGTCATCTATTTTAGGACACTGTAGAACAGTATGCCAGCCAGTTAATGTCCAATTTTCATAATATTAGGGTTGTTTTGAAGGTTTTAAAACATTCATATATTGCACTCTTGAAGCAGCCAGAATAAGCTTTCTGACTTTTGGTGGGGGTCTTTCCTCACCTGGGACCCCCGGAATGACTCCTGAGCCTATCTCAGTACTCATTACAGCCCTTGCTCTGCTCCTGCTCCAGAACAGTGTCAAATTAGATCATAACTGAAGTATAAAAGCTTTTGTAGCTGGGCTCTGACAACAAAAATGAGTAGCTAATGCCAGGGGTCTTCCACAGGGGGTCTGGGACCCCCAGGTGTCCTCAGAGTTACTACAGGGGGCCAGCCAAATGGCTATTACAGTTTTGGCCCTATTCTTGCAAACAGTTCTGCAATTTGCTAACTATTTTTGAATAATATTAGAAACTGTTAGTTTTATGCATCCTGGGTTTATGTAGTGTACTTGATGGTTTATTAGTATTCTCAGTATTATTTACTAAAGATGCCTCAGGGTGACAATTCTTTGCCATCTGACTAGTGATGTATATCGGTGTACAGATGTACAGATCCATGTACTGTATATTGAGATGTGCTGTGAGAGCCCAAACATGCTTACTCAGTTATTTGTTATGACAACTGACATCAATACCCTTCATGGAGATCCCTGTCTATAGAACCAGTCACACAGATATAGGCTGTCTTGGCCATCTGTCTTGGCCATATATGGATTCTGTTAGTGTGGCATGTGGCCGATGTGGCCTCCATATATGGGCATTCCCATATGAAGTCCTGTTAGATATGGGCTTAATATTGAAGACATCAAGGAACTCCCTATATGGTCATAAAAGGGATTCTGTTAGTGTGCCATCACAGTGAAGCAGCAACACAGTGAAATGTTTTTGTTGCTGGACTCTGAAAACAAAAATGAGTAGTAGCAAATACCAGGGGTCTTCCACAGGGGCTTCGGGACCCCTAGGGGGTCCTCAGAGTTACTACATAGTGTACTTCTAATGATTTTTTTGCGTAACTTTATTTTTTTACTGCTTTGGCTTTTATAGGGACCAAAGTGTCAGAAAATGATGGGTGTCAGATTTTCCCAACCCCTGCCCCTTTTCTGGGGGGTCATCTATTTTAGGACACTGTAGAACAGTATGCCAGCCAGTTAATGTCCAATTTTCATAATATTAGAGTTGTTTTGAAGGTTTTAAAACATTCATATATTGCATTCTTGAAGCAGCCAGAATAAGCTTTCTGACTTTTGGTGGGGGTCTTTCCTCACCTGGGACCCCCGGAATGACTCCTGAGCCTATCTCAGTACTCATTACAGCCGGCCTCGTCCATATTCCACACATCCATCGCTTCAAAGGGCTGGGTGGGGCGTTCCTGGACAGTAGCCAGGTTTCTGAAGAACGTGTCCACGTTGAACCTATTGAAGCTTGTCGCACGGGAAAGGCTAGTCGCCGCTGGACGGCGTATGGACAACTGTTGGTGCCTCATCATGAATACCCAGAACCAATCTCCCCTGCCATTTATTTCTTGTCCCATGCCGCTGGATACTTGGTGTTGTATCTTTTGGAAAGCTGGTACGCAATTTGCGGACCTGAACATTTTAGATAAAACATATTGTTTGAAAGGAAGCCGAACAATAAATACGTTTTACTCTCATGTACCTGTACAAAAGACGTAACAATAAAGTACAACCTTGAACCAGTATCATTGACCCATCTGGCCAGATACCATATATGGACTTTTACATAGGTGATGTCACCTGTGATGTCACAGTGATGTGTCAAGGGAACCAGCCCATAGCTGCGTCTCAAGTTCTTAAATTAGATCCTATTTCCTAGTTCCTATTTCCTTGCTTGTATCAAAATACCTTGTAACATACAAGGAAATGGGAAAGAAGTGTAGGAAACAGGATCTAATTGAAGGACTTGAGACGCAGCTCTTGACTGTAAAAATGTGTACACACACACAGAGACAAGCTGTGATATTTCTCATGGTAAACTGAGACCTTCGGTCGCAACAATAATTTGTATGTAGGCCTAGCCTGTTTATTTTTTTAAATTATTTATGAATTGAAAACCAATGTCCTATGTGAAGTGAACTTTTTAAATTATCGATGAATTGGAAGACCAATGTCCTATGTAAAGTGAATGTTTTAACACATGTATACACAGCCTACACTAATACATTATAATACATCAGTCTATTCTCACCTCCTTTCTTTGGGCATAATCCAAAATACAGCTCTGCAGACTTGGTCAGATAGGTCACCAAGAGCTCCTCCTGCTCATGAGAGAAGACCCTAAAATGAAATTATACCTGGCATGGGCAGCTCTTTTCTCCCATCTCTCTCCATTGGACTTCCTTCTTTTTACATTTTATAAGCTTTGACCACACTTCATACAGACAGACCTTGTAGCACCTCATCTGAGGCTGCCTTTAGCACGTATTGGGTTATTAAGCCCCTCGTCCTCGTCCTGCGAGACCTCTGTCTTGTTATGCAAGCAGAACCATTGAGACAAATTAAAGGAAAATTCCAGAATAAAACATATTAATCCTTAATCAGCCTTTTATCACGTCTGTACATACCTGGTATGATGGATTTTTATCATAGTCCTTCCAGTTTTTACTTCTCCTGGACTCCTCAGATCTCTCTCCCACAGCCAAAACGGCGGTCATTTGTGGTCCTCCAAAAGCGCTAATTTTCACAGCTGCAAAGTTACTTTTTTCTTCATAAATCTGCTATTTATAGTTCCAAGAGAGCCAGTAATCCACTGTTTTATCGCGGGTTGAGGGAAATGGCCGTTGTTGACATGATCCCAATAGTACTCACAGAAGAAGAATGAAGTCTCGCGTCTCGCGTGATTACCGCGTTTCCTTTAGCTTTTTCTTTAGCGCAAAAGAAAGCTTTCTCCTGGAGTTATTACAGCCAGTATGTACACAACAAGGCATCGTGGTATATATATAAAAAATAAGAAAGCAGAAGAATATAATCTAGTTAGTCTATTGATCGCTAGAATCTAGTAATATGACTGAGAAGGATTCATAACAAAGCATTTTAACGGACTTCCTGTAGTCATAAGGTCATTCTATTACCTTTATTTATTTTATTTTTTCCTCAATACATTTCTTCGATTTTATTTATTATTTATTTATGGAATTACTTATAAAATAACTTTGACGTGTATTATTATTTGTAAACAATGTAGGCTACAATATAATCACAAAATAATCGTATTTTCCTCAAGACATTCTGCAATGCCTCACCAAATAAACGTTAGGTAAAAAGTACCTCATGAAAGACACGTTTCTGTGGTCATGAGGTAATTTTTACCTAAAGTTTATTTGGTGAGGCATTGCAGAATGTCTTGAGGAAAATACGATTATTTTGTGATTATATTGTAGCCTACATTGTTTACAAATAATAATACACGTCAAAGTTATTTTATAAGTAATTCCATAAATAAATAATAAATAAAATCGAAGAAATGTATTGAGGAAAAAATAAAATAAATAAAGGTAATAGAATTACCTTATGACTACAGGAAGTCCGTTAAAATGCTTTGTTATGAATCCTTCTCAGTCATATTACTAGATTCTAGCGATCAATAGACTAACTAGATTATATTCTTCTGCTTTCTTATTTTTTATATATATACCACGATGCCTTGTTGTGTACATACTGGCTGTAATAACTCCAGGAGAAAGCTTTCTTTTGCGCTAAAGAAAAAGCTAAAGGAAACGAGGTAATCACGCGAGACGCGAGACTTCATTCTTCTTCTGTGAGTACTATTGGGATCATGTCAACAACGGCCATTTCCCTCAACCCGTGATAAAACAGTGGATTACTGGCTGTCTTGGAACTATAAATAGCAGATTTATGAAGAAAAAAGTAACTTTGCAGCGGTGAAAATTAGCGCTTTTGGAGGACCACAAATGACCGCCGTTTTGGCTGTGGGAGAGAGATCTGAGGAGTCCAGGAGAAGTAAAAACTGGAAGGACTATGATAAAAATCCATCATACCAGGTATGTACAGACGTGATAAAAGGCTGATTAAGGATTAATATGTTTTATTCTGGAATTTTCCTTTAAAGGTCATTTAAGTTCCCACAGAAACTTCATTTGTGCATGAATACTCAACATTCCTTCAGAACAAAACAACCTCTATTAATGTCCTCTTATGAATGTGCCTCTCACCTGGCTATTCATGCAGAACCATTAAGATAGAGTGGACTATCAAGTCCTATAGAAACCTAATTTGCACATGATTGCTCAGACAGACACACACACACACACACACACACACACACACACACACACACACACACACACACACACACACACACACACACACACACACACAGACACTACTACTGTAAACAAAAGCTCAAAAAGACATATTGACTTTGATGTTTTGCCTTTATTTGTGACTGCACAACCTGTACCATCATTTACATTTAACAACATATAAATACAGATTTAGTGTAATCTTCAATGCTGCTGTAAAGGGTCTGTTTTGGTCAAGAGAAATCAGAATGATAATAAAGGGAACATTGAGACTTGTGCATCTCAAAATGTAGGTGGGACATCTTCCACAAAGACAATTCTGTGTAAAAAAGGATGATAATAAGAATAACGAAAGCTGCAGATGTAGTGATGTGCAAAGTGACAGAATTCATACATTTAACAGGCTCAAACACCAGATTGTATTTTTAAACTCTTGACTACGATAATAAGAAACCCACTAAAAAGAAGAGTTCACTTAAAGATGATCAACAAAATATCTTCTCCAGTTGTTCTAGAATCATCATGCTCATATACGTGTAACGTGTTTATAGTTTAACCATCTTGATAACAAGTTATGATGCACACATGCAGGCAATAAATGTGTAGGACCTTACACTGTGAATGAACATTGAGTGAACAAGAGAAGTGTTGTCCACACTGATCACATCCATATGGTTTCAGTGTTTGTAGCTTGTCGCCTCTGGACGGCGTATGGAAAACTGTTGGTTCCTCATCATGAATCCCTGGAACCAATCTCCCCCTGCCATTTCTTTCTTGTCCCATGCCGCTGGATACTTGGTGTTGTATCTTTTGGAAAGCTGGTACGCAATTTGCGGACCTAAACATTTTAGATAAAACATATGTGTCCGAACACAGCTGAGGGCTAGTCATTGAATTTTACATTTTAATTTTTCCCATTTCATTTGAAAGCTGGGAATCATAGCTACAAAATGATATATTGGTTGTGAAGATTGACCCAACAGTGTTGTAGATATAGGCCTACTACGGCATTGTTTGAAAGGAAGCCGAACGTTTTACTTTTATATACCTGTACAAAAGACGTAACAATAAAATACAGCAGCAGCAGCCAGAATAACCTTTCTGACATTTGATTGGGGTCTTTCCTCACCTGGGACCCCCCAGACGCCGGACCCCTGTGCCTATCTCAGTACTCGCTCTGCTCCTGCTCCAGAACAATGTCATATTAGATCATAATTGAATAAATGTTTTTGTTGCTGGACTCTGAAAACAAAAATGAGTAGTAGCAAATACCAGGGGTCTTCCACAGGGGCTTCGGGACCCCTAGGGGGTCCTCAGAGTTACTACATAGTGTACTTCTAATGATTTTTTTGCGTAACTTTATTTTTTTACTGCTTTGGCTTTTATAGGGACCAAAGTGTCAGAAAATGATGGGTGTCAGATTTTCCCAACCCCTGCCCCTTTTCTGGGGGGTCATCTATTTTAGGACACTGTAGAACAGTATGCCAGCCAGTTAATGTCCAATTTTCATAATATTAGGGTTGTTTTGAAGGTTTTAAAACATTCATATATTGCACTCTTGAAGCAGCCAGAATAAGCTTTCTGACTTTTGGTGGGGGTCTTTCCTCACCTGGGACCCCCGGAATGACTCCTGAGCCTATCTCAGTACTCATTACAGCCCTTGCTCTGCTCCTGCTCCAGAACAGTGTCAAATTAGATCATAACTGAAGTATAAAAGCTTTTGTAGCTGGGCTCTGACAACAAAAATGAGTAGCTAATGCCAGGGGTCTTCCACAGGGGGTCTGGGACCCCCAGGTGTCCTCAGAGTTACTACAGGGGGCCAGCCAAATGGCTATTACAGTTTTGGCCCTATTCTTGCAAACAGTTCTGCAATTTGCTAACTATTTTTGAATAATATTAGAAACTGTTAGTTTTATGCATCCTGGGTTTATGTAGTGTACTTGATGGTTTATTAGTATTCTCAGTATTATTTACTAAAGATGCCTCAGGGTGACAATTCTTTGCCATCTGACTAGTGATGTATATCGGTGTACAGATGTACAGATCCATGTACTGTATATTGAGATGTGCTGTGAGAGCCCAAACATGCTTACTCAGTTATTTGTTATGACAACTGACATCAATACCCTTCATGGAGATCCCTGTCTATAGAACCAGTCACACAGATATAGGCTGTCTTGGCCATCTGTCTTGGCCATATATGGATTCTGTTAGTGTGGCATGTGGCCGATGTGGCCTCCATATATGGGCATTCCCATATGAAGTCCTGTTAGATATGGGCTTAATATTGAAGACATCAAGGAACTCCCTATATGGTCATAAAAGGGATTCTGTTAGTGTGCCATCACAGTGAAGCAGCAACACAGTGAAATGTTTTTGTTGCTGGACTCTGAAAACAAAAATGAGTAGTAGCAAATACCAGGGGTCTTCCACAGGGGCTTCGGGACCCCTAGGGGGTCCTCAGAGTTACTACATAGTGTACTTCTAATGATTTTTTTGCGTAACTTTATTTTTTTACTGCTTTGGCTTTTATAGGGACCAAAGTGTCAGAAAATGATGGGTGTCAGATTTTCCCAACCCCTGCCCCTTTTCTGGGGGGTCATCTATTTTAGGACACTGTAGAACAGTATGCCAGCCAGTTAATGTCCAATTTTCATAATATTAGAGTTGTTTTGAAGGTTTTAAAACATTCATATATTGCATTCTTGAAGCAGCCAGAATAAGCTTTCTGACTTTTGGTGGGGGTCTTTCCTCACCTGGGACCCCCGGAATGACTCCTGAGCCTATCTCAGTACTCATTACAGCCTACTAAACCTACTAAAATCACTTGCATTATATAATGGATATTATAGGTGCCCGACAGAAATTTAATTGATCTGATATACAGCAAAGCAACGGTTCAATTTAACACAATTACAATGAAACAAAATGAAATATTGAGAATAAATAATAAATTGAATAGAGTACATAACCCTACCAAAGTCTTTGTTTTCCTCCTGTTCAGCAGAGTTGAGGTTGAGAGAGGTCATCATTGCCTGGAGTCCACAGTCCACTGGAAGACTTGTGGAGACATGTCACAGACCAACCCTTCTTATACTAGAGAGCCTGGGGTGAAAGCACTAACTGCTATGAATGATTGGCCAATGAGAACAATAGAACCATCTCTCCACCAATCACAGTGTAACATACAGTGCTCCACCCCTCACTCCTCCCCCAGACATGATCCATGCAACCTTGTACAAATGAATTGGCAACAAAATAAATAGAAATAAATAGCATTTTTACCTAAAATACATGAACATATCTCTATAATAATGACATATCTATCCAATGAATACATGTATGGATATACACCATGGCACATATAAGATCAATATTATTCTATATATGACAATAAATGCTTTGTTTACTCTATAATAATATTATATTCACATACATTATGGATATAAACTATGAGAAAAGTGGACATCTCATAATATCTCTTAAATACCCTCAAAGAGAGGATGATCATCTACCCTAGGGGGAAGAAAGGAAGTAATCTACTTATTTGTTTTGTTTAGAACGAATATTATTACTAAATGGTATATGAATAGACTAACTTCTGAAAGGTATGGATTCTATCAATCAATTTCTAACATTCCATTATCAAAACAATAACATAATATAGAAACCATGATTATTAACAGTACAGGTAGTACAATCAAAGGTCGTGCTAAACATTAATGTTAAATTAATGGCTGAAATCCTTCAGAACGTGTAATATTCCCTGCACATGTTTTGATTTAAGTTGCTATGTAAGTTCAACCTTTAAATTGATTTGACTACATAGAGTACATAGAAGTGGTCTGGTCAGACTTTACATTTCAATGCCTCCTAGGTGTTGATGGGCCACCATCGACACCTAACAACAATTTGCATCCTGGGTGATCAAACGTGGCATCTCATAATGTGTAAACTCTGGACCATTTACACTGATGAAAAAACTGATGTGTTGATTAAAGTGCTTTGTCCCTGATAAATAAACAAATACATAAAACCCTGTATAGGGAGAAAGAATGGAAGTCTGATCTACCTAACCCTTTGTTTTGTATCCATGTTATTACTAAAATGATATTATGTGGACTTCATCAATAGCCAAGTGAAGATGTATAATTTATTTGGCACAAGGAAAATTCACTTTATGGACTTTAATTTCTCACAAGGTAATGGGAGACCACTGCACAATGCTATCTCTGACTGGTAAACAAATGTAAATGTCACTTAATGACAAGCCTATTGGCCAATGTTTAATGTGTGAAATCCTGTTCTAATCATGGACCTGCATGGTTCTATGTGTAAAAAAGGATGATAAGAATAACGAAAGCTTCAGATGTAGTGATGCAGGGAAATAAGTGACAGAATTCATACATTTAACAGGCTCAAACACCAGATTTTATTTTTAAACTCTTGACTACGATAATAAGAAACCCACTAAAAAGAACAGTTTATCAACAAAATATCATCTCTAGTTGTTCTAGAAACAGCATGCTCATATACATCATGTAACGTTTTAATAGTTTAACCATCTTAATAACAAGTTCTTATGAAAAGACTATAATGGACTGTCATGCTACACTTGGTTATGTTTCTCAGCTTCTATAGCTCTTGTCATATATACCATTCACAGTAATCTGATTAATCTTTTATGTGTTTACGTCATGATATTTTCTGTCTGATTGAAGACATGAAACTCTTTCTACACTGAACACAGATTAAATCAAGTGTGTACAACATTGTTAACTTGATTGGTTGATTGATTGTCAAAAGCTTTTCAATACACATCACAATTAAATGTTTTTCCCCAGTGTGAATTATCTGGTGTGACTTAAGGCTGAACAGAAAAGTTTTGACCACACCGATCACATCAATAAGGTTTCTCTCCTTGTGTGAGTTTTCTGGTGGCGTTTAAGATTGGACATTACAGAGAAGTGTTGTCCACACTGATCACAACCATATGGTCTCTCTCCTGTGTGAATTCTCTGGTGGCTTTTAAGGCTGGACATTACAGGGAAGTGCTGTCCACACTGATCACAACCATAGGGTTTCTCTCCTGTGTGAATTCTCTGGTGGATTTTAAGGCTGTACATTACAGAGAAGTGCTGTCCACACTGATCACAGCCATATGGTTTCTCTCCAGTGTGACTTTTCTGATGTCTTTCAAGGTTTGCCATTACAGAAAAGTGTTGTCCACACAAATCACACCCATGGGGTTTCTCCCCAGTGTGCATTTTCTGGTGTCTTTTAAGGTTTTCCATCCTAGAGAAGTGCTGCCCACACTGATCACATCCATAGGGGTTCTCTCCTGTGTGAATTCTCTGGTGGCTTTTGAGGCTGGACATTTCAGAGAAGTGTTGTCCACACTGATCACAGCCATATGGTTTCTCTCCAGTGTGAATTTTCTGGTGTCTTACAAGGTTTGCCATTAAAGAAAAGTGTTGTCCACACTGATCACATCCATATGGTTTCTCTCCAGAGTGAATTCTCTGGTAGAGAAACCTATATTTAAGGACTTTCTGAACAGGCAGGCAGAAGGCTGCCAATCTGTGGGTCCTCACAACACCATTCTGGTTAATGTGCTGTGAGTGGAGGAGGTTTGGTTGAGTGGCAACTTTGAGAGTGGTAAGCCTGTTTGGGGTTTTATTGTTTTTACAATGTGTTTGTTTGTTTTTTGTTGTTATACATTGAAAATGGAAAATGTTTGTTATATCATCAGGTGTGTACCGTTCATGGGTTTGAAACATGCAAGGGGTGTTGTCTCTCCAGGGAGTTGTGCATGTAAACTGGATATGTAATGTGAGTACAATATAATTCTACATGGAAAGGGGCTTCATACATTTCTGCTTATGATGTGAATCATGTAACATTCTACCTGTTTATGTGCTGGCATTCAGTTTACCTGCTGCAGTTGGAGAAGTGTGGGTGTGCCTGGTCCAACGCGCTGTTCTGGGTGATGGCTTCTTGCTGAGGAATTGTCGCCAGGGCAGACGGTTGCAGGGTGGGGAAATCTGTTATCAACCGGTTACGCAGAGTCTGCATCCAATCCATTAGGGCGAGCCAAAGCTGGGGTGTGGAATTCAAGAGCTGAGTCATTTCGCCAAGATGCGCTAACATCTCCGTCGGGATCTCCGTCGGGATCTGCTGCGGCACCGGCTGATAAGCCACTAGCGGAACCGCTGCCACTTCCAGGGCCAATGCCACTTCCAGGGCCACTGCCTCTTCCGGGGGCCACTGCCTCTTCCAAACAACTGTGTTTCAGAAACACAATGAAATCATCTGCCTGCATCCTTCCCGATCCTTTGGCTGACCCAATACAGCCAGGAGGGCCACCGTTGATCATGAATGCCTTCAATTTAACTCGGGGAAAGATGAACATCGGCGTTATGCGATTTCCTTGGGCATTCACTTTCTGCCAAGGCCATGGTGATGAGCTTGCCCCTCTCAGCTGATGTCATTGCCCCCAGTTGTTTCATCCCCCTCCTGGAGACAATTCTGTCTGGGGTCTGGACTGTTGTGATGCCGGCTTCGTCCATATTCCACACATCCATCGCTTCAAAGGGCTGGGTGGGGCGTTCCTGGACAGTAGCCAGGTTTCTGAAGAATGTGTCCACGTTGAACCTATTGAAGCTTGTCGCACGGGAAAGGCTAGTCGCCGCTGGACGGCGTATGGACAACTGTTGGTGCCTCATCATGAATACCCAGAACCAATCTCCCCTGCCATTTATTTCTTGTCCCATGCCGCTGGATACTTGGTGTTGTATCTTTTGGAAAGCTGGTACGCAATTTGCGGACCTGAACATTTTAGATAAAACATATTGTTTGAAAGGAAGCCGAACAATAAATACGTTTTACTCTCATGTACCTGTACAAAAGACGTAACAATAAAGTACAACCTTGAACCAGTATCATTGACCCATCTGGCCAGATACCATATATGGACTTTTACATAGGTGATGTCACCTGTGATGTCACAGTGATGTGTCAAGGGAACCAGCCCATAGCTGCGTCTCAAGTTCTTAAATTAGATCCTATTTCCTAGTTCCTATTTCCTTGCTTGTATCAAAATACCTTGTAACATACAAGGAAATAGGAAAGAAGTGTAGGAAACAGGATCTAATTGAAGGACTTGAGACGCAGCTCTTGACTGTAAAAATGTGTACACACACACAGAGACAAGCTGTGATATTTCTCATGGTAAACTGAGACCTTCGGTCGCAACAATAATTTGTATGTAGGCCTAGCCTGTTTATTTTTTTAAATTATTTATGAATTGAAAACCAATGTCCTATGTGAAGTGAACTTTTTAAATTATCGATGAATTGGAAGACCAATGTCCTATGTAAAGTGAATGTTTTAACACATGTATACACAGCCTACACTAATACATTATAATACATCAGTCTATTCTCACCTCCTTTCTTTGGGCATAATCCAAAATACAGCTCTGCAGACTTGGTCAGATAGGTCACCAAGAGCTCCTCCTGCTCATGAGAGAAGACCCTAAAATGAAATTATACCTGGCATGGGCAGCTCTTTTCTCCCATCTCTCTCCATTGGACTTCCTTCTTTTTACATTTTATAAGCTTTGACCACACTTCATACAGACAGACCTTGTAGCACCTCATCTGAGGCTGCCTTTAGCACGTATTGGGTTATTAAGCCCCTCGTCCTCGTCCTGCGAGACCTCTGTCTTGTTATGCAAGCAGAACCATTGAGACAAATTAAAGGTCATTTAAGTTCCCACAGAAACTTCATTTGTGCATGAATACTCAACATTCCTTCAGAACAAAACAACCTCTATTAATGTCCTCTTATGAATGTGCCTCTCACCTGGCTATTCATGCAGAACCATTAAGATAGAGTGGACTATCAAGTCCTATAGAAACCTAATTTTTACATGATTGCTCACACACACACACACACACACACACACACACACACACACACACACACACACACACACACACACACACACACACACACACACACAGACACTACTACTGTAAACAAAAGCTCAAAAAGACATATTGACTTTGATGTTTTGCCTTTATTTGTGACTGCACAACCTGTACCATCATTTACATTTAACAACATATAAATACAGATTTAGTGTAATCTTCAATGCTGCTGTAAAGGGTCTGTTTTGGTCAAGAGAAATCAGAATGATAATAAAGGGAACATTGAGACTTGTGCATCTCAAAATGTAGGTGGGACATCTTCCACAAAGACAATTCTGTGTAAAAAAGGATGATAATAAGAATAACGAAAGCTGCAGATGTAGTGATGTGCAAAGTGACAGAATTCATACATTTAACAGGCTCAAACACCAGATTGTATTTTTAAACTCTTGACTACGATAATAAGAAACCCACTAAAAAGAAGAGTTCACTTAAAGATGATCAACAAAATATCTTCTCCAGTTGTTCTAGAATCATCATGCTCATATACGTGTAACGTGTTTATAGTTTAACCATCTTGATAACAAGTTATGATGCACACATGCAGGCAATAAATGTGTACACTGCAAAAATGAATGAACTAAGCAAGATTTGCAATCGTATATCTAGCCATAAATTCTTATTGTTCTAGTTTTAAAAATTATATTCTAAAGAAGATAAAATTGTACAAGATGATGATTTTTGTTTTAAGAAAATATTTCTTTTTTTTCTTACCATGATATTAGATCTTAAATTATAATATTTCACATTTACATCAAGTAAAAATTACCCTCTGAGACAAAGGTTGAATCCACAGTGTCACTTTTAAGAAAATGAGTAGCTCTGAGTACTTATTTTAAGTACCAAACTAGTAAAATACCCTATTGTCTTTATGTATGGATCTCAGTGTTTGATTAGGTCATATGGAAATACAATGACTACAATATGGGCATTCCCAGATATGGGGTTAATATTGATGACACCATATATGGCATATATGGATATGTCCATGGGCTTTGCCAGATATGGGCTTAATATTGATGACATCAGGGATCTCCATATATGGATATGTCCATGGGCTTTGCCAGATATGGGCTTAATATTGATGACATCAGGGATTTCCATATATGGATACATGGGCGTTGCCAGATATGGGCTTAATATTGATGACATCAGGGATCTCCATGCTGCATAAGGGCAAAAAGGGGAGTCCTACATCTTGGTCAGTGAGTCAGAGTGATGTCACAAGATCTGCACGGTTTCAGAGAAACAGCGACCGAAGGTCACAATAACTATTTTCACACTACATATTGGAATGAAAAATGTTGTTCAACATCACGTTTATTCACATTTAATTAAGTACAGTGGCTTTCAAATGGCAAGATCAGAGTACATGGAATAAAGTAAATAATAAAGCAAATATATAGAAATCCCACCTCAGCCAAACCTTTAAATATAACATGTCTCTCGAAGTGGTGTTCAAATACATCATTTTGGGGGACCTTGGCATGACAATGTTTGAAAACTAAGGCATTTGTAGAATCAGGCCCAGGTCGTATGGCTCAAGTCATAACGGGTTAATTACACCACACTCATTCCTTTTGGGTTCTTAAAGGAGTAGTTCACCCCCAAAATGACTTTTTTTCTATTGATTACTCACCCCATGGAGACGTGAATTCATGGAAATGTATTTTTTGTTTTTTTGTCACATTCCTAAGCCAATAAAGCCTAAAGCCCCCATTGATTCCGGTAGGGGACCCAAAGTGTCTTTGGGTCCCCTACCCCTACATTTATTATAATCAAATTATTGACTTAGGAATGCGATAAGGGTAATAATAATAATTATTATAATTATTATTACCCATATATATATATATATATATATATATATATATATATATATATATATATATATGGGTAATAATAATAATAATTATTATATATATATATATATATATATATATATATATATATATATATATATATATATATATATATACATGAATTAGAGTCTCCATGGTGTGAGTAATCAATCATTTTGGGGGTGAACTACTCCTTTAATGGTAATTTTTCAGTGCAATTACGTCATCAATGTCATATGGAGCAAATAACGCAATTCAGAAATGACATAAATAAACAATACATTTTCTTTTTGTAATAGCCTGGGCATTATTTTAATGTATTATGTTAGGCTTATTTCCACAGGGCTTATGACGTAAGCACGTAAGCGCACGTTAAGCGCACGTAGATAGGCTATTTGAAAACGTCACATCCGCTTGACTTCATCATCATCATCATCTTCTTCTTCAAACTCCCAACCGCTAACCTATGCCGCTAACGCTAACAGCTGTGGACTTGGAGTGGAACCGAACGCACGCACGGTAAGCTATTATTCTATTATATTCTACTTTGCACACGAATGTTGAGTGCCATAAAACAACAAGACGAGGCCACAAGCCACAAAGCCTAATTTATATTTTGCACGGCGACGGTGTCGCACGCTGAAAATAACAGATCTTGCAGTGTTATACAAGCTCACAAAGCCGACCACGCTATGCACGGAGAGCTTTTAGATCTGCTATGTTCAGCACCGTCGTGCTGCTAAGTACTTAAACATGCAATTGCACCGTGTTTTGAACTTGTGTATGGTTCATTTTTATAAATTAGGGCTTTTGCCACGTTATCATGCAAAGTGGAGGGCCTGTTTATTATGATTTCAGGTTAACCTACAACAATAAAAGAACAATGATGATAAAAAAACGTTTTATTTTTACGATGAATAACAGAACAGTAAAGTTGTCAGAGTTGCAATTGGTCCCTCCTGATGTGATCATTTTAAATGATGCCATAGCATTTCAGTGAATTCACCCCCCCCTCCCTGTCTGCCAGGTACAATATGTGACAACATGTACTGCATCATGGTTAAGCTGGAAACTACCACACTATCCATTTTACAAGGTATGTTGATATTCAGCTGATTAAATTAATGCATGACAGACCTAAATGTGACCCTTGCGGGTACATTTGAGGACCCCCACCCCAAAAAGCACTTATAATTGTAGGATTTGAGGCATTACATTTAGTTGAAGCTTGTGGATTGGCTACTTTCATCTTGGCCAATGTTGGACCATTTAGCTGGCGACCACCTTAAAAGGATATTTTACTTTCATAAACAAATGTGGGTAATTGTTGTCGACCCATGCTTTTGTGAACACCCCAGACTGTTTTCAAGTTGTTCAACATAGTATGCAGAGCATGACATCGAAGGCTCTGTTCAATATAGTGAAGTGTTTCTCAACTTTTTTTAATTTCTAGGACCCCCATAACAGTATGGTCAAAAAGAAGCCAATGAGGGTCTACTCACTTAGGTTCTCCTCACTCTGAGTTACACCTATTTACATATTGATATTCATTTGATCAGACACGCCCCTTCCTATTCAATCCCATTGTAACTTAAACCATGGTGGATATTTTTTTTACTATTTTGAAAAGCATTTTAAATGGTTCAAATAGCTGATCTACAAGCTCACAATGTGTCAATGTAGCTATCCATTTGAAGTATTTAAAAACATATTGTTCAAAGTGGTAAAAATATTGTTCAAAATGGTAGAAAAGCCTAAGAAGTTAAGCAAAAAAAATAAAAATAGAAATTGATAAATACTGTATTGAAACAACACAAAACTAGGTATAAACTAGTCCCCTGGGGATTTGCACAGTATATGGGGGATTGATTAAATGTAGGGGTGTAGGAGTCTCAGAATTAATGGTGGAGAACCCAGACATATCAGTGTCATGTCAATGCCCATATTTGGACATTGTTTCATCATGCAGCTGTTACCATGGTGACGACACTGTTTAGTTTCAGTGCAGACAGAGATGGACATACATTCCGTAAATTAATAGTTATTATATTATTGATGTGTTCATTTTGCTTTACATTAGAAGCAGACATGCTACGCACCCTCACCCAAGAGGATTTGATGGAGGTTTTTCCAGGCCAGGCTGACTTTGGCCACAGAAAGCGCTTGTGGGCTCCAATTCACCCAGAGGTATTATAACTGCATTGTTTGGCAAATATCAGTGACAGAGTTTTAAATTGGGTCAGTTATTTACCACTTTGTAAATGTTTTATCTGCTTTACTTAGAATGAGAATCCACAAGACAAATCTGGCCCTGTTGGATCCAGAACGTCTTCCTTCTCTCCACTCCCACGGTAGGAGTACATCCCACCACTCCGACATGTCTCCTTTCCGACATGTCTCCATTCCGACACTAACCCTATCTCTAACCCTAACCTGAACCCCCATGGGAGTGTTGCCACTCCGACAATAAGAAGCCAATTTCGGAGTGGCGACATGTCGGATTGGAGAGAGCCTCCCCCACGGTAGATAATTATGTAACTTTGAAAAAAAAAAAAAAGATCTACAAGCTACAATTAAAATCACACGACACGACAAATCATATTGGGACATGGGTCCAAAAATACATTTCAGTCTTGGGATTTCTTTTTGCTTTTACCTCTACATACAGCAGTTGTTTCAATGTTTTTTTTGTTGTTGTTTTTTTTACTTTTTTTCTAGGTTAAAGATGAGCTACGTCGGATCTTGGCAAAGGATAACCCTAACTTCACTGAGGCCAAGAAGAGGTGGGATAGCTTCTGCTGCCAGGTCCAGTTCTACGCTGCCTGGAACAAGGCAAGCACAGCTTCCTTTGGATGGAGGTAAGTGATTTTGCTCTCATCCACTCGTCCTAGACAAGTCGCCCTTCTGGCACCCAAAATGTGTAATATCTTCCTGTTGCTCTTAGAACTACAGACCCACTCTCTAGGTTCTGCCGTGGTCTGAAGACTCACCTCTTCAGACTCCATCATAGCCCATAGCACCTGCTCTTTAACCTTAACTATAAGTTAGATTGCATTTTTGTTTACTTTAGTTTTTTCTTAGATTACAATGAGTTTGATGTATTGACCTTGCTTAATGTATGTCGCTCTGGATTAAGAGCGTCAGCTAAACGCCTTAATTGTTTACAGTAGTACATTTTTGAGTAAACAACACTGAGTGAATAGATTTACTAAGCACTTTTATTTTTGTCTCAGTTGAATTTGCTGTAGGGAGAATCAAGGCACCCTGTTTCCCTCCAGCTCCCCACCACCAAAGAAGCTGGGAGGACCCAGTGAAGCGTTGCTCCACATCCTTGAGGTAGGAGTGTCACACCAAATAGACAAAATAGCTGATCTACAAGCTCAAAACATGTCCGTGTGGTATGTTTTATGCTTGTATATCTGCTATTCTTTTTTATTTTTATTGGAATTCTGAAGTGTATTTTCTAATGCATTTATGCAAGGTTTATTAACTTAAATGAACTTAACTACAAATACATTGGACTTAAAAAAATACTGAAATCAATACTATATCGGTTTTCTGTTATTAAGTGACAAGTCGGTTTGCCAGTTGCCCATTTATGTTTACTGAAATCATTTCTATATTGTTTTTCTTTGTTTTGCTGTAGCCATCTGAAGACCCAAATCTCTACCACCAGAAGAGACCCCTCCAGAGCCCCGTCCTGATCCTGGATAGGCCCCGCTGTTTGGTTGCTGTGGGGAACACTCCCATCACCATCTTTCCAGAGGAGCAGCTGATTGACGGTCTGATCTATTTACTTGGCTATTACTACACCTTCCATCTCACGTACCCCAAGTGCGTGGCTACACTCCTGTCTGTCGTGCAGACAGAAATATTATGTGATGACATACATGACCGTGACACCACTCCATCCTACAAAAAGCCTTGGCAGAGTGGAAGACTTTTGTTGATGGGAAGTAGTGAGGTGCTAGTGAAGTGCAATAACGGATGCTGTATTTTTTATTTGTTTTTATTTATTTTATTTGTTGATGTAAAGTAGAGGTGCTTGTAAAGTACAATACCAGGTGCTGTAATGTCAAGTTAACACACAAATCCATTCATTCAGGAGTTATTGTTTTTAGATATATTTCTAAGCCAATAATTTGACCCGCTCAAATTATAAGCCTGTGAACTGATGAAATCTTCAATGTTGTCATGCCAATTTAAGGAATACAGGTCCTCTCGCCAAATTTCCAACTCGACAAATGACGCAAATGAATTTTCTAGGGCAGCTCGCCAACTAGCGTGGGCATGTCGCCCCGTGGGTTAGGATGCCTCGCCAAATGCTCCAAGGACAGGTCGCCAAAACAGCTTGGATGGCTCACCCCTAAGCCACGGACTGTGATATAAACAGTGGTGGAAAAAGTACTCACATGTTGTACTTAAGTAAAAGTATCAATACTGCACTGTAGATGTAGGCCTACTCTGTTACAAGTAAATGTCGAGATTTCAAAATGTACTTGAGTAAAAGTATGAAAGTATTGACATCAAAATGTTGGTTTAAGTACCAAAAGTAAAAGTACTAAATGTTTGAAAATAGCAGATCTACAAGCTTGAAGATCGGCTATTTTCAAATATCCAAGGTATAAAATGGGGCTAAAGTGGTCCATGCATTTTTATTTTATAATAGCCTATTCTAATTTTCATCGGCAAAGTAATTAGTAACTAAAGTTTTCAAAAATTGTAGTGGAGTAAAAGTACAATATTTGGATCTGAGATGTAGTGGAGTAGAAGTAAAAGTATTGAAAATTGGAAATACTCAAGTTAAGTACAGCAGCATTATTATAACCATTAGCCTACTTACTATAAAATATACTTTAACATATTATAGACTACAAACAGCTTTCACTTGATGGACGCTGGATTTCTTTCTTTCTTTCTTCTGCTTTTCTTTGTGCATGGAATGTAGCTGGGTCAGTGACGTGACGCCCCAAAAAATGTGTTTTTAAAAAAACTTTAAATTGCAGACATAAAAGTTATTTACTTTTGTTCTACTCACTCTCAACCTTATGGAAATACATTTTGTTTTTAGATATTTTATTGGAATCAGACTTTATTCAGCAGTTTGTTGTACTTGTGCCTAAAATCGTCATATGGTGTGACATGAAAATAATTGTTCATAAAATGAAAATGGAGTACGTCTTTCTTAAGTTACTCACTTTATCAAAGTCCTTTATCATAACTAACCAGTGATCCACTATAGTTTTTTGAAAATTAATTATATCTGTATATTTTTTTCATAATCGACACTCTGTGTGAGGCCCATGTTCATGATCTTACAACATATTTTAAATGTATTCTGTCAAAACTTTCTCTAAAATTACACAAATATTTGTGACTCTTCCTGATAATATTCTCTATGTAATCCATAAACATTTTTTTGGTTTAATCATTAATAAAGGTATGATTTTTCACTATTTGGAATGTCACACCAAATGATTTAGTGTCACACCGTATGATCATATCTTCATGTGTCAAAGCAAACTGTGTTTTAACCTACCTATTAGTGAGTACTGAACTTTACTGATTGATTAAACAATTACCCAGGATAACATGGCCTTAATATTTCTGAACAGGATATTATTGTAGGGCTTTAACATGGGATAAGAAAGAATTGTAGTAGTAGATGGATGATGAGGATGTGCACAGGAATGCTACGCACACCTAAGTCTTCTGCCGGCCCACGGCAGAAGGATCCTAAAGAGACAATAATAGCCACACTTGGAGCCAAGGCAACATTTTATTAACACCAATTAGTGGAAACAGAACTCAGCATTCAGGTAAATTGCTTTTTTCCGAAGTCTCCTGAACTTGAACACAGCATTTTGTGTTGAACAAATGTAATTAGGAATCATGACATTACACCACATCTCCACTAGCTAAAGAGTGCTGGGTTGCGCAACTCCGAAAATAGCTGATCTACAAGCTCTCGCAGCACAACGTGTTGAGAGCTTGTAGATCAGCTATTTTCGCTAGTTTTGTCTCGGGTCCTACCTTAACACTGTCCACTGTCCAGTCCAGTGAGTGAAAGTACAAAAGTATTAGATCAGATTAGATTATACATTTAGACTGTATTGTACATCAGCCAGTCGTATTTGGTGAGGGTAGCAAACCGGCTGCCTTGTTGCGGTTCTGCTATGCCACAGACAACCTCCTGCTCTTCGTAGAAAATGCAGTCTCGCCCCTTTGGCTCCTCTCTCCTTGCTGGGTCATTGTTTAGTTTCTCCCTGTACTTTCTCGTTCTCTCAGCACTTGTCATTTTCCAGCTGACAAAAGAAAATGGAATGTATAGTTTAAGACAAAGAGAAAATATTGTTTAGATTGAAACAATATGTTAAGGTTTCTGTGAAGGGGTTTCTGCTCTGTCTGATGAATTTGAAGTATCACTGAATGAAGCTAAATTACATTTTATGTAAAAATGTTTAAAACAAATGTTTAAATGTACAAAAGAAACATGGAACTTTGTTATTTATTGTTATATCTGTAGTTAAATACAGTATAAATCATATGGTGTGACAATCAAGTCATATGGCGTGACAAGCAGACATGTCACACCATTATGATTAAGTGTCACACCATATTACGTTTTCTGCATTTAGGTTTACCTTGAGGCTACTATGTACACATTAGCATGCTAACAACATGCTAGCTATAACAAAGCAACCTAGATCTACATGGAAATATGACCAAAACTTCAAATAACTTAAGCTTTTTTTAATGAAAAGGTGTCACACCAACAGACATCCAAAGTGGTGAGTTTGTCAAAGTTTCAACAAGATGGCATTTCATGAAAATGTTAAAATCATAACTCACCTCAGACACCTGTCTTGTAGTTGTGCTGGGAGTGCTGAATAGCCTTACAGAAGAAGGACCTCTCTAGCCAATAGGTGTCCAAATAATTGCCTGTTTAATTTGTCCAAACTAGTGTCACACCAAATGATTTTGGTTTGGGGGACAAAATGTTTTTGATCAGAAATGACTGAAAACATTATGCTTTGACTTTGAAAAGATATAGGCTCACAAATAGACATTTTTTTAGCCTAAATTCATTTTCAAATGATTTTTAGCAATTCTTTTTCTTAGTTTTATTCAAGTTCCCACTTTGAGAAACAAGGTCAGGACAGTCACACCATATGAGTTTTGCCATGTTTGGTTGAAAATTCTGAAGAAATGAGGAATGAAATGTTTTAATCTTGAGTAAGTTCACATAAAGCTTAATGTCCTGCACAATATTCAGAAGGTTTTTGACAAATATATTTTTTATTTATACATGTTTGACACCGAGGACAGCGAAAACGTTACGTCACGTCACCCACCCAGCTACATAATAGCACAATATCACATACTTATGGGTCATTGCATAATGCAGGCGCATGACCCATTAATCAACACCTCATTGGATGTTTCATTGAAGGTGCAAAGTGCTTTTGAGAACAAAAGGTGACAGATTGGAATTCATCTTGTCAGTAGGGGGCAGTATTTGATAAATTATATGTGTCTTTTGTTATAGGAGTCGTTCTGAAGGAAAACTGTGAGGACCACCATTTGATAATCTTGAAATTAAATGTTTGAAAGACTCATATAATCAAATGAATAAAATCAAAGTTTAGCAAATAGCAAATTTAGCTGCTTTTCTTTAAGCATGTTGAAAGTGTTTGTAAAATATTGAAATATATAACATTTCTTAACACAAATCTTCTCTTCTGTGGGTCCCTGGCACAAAGAATTCTCAGATGGTGGGTCCATGGGGCCAAATATTGGTAGGCATAGCATTTTTGGGGACAGCATCGCCTGTCCCCCTGTATAGGCTTGTGGTGGACATTACATTTTTGCCACAAACAATATGGCTGGACAATATTAGACTGAAATTCAGTTTCCCTATAGGAGAATCTCATCAAATGGTGGTCCATGGCTCCTCCCAGCGGTCCTCCAAAACGACTACTGTAACAAAAGACACAGATGCTGATTATGATGGTCCATCCTCAAATGTATAAACAGTGTTGTGAACTGTTCTTTTAACTGCATCAATTTGATCTCTTGCCATGTTTCCTTTCATATATATCTTTCCCACACACACAGACAGACACACACGCACACACACACACACACACACACACACGCGCGCGCGCGCACGCACGCACGCACGCACGCACGCACGCACGCACGCACGCACGCACACACACACACACACACACACACACACACACACACACACACACACACACACACACACACCACTCTTCATTCTTAAACACTTGTGCTCTTGAATAAGCCTCCATGAACATGTATCATTCACGGGTTATTCCATACTGGTTGTCGAGCTGACTCAGTGAATTTGCGAGATGTCCGTGTCTGGTTGGCGACCTGCCTTCGGCGACATGTCCCGCAAATTTGGCGACTTTGATTTTTGGCGAGAAGACTGGTTACCAATTTAAGCACAGAGCCCCTATTGCAGCCTATTGCATGATCAAAATAACAACCTGTAGTATAATGTAAACCTATCACTTCACTTGCATGTTTAAGATCCTTGAAGCAAGGATATGCTTTAAGGATCTTTGCAGGCCTGTCTTCCTTGTTCAGTGTTTCATCGCTGTCTATGAAGGCCCTCCTGGCATCGAGCTCCAGCAGTTGTGCCACGTCACTCTGGTTTGGTTTAGGCCTTTTTAGCAATTCCTGAAGCGTCTTGTAATGCCTGGCCTGTGCTTCACGGCTGTCTTCGACAGTCAACCTCCACTAGTTGACTCTCCTCCGCTAAAATCGAGAACACAATACACAAATCATGGTTATAGGTTTGGAGTCTCCCAAAAAAGAAATCATAGAAGCAGAGTGAAATATTTACATTATACTACAGGTTGTTATTCTGATCAAGCAATAGGCTGAAATAGGCTCTGTGCTTAAATTAGCATGACAACATTGAAGATATCATCAGTTCACAGGCCTAGTGGATGCATCTGTCCAATGACCTGGTGAAATTATTAGCTTGGAAATATATTTAAAAAAAGAGAACTCCTTAAATGAATGAATTTGTGTTTTAACTGTGCTACACACCTATATTAACATCAGTTATTATGATGGTACTTGGAAAAACATTTTCTGAGGTGGTACCTGGTGTAAAAAGGCTTAGCCTATAGCCAAATCTACTTGCATGCAACAGGGCCATCAGGTCCATCATCTGGTGCTGGGCTCCCCAAAATCCCCAGAGGTCTCAGTGGTTTGGGACAAAATGATGGTTGAGCCACTGGATTCGTCATCACTGGGAGAAAGGTTGAGGCGACGTCTCTTCTTGGGGACGCCTCGCTTAGGTGTTGGCCCTTGTTTCTTCGGGTAGCAGTGCTTCTGTCCATGTTCACTGGCTTGCAGTATCGCAATCATGCTAGTGACTGTATTTCTCACTGTGGGGGTGTCAAAGATCTCCTGTATTTTTTGTAAAGTTAAAGTGCTGCTATTATGTTAAAGCTCTGGTACCTTTTGTTGTTAAAAGCTCTGGCAGTTTTATTTTTGCTAGTTAAAGTGCCGCTATTATGTTAAAGCTCTGGTACCTTATGTTGTTAAAGCTTTGGTGGTTTTATGTGAAAGCTCTGTAAGTAGTAATCTCTATAGTGTACGTATCTACAGTGTTAAGTCAGCAATCTCCAAATTTAGGCCTATCCAGGATCAGAACATACTCTTAAGATGTTCTGTCCGTCCGTCTGTCATGTCGGTCATCTCTAAATTTGTTAACTGTTTCCGCATGTGGGAGTATCTGATGTGGGCACTGTTTAGTGTCGGTCGTCAGCCATCTCCAAATGCGGGCTGACTTCAGTGACTTGGCAGCCATTCAAAGTTTAAAAATTGAATTGCTCTGTAAGCACTGTAATACTGTAATGACAATGTAAAGAGCACTTTATTGTCAAGTGCTTGGAGTGCCCTGACTCTGGCAAATTCAGTTGTCAGCCAATTTAAATCCAGCCTGAATCAGATCTGGGCCACATCCAGATTGGAATCTCATCTGTATTAACAACACGTGACCATTAAAACCGATCGGATTCCAGTCTGGATGTGGCCCAGATCTGATTCAGGCTGGATGTGGCTGCACTGTACATGGTGTCTTAATGACGTCAGTCATCTCCAACTTCTGGCATGTTTCAGCATCTGGCTCTTGTGGTGGTGTAGTGTCAGCATGCATGGCGGATGGACAGAAAGACATTGTGACACTGATCTCTGGTTTGGTTTGGGTCTCTTTATTGTCAAGTGCTGGGAGTGCCCTGACTATGGCAAATTCAACAAAAATAAGTGCTTAGTATGTGTTTACTGAAAAGTAAACACATACCCAGCTTCTTTGGTCGTGGTGAGCTGGAAGGAAACAGGGTGCCTTGATTATCCCTATAGTAAATTCAACTGAGACAGAAATAAAAGTGCTTAGTAAATCTATTCACTCAGTGTTTACTCAAAAATGTACTACTGTAAACAATTTACTGTAACACTCTCACACTTAATTGTTTTATAATAAATTTTGAGAACATTCATTATGCCTTCATTTATTTACTACATTTCAGGATTTGCTTTTTACCGCTTATTTGAGTAGCTTTGGGGTATTTTGGAAAGGGATTAACACTTAAATTTCAAGACCTTTAAAGGAGTAGTTCACCCCCAAAATGACTTTTCTTCTTTTGTTTACTCACGCCATGGAGACTTGAGTTCAAGAATATATTTGTTTGTATTTGTTGCATTCCTAAGACAAAATCCGATTATTGTAAATTTACCCCATTGATTCCGGATGGGGACCCGAATAGAAAATTCATTTTGAGGTGAACTACTCCTTTAATGGCTAGTTATTAGTCTCTTTGACTTGGTATTGTGCTTGAAAGGGGATTTTACCACCGATTTCAAGACCTTTAATGGCTAGTTATCAGTCTTTTTGACTTAAATATAGTGCTTGGAATGAGTCTGAACAACTTATTTGAAGAGGTTTGCCAACTAATTTTGAGTTTCTATGACTTAAATGACTAGTTACGAGTTTATTTAACTTACATTTAGTGCTTGGAATGAGTCTGAAAATCTTATTTGAAGAAGTTTGCCAACTAATTTTGAGTTTCTATGACTTAAACGGGTAGTTATGAGTCTATTTGACTTGAATATATTGCTTGGAATGAGTCTGAAAAACCTATTTGAAGAGGTTTGCCAACTAATTCTGAGTTTATATGACTTAATTAATTACTTGGAATGGGGTTTAATGAACTTATTTTAAGAATCCCTGACTTCCCTAAAGCCTTGATATATTTTCTTATTTCAAGAAATCTTACCGGGAAAAATTTTCTTACCCCACTGGCAGATAATCTTACTTGTTTTTAGTTGATTTATACTCAAAAACATATTTTTTTTCTTATATTTAGAGTAGGTTTTTTTGCAGTGTAGGACCTTACACTGTGAATGAACATTGAGTGAACAAGAGAAGTGTTGTCCACACTGATCACATCCATATGGTTTCAGTGTTTGTAGCTTGTCGCCTCTGGACGGCGTATGGAAAACTGTTGGTTCCTCATCATGAATCCCTGGAACCAATCTCCCCCTGCCATTTCTTTCTTGTCCCATGCCGCTGGATACTTGGTGTTGTATCTTTTGGAAAGCTGGTACGCAATTTGCGGACCTAAACATTTTAGATAAAACATATGTGTCCGAACACAGCTGAGGGCTAGTCATTGAATTTTAAATTTAAATTTTTCTCATTTCATTTGAAAGCTGGGAATCATAGCTACAAAATGATATATTGGTTGTGAAGATTGACCCAACAGTGTTGTAGATATAGGCCTACTACGGCATTGTTTGAAAGGAAGCCGAACGTTTTACTTTTATATACCTGTACAAAAGACGTAACAATAAAATACAGCAGCAGCAGCCAGAATAACCTTTCTGACATTTGATTGGGGTCTTTCCTCACCTGGGACCCCCCAGACGCCGGACCCCTGTGCCTATCTCAGTACTCGCTCTGCTCCTGCTCCAGAACAATGTCATATTAGATCATAATTGAATAAATGTTTTTGTTGCTGGACTCTGAAAACAAAAATGAGTAGTAGCAAATACCAGGGGTCTTCCACAGGGGCTTCGGGACCCCTAGGGGGTCCTCAGAGTTACTAGTGTACTTCTAATGATTTTTTTGCGTAACTTTATTTTTTTACTGCTTTGGCTTTTATAGGGACCAAAGTGTCAGAAAATGATGGGTGTCAGATTTTCCCAACCCCTGCCCCTTTTCTGGGGGGTCATCTATTTTAGGACACTGTAGAACAGTATGCCAGCCAGTTAATGTCCAATTTTCATAATATTAGAGTTGTTTTGAAGGTTTTAAAACATTCATATATTGCACTCTTGAAGCAGCCAGAATAAGCTTTCTGACTTTTGGTGGGGGTCTTTCCTCACCTGGGACCCCCGGAATGACTCCTGAGCCTATCTCAGTACTCATTACAGCCCTTGCTCTGCTCCTGCTCCAGAACAGTGTCAAATTAGATCATAACTGAAGTATAAAAGCTTTTGTAGCTGGGCTCTGACAACAAAAATGAGTAGCTAATACCAGGGGTCTTCCACAGGGGGTCTGGGACCCCCAGGTGTCCTCAGAGTTACTACAGGGGGCCAGCCAAATGGCTATTACAGTTTTGGCCCTATTCTTGCAAACAGTTCTGCAATTTGCTAACTATTTTTGAATAATATTAGAAACTGTTAGTTTTATGCATCCTGGGTTTATGTAGTGTACTTGATGGTTTACTTGATGTACTTGATGGCCACTCCGACAATAAGAAGCCAATTTCGGAGTGGCGACATGTCGGATTGGAGAGAGCCTCCCCCACGGTAGATAATTATGTAACTTTGAAAAAAAAAAAAAAGATCTACAAGCTACAATTAAAATCACACGACACGACAAATCATATTGGGACATGGGTCCAAAAATACATTTCAGTCTTGGGATTTCTTTTTGCTTTTACCTCTACATACAGCAGTTGTTTCAATGTTTTTTTTGTTGTTGTTTTTTTTACTTTTTTTCTAGGTTAAAGATGAGCTACGTCGGATCTTGGCAAAGGATAACCCTAACTTCACTGAGGCCAAGAAGAGGTGGGATAGCTTCTGCTGCCAGGTCCAGTTCTACGCTGCCTGGAACAAGGCAAGCACAGCTTCCTTTGGATGGAGGTAAGTGATTTTGCTCTCATCCACTCGTCCTAGACAAGTCGCCCTTCTGGCACCCAAAATGTGTAATATCTTCCTGTTGCTCTTAGAACTACAGACCCACTCTCTAGGTTCTGCCGTGGTCTGAAGACTCACCTCTTCAGACTCCATCATAGCCCATAGCACCTGCTCTTTAACCTTAACTATAAGTTAGATTGCATTTTTGTTTACTTTAGTTTTTTCTTAGATTACAATGAGTTTGATGTATTGACCTTGCTTAATGTATGTCGCTCTGGATTAAGAGCGTCAGCTAAACGCCTTAATTGTTTACAGTAGTACATTTTTGAGTAAACAACACTGAGTGAATAGATTTACTAAGCACTTTTATTTTTGTCTCAGTTGAATTTGCTGTAGGGAGAATCAAGGCACCCTGTTTCCCTCCAGCTCCCCACCACCAAAGAAGCTGGGAGGACCCAGTGAAGCGTTGCTCCACATCCTTGAGGTAGGAGTGTCACACCAAATAGACAAAATAGCTGATCTACAAGCTCAAAACATGTCCGTGTGGTATGTTTTATGCTTGTATATCTGCTATTCTTTTTTATTTTTATTGGAATTCTGAAGTGTATTTTCTAATGCATTTATGCAAGGTTTATTAACTTAAATGAACTTAACTACAAATACATTGGACTTAAAAAAATACTGAAATCAATACTATATCGGTTTTCTGTTATTAAGTGACAAGTCGGTTTGCCAGTTGCCCATTTATGTTTACTGAAATCATTTCTATATTGTTTTTCTTTGTTTTGCTGTAGCCATCTGAAGACCCAAATCTCTACCACCAGAAGAGACCCCTCCAGAGCCCCGTCCTGATCCTGGATAGGCCCCGCTGTTTGGTTGCTGTGGGGAACACTCCCATCACCATCTTTCCAGAGGAGCAGCTGATTGACGGTCTGATCTATTTACTTGGCTATTACTACACCTTCCATCTCACGTACCCCAAGTGCGTGGCTACACTCCTGTCTGTCGTGCAGACAGAAATATTATGTGATGACATACATGACCGTGACACCACTCCATCCTACAAAAAGCCTTGGCAGAGTGGAAGACTTTTGTTGATGGGAAGTAGTGAGGTGCTAGTGAAGTGCAATAACGGATGCTGTATTTTTTATTTGTTTTTATTTATTTTATTTGTTGATGTAAAGTAGAGGTGCTTGTAAAGTACAATACCAGGTGCTGTAATGTCAAGTTAACACACAAATCCATTCATTCAGGAGTTATTGTTTTTAGATATATTTCTAAGCCAATAATTTGACCCGCTCAAATTATAAGCCTGTGAACTGATGAAATCTTCAATGTTGTCATGCCAATTTAAGGAATACAGGTCCTCTCGCCAAATTTCCAACTCGACAAATGACGCAAATGAATTTTCTAGGGCAGCTCGCCAACTAGCGTGGGCATGTCGCCCCGTGGGTTAGGATGCCTCGCCAAATGCTCCAAGGACAGGTCGCCAAAACAGCTTGGATGGCTCACCCCTAAGCCACGGACTGTGATATAAACAGTGGTGGAAAAAGTACTCACATGTTGTACTTAAGTAAAAGTATCAATACTGCACTGTAGATGTAGGCCTACTCTGTTACAAGTAAATGTCGAGATTTCAAAATGTACTTGAGTAAAAGTATGAAAGTATTGACATCAAAATGTTGGTTTAAGTACCAAAAGTAAAAGTACTAAATGTTTGAAAATAGCAGATCTACAAGCTTGAAGATCGGCTATTTTCAAATATCCAAGGTATAAAATGGGGCTAAAGTGGTCCATGCATTTTTATTTTATAATAGCCTATTCTAATTTTCATCGGCAAAGTAATTAGTAACTAAAGTTTTCAAAAATTGTAGTGGAGTAAAAGTACAATATTTGGATCTGAGATGTAGTGGAGTAGAAGTAAAAGTATTGAAAATTGGAAATACTCAAGTTAAGTACAGCAGCATTATTATAACCATTAGCCTACTTACTATAAAATATACTTTAACATATTATAGACTACAAACAGCTTTCACTTGATGGACGCTGGATTTCTTTCTTTCTTTCTTCTGCTTTTCTTTGTGCATGGAATGTAGCTGGGTCAGTGACGTGACGCCCCAAAAAATGTGTTTTTAAAAAAACTTTAAATTGCAGACATAAAAGTTATTTACTTTTGTTCTACTCACTCTCAACCTTATGGAAATACATTTTGTTTTTAGATATTTTATTGGAATCAGACTTTATTCAGCAGTTTGTTGTACTTGTGCCTAAAATCGTCATATGGTGTGACATGAAAATAATTGTTCATAAAATGAAAATGGAGTACGTCTTTCTTAAGTTACTCACTTTATCAAAGTCCTTTATCATAACTAACCAGTGATCCACTATAGTTTTTTGAAAATTAATTATATCTGTATATTTTTTTCATAATCGACACTCTGTGTGAGGCCCATGTTCATGATCTTACAACATATTTTAAATGTATTCTGTCAAAACTTTCTCTAAAATTACACAAATATTTGTGACTCTTCCTGATAATATTCTCTATGTAATCCATAAACATTTTTTTGGTTTAATCATTAATAAAGGTATGATTTTTCACTATTTGGAATGTCACACCAAATGATTTAGTGTCACACCGTATGATCATATCTTCATGTGTCAAAGCAAACTGTGTTTTAACCTACCTATTAGTGAGTACTGAACTTTACTGATTGATTAAACAATTACCCAGGATAACATGGCCTTAATATTTCTGAACAGGATATTATTGTAGGGCTTTAACATGGGATAAGAAAGAATTGTAGTAGTAGATGGATGATGAGGATGTGCACAGGAATGCTACGCACACCTAAGTCTTCTGCCGGCCCACGGCAGAAGGATCCTAAAGAGACAATAATAGCCACACTTGGAGCCAAGGCAACATTTTATTAACACCAATTAGTGGAAACAGAACTCAGCATTCAGGTAAATTGCTTTTTTCCGAAGTCTCCTGAACTTGAACACAGCATTTTGTGTTGAACAAATGTAATTAGGAATCATGACATTACACCACATCTCCACTAGCTAAAGAGTGCTGGGTTGCGCAACTCCGAAAATAGCTGATCTACAAGCTCTCGCAGCACAACGTGTTGAGAGCTTGTAGATCAGCTATTTTCGCTAGTTTTGTCTCGGGTCCTACCTTAACACTGTCCACTGTCCAGTCCAGTGAGTGAAAGTACAAAAGTATTAGATCAGATTAGATTATACATTTAGACTGTATTGTACATCAGCCAGTCGTATTTGGTGAGGGTAGCAAACCGGCTGCCTTGTTGCGGTTCTGCTATGCCACAGACAACCTCCTGCTCTTCGTAGAAAATGCAGTCTCGCCCCTTTGGCTCCTCTCTCCTTGCTGGGTCATTGTTTAGTTTCTCCCTGTACTTTCTCGTTCTCTCAGCACTTGTCATTTTCCAGCTGACAAAAGAAAATGGAATGTATAGTTTAAGACAAAGAGAAAATATTGTTTAGATTGAAACAATATGTTAAGGTTTCTGTGAAGGGGTTTCTGCTCTGTCTGATGAATTTGAAGTATCACTGAATGAAGCTAAATTACATTTTATGTAAAAATGTTTAAAACAAATGTTTAAATGTACAAAAGAAACATGGAACTTTGTTATTTATTGTTATATCTGTAGTTAAATACAGTATAAATCATATGGTGTGACAATCAAGTCATATGGCGTGACAAGCAGACATGTCACACCATTATGATTAAGTGTCACACCATATTACGTTTTCTGCATTTAGGTTTACCTTGAGGCTACTATGTACACATTAGCATGCTAACAACATGCTAGCTATAACAAAGCAACCTAGATCTACATGGAAATATGACCAAAACTTCAAATAACTTAAGCTTTTTTTAATGAAAAGGTGTCACACCAACAGACATCCAAAGTGGTGAGTTTGTCAAAGTTTCAACAAGATGGCATTTCATGAAAATGTTAAAATCATAACTCACCTCAGACACCTGTCTTGTAGTTGTGCTGGGAGTGCTGAATAGCCTTACAGAAGAAGGACCTCTCTAGCCAATAGGTGTCCAAATAATTGCCTGTTTAATTTGTCCAAACTAGTGTCACACCAAATGATTTTGGTTTGGGGGACAAAATGTTTTTGATCAGAAATGACTGAAAACATTATGCTTTGACTTTGAAAAGATATAGGCTCACAAATAGACATTTTTTTAGCCTAAATTCATTTTCAAATGATTTTTAGCAATTCTTTTTCTTAGTTTTATTCAAGTTCCCACTTTGAGAAACAAGGTCAGGACAGTCACACCATATGAGTTTTGCCATGTTTGGTTGAAAATTCTGAAGAAATGAGGAATGAAATGTTTTAATCTTGAGTAAGTTCACATAAAGCTTAATGTCCTGCACAATATTCAGAAGGTTTTTGACAAATATATTTTTTATTTATACATGTTTGACACCGAGGACAGCGAAAACGTTACGTCACGTCACCCACCCAGCTACATAATAGCACAATATCACATACTTATGGGTCATTGCATAATGCAGGCGCATGACCCATTAATCAACACCTCATTGGATGTTTCATTGAAGGTGCAAAGTGCTTTTGAGAACAAAAGGTGACAGATTGGAATTCATCTTGTCAGTAGGGGGCAGTATTTGATAAATTATATGTGTCTTTTGTTATAGGAGTCGTTCTGAAGGAAAACTGTGAGGACCACCATTTGATAATCTTGAAATTAAATGTTTGAAAGACTCATATAATCAAATGAATAAAATCAAAGTTTAGCAAATAGCAAATTTAGCTGCTTTTCTTTAAGCATGTTGAAAGTGTTTGTAAAATATTGAAATATATAACATTTCTTAACACAAATCTTCTCTTCTGTGGGTCCCTGGCACAAAGAATTCTCAGATGGTGGGTCCATGGGGCCAAATATTGGTAGGCATAGCATTTTTGGGGACAGCATCGCCTGTCCCCCTGTATAGGCTTGTGGTGGACATTACATTTTTGCCACAAACAATATGGCTGGACAATATTAGACTGAAATTCAGTTTCCCTATAGGAGAATCTCATCAAATGGTGGTCCATGGCTCCTCCCAGCGGTCCTCCAAAACGACTACTGTAACAAAAGACACAGATGCTGATTATGATGGTCCATCCTCAAATGTATAAACAGTGTTGTGAACTGTTCTTTTAACTGCATCAATTTGATCTCTTGCCATGTTTCCTTTCATATATATCTTTCCCACACACACAGACAGACACACACGCACACACACACACACACACACACACACGCGCGCGCGCGCACGCACGCACGCACGCACGCACGCACGCACGCACGCACGCACGCACACACGCACACACACACACACACACACACACACACACACACACACACACACACACACACACACACACACACCACTCTTCATTCTTAAACACTTGTGCTCTTGAATAAGCCTCCATGAACATGTATCATTCACGGGTTATTCCATACTGGTTGTCGAGCTGACTCAGTGAATTTGCGAGATGTCCGTGTCTGGTTGGCGACCTGCCTTCGGCGACATGTCCCGCAAATTTGGCGACTTTGATTTTTGGCGAGAAGACTGGTTACCAATTTAAGCACAGAGCCCCTATTGCAGCCTATTGCATGATCAAAATAACAACCTGTAGTATAATGTAAACCTATCACTTCACTTGCATGTTTAAGATCCTTGAAGCAAGGATATGCTTTAAGGATCTTTGCAGGCCTGTCTTCCTTGTTCAGTGTTTCATCGCTGTCTATGAAGGCCCTCCTGGCATCGAGCTCCAGCAGTTGTGCCACGTCACTCTGGTTTGGTTTAGGCCTTTTTAGCAATTCCTGAAGCGTCTTGTAATGCCTGGCCTGTGCTTCACGGCTGTCTTCGACAGTCAACCTCCACTAGTTGACTCTCCTCCGCTAAAATCGAGAACACAATACACAAATCATGGTTATAGGTTTGGAGTCTCCCAAAAAAGAAATCATAGAAGCAGAGTGAAATATTTACATTATACTACAGGTTGTTATTCTGATCAAGCAATAGGCTGAAATAGGCTCTGTGCTTAAATTAGCATGACAACATTGAAGATATCATCAGTTCACAGGCCTAGTGGATGCATCTGTCCAATGACCTGGTGAAATTATTAGCTTGGAAATATATTTAAAAAAAGAGAACTCCTTAAATGAATGAATTTGTGTTTTAACTGTGCTACACACCTATATTAACATCAGTTATTATGATGGTACTTGGAAAAACATTTTCTGAGGTGGTACCTGGTGTAAAAAGGCTTAGCCTATAGCCAAATCTACTTGCATGCAACAGGGCCATCAGGTCCATCATCTGGTGCTGGGCTCCCCAAAATCCCCAGAGGTCTCAGTGGTTTGGGACAAAATGATGGTTGAGCCACTGGATTCGTCATCACTGGGAGAAAGGTTGAGGCGACGTCTCTTCTTGGGGACGCCTCGCTTAGGTGTTGGCCCTTGTTTCTTCGGGTAGCAGTGCTTCTGTCCATGTTCACTGGCTTGCAGTATCGCAATCATGCTAGTGACTGTATTTCTCACTGTGGGGGTGTCAAAGATCTCCTGTATTTTTTGTAAAGTTAAAGTGCTGCTATTATGTTAAAGCTCTGGTACCTTTTGTTGTTAAAAGCTCTGGCAGTTTTATTTTTGCTAGTTAAAGTGCCGCTATTATGTTAAAGCTCTGGTACCTTATGTTGTTAAAGCTTTGGTGGTTTTATGTGAAAGCTCTGTAAGTAGTAATCTCTATAGTGTACGTATCTACAGTGTTAAGTCAGCAATCTCCAAATTTAGGCCTATCCAGGATCAGAACATACTCTTAAGATGTTCTGTCCGTCCGTCTGTCATGTCGGTCATCTCTAAATTTGTTAACTGTTTCCGCATGTGGGAGTATCTGATGTGGGCACTGTTTAGTGTCGGTCGTCAGCCATCTCCAAATGCGGGCTGACTTCAGTGACTTGGCAGCCATTCAAAGTTTAAAAATTGAATTGCTCTGTAAGCACTGTAATACTGTAATGACAATGTAAAGAGCACTTTATTGTCAAGTGCTTGGAGTGCCCTGACTCTGGCAAATTCAGTTGTCAGCCAATTTAAATCCAGCCTGAATCAGATCTGGGCCACATCCAGATTGGAATCTCATCTGTATTAACAACACGTGACCATTAAAACCGATCGGATTCCAGTCTGGATGTGGCCCAGATCTGATTCAGGCTGGATGTGGCTGCACTGTACATGGTGTCTTAATGACGTCAGTCATCTCCAACTTCTGGCATGTTTCAGCATCTGGCTCTTGTGGTGGTGTAGTGTCAGCATGCATGGCGGATGGACAGAAAGACATTGTGACACTGATCTCTGGTTTGGTTTGGGTCTCTTTATTGTCAAGTGCTGGGAGTGCCCTGACTATGGCAAATTCAACAAAAATAAGTGCTTAGTATGTGTTTACTGAAAAGTAAACACATACCCAGCTTCTTTGGTCGTGGTGAGCTGGAAGGAAACAGGGTGCCTTGATTATCCCTATAGTAAATTCAACTGAGACAGAAATAAAAGTGCTTAGTAAATCTATTCACTCAGTGTTTACTCAAAAATGTACTACTGTAAACAATTTACTGTAACACTCTCACACTTAATTGTTTTATAATAAATTTTGAGAACATTCATTATGCCTTCATTTATTTACTACATTTCAGGATTTGCTTTTTACCGCTTATTTGAGTAGCTTTGGGGTATTTTGGAAAGGGATTAACACTTAAATTTCAAGACCTTTAAAGGAGTAGTTCACCCCCAAAATGACTTTTCTTCTTTTGTTTACTCACGCCATGGAGACTTGAGTTCAAGAATATATTTGTTTGTATTTGTTGCATTCCTAAGACAAAATCCGATTATTGTAAATTTACCCCATTGATTCCGGATGGGGACCCGAATAGAAAATTCATTTTGAGGTGAACTACTCCTTTAATGGCTAGTTATTAGTCTCTTTGACTTGGTATTGTGCTTGAAAGGGGATTTTACCACCGATTTCAAGACCTTTAATGGCTAGTTATCAGTCTTTTTGACTTAAATATAGTGCTTGGAATGAGTCTGAACAACTTATTTGAAGAGGTTTGCCAACTAATTTTGAGTTTCTATGACTTAAATGACTAGTTACGAGTTTATTTAACTTACATTTAGTGCTTGGAATGAGTCTGAAAATCTTATTTGAAGAAGTTTGCCAACTAATTTTGAGTTTCTATGACTTAAACGGGTAGTTATGAGTCTATTTGACTTGAATATATTGCTTGGAATGAGTCTGAAAAACCTATTTGAAGAGGTTTGCCAACTAATTCTGAGTTTATATGACTTAATTAATTACTTGGAATGGGGTTTAATGAACTTATTTTAAGAATCCCTGACTTCCCTAAAGCCTTGATATATTTTCTTATTTCAAGAAATCTTACCGGGAAAAATTTTCTTACCCCACTGGCAGATAATCTTACTTGTTTTTAGTTGATTTATACTCAAAAACATATTTTTTTTCTTATATTTAGAGTAGGTTTTTTTGCAGTGTAGGACCTTACACTGTGAATGAACATTGAGTGAACAAGAGAAGTGTTGTCCACACTGATCACATCCATATGGTTTCAGTGTTTGTAGCTTGTCGCCTCTGGACGGCGTATGGAAAACTGTTGGTTCCTCATCATGAATCCCTGGAACCAATCTCCCCCTGCCATTTCTTTCTTGTCCCATGCCGCTGGATACTTGGTGTTGTATCTTTTGGAAAGCTGGTACGCAATTTGCGGACCTAAACATTTTAGATAAAACATATGTGTCCGAACACAGCTGAGGGCTAGTCATTGAATTTTAAATTTAAATTTTTCTCATTTCATTTGAAAGCTGGGAATCATAGCTACAAAATGATATATTGGTTGTGAAGATTGACCCAACAGTGTTGTAGATATAGGCCTACTACGGCATTGTTTGAAAGGAAGCCGAACGTTTTACTTTTATATACCTGTACAAAAGACGTAACAATAAAATACAGCAGCAGCAGCCAGAATAACCTTTCTGACATTTGATTGGGGTCTTTCCTCACCTGGGACCCCCCAGACGCCGGACCCCTGTGCCTATCTCAGTACTCGCTCTGCTCCTGCTCCAGAACAATGTCATATTAGATCATAATTGAATAAATGTTTTTGTTGCTGGACTCTGAAAACAAAAATGAGTAGTAGCAAATACCAGGGGTCTTCCACAGGGGCTTCGGGACCCCTAGGGGGTCCTCAGAGTTACTAGTGTACTTCTAATGATTTTTTTGCGTAACTTTATTTTTTTACTGCTTTGGCTTTTATAGGGACCAAAGTGTCAGAAAATGATGGGTGTCAGATTTTCCCAACCCCTGCCCCTTTTCTGGGGGGTCATCTATTTTAGGACACTGTAGAACAGTATGCCAGCCAGTTAATGTCCAATTTTCATAATATTAGAGTTGTTTTGAAGGTTTTAAAACATTCATATATTGCACTCTTGAAGCAGCCAGAATAAGCTTTCTGACTTTTGGTGGGGGTCTTTCCTCACCTGGGACCCCCGGAATGACTCCTGAGCCTATCTCAGTACTCATTACAGCCCTTGCTCTGCTCCTGCTCCAGAACAGTGTCAAATTAGATCATAACTGAAGTATAAAAGCTTTTGTAGCTGGGCTCTGACAACAAAAATGAGTAGCTAATACCAGGGGTCTTCCACAGGGGGTCTGGGACCCCCAGGTGTCCTCAGAGTTACTACAGGGGGCCAGCCAAATGGCTATTACAGTTTTGGCCCTATTCTTGCAAACAGTTCTGCAATTTGCTAACTATTTTTGAATAATATTAGAAACTGTTAGTTTTATGCATCCTGGGTTTATGTAGTGTACTTGATGGTTTATTAGTATTCTCAGTATTATTTACTAAAGATGCCTCAGGGTGACAATTCTTTGCCATCTGACTAGTGATGTATATCGGTGTACAGATGTACAGATCCATGTACTGTATATTGAGATGTGCTGTGAGAGCCCAAACATGCTTACTCAGTTATTTGTTATGACAACTGACATCAATACCCTTCATGGAGATCCCTGTCTATAGAACCAGTCACACAGATATAGGCTGTCTTGGCCATCTGTCTTGGCCATATATGGATTCTGTTAGTGTGGCATGTGGCCGATGTGGCCTCCATATATGGGCATTCCCATATGAAGTCCTGTTAGATATGGGCTTAATATTGAAGACATCAAGGAACTCCCTATATGGTCATAAAAGGGATTCTGTTAGTGTGCCATCACAGTGAAGCCAGAGTGTGATGTCAGAGCGGGCATGCAAAACAACGTGTCCATTTACCACACACACACACACACACACACACACACACACACACACACACACACACACACACACACACACACACACACACACACACACACACACAGTCATCTTGTCATACATCTTGAATGTATGACCTCAGCATCAAAGGCTGGATTAGTATGTCCCTGTGACAAACTATTATTATGTCCACTGTCCAGGGGTACTTGTACATCAAGCTGCCTCACTGAAACAGGACATATACTCCTGCCCTATGAGCCTCAGGGCTGGGCAAGGCTTACTTATTCCCATCAACATTGGAGTAATTGGAGCACTTTGGTCCAACAACCCTGCATCTGTGATAATGCAGGGTAATGGGATGGGATTTCAGTCAAAGAACTTGGAGCTGCACTGCTACCACATATCCTCCATGCCAGCTACATCACAATGCAGTATAAATGATACTTCACAAATTGCCCTGAGCTTCCACCAATTGAAGAAAATGGATGGAATTCAGAGAGTGGAGGGTATTTTCCAGTCAGATGTCTTGGCTGACTGGGAGGTTGGGGTGACCAGAGATTTGGCTGGCCCCCTGTAGTAACTCTGAGGACACCTGGGGGTCCCATACCCCCTGTGGAAGACCCCTGGTATTAGCTACTCATTTTTGTTGTCAGAGCCCAGCTACAAAAGCTTTTATGCTTCAGTTATGATCTAATTTGACACTGTTCTGGAGCAGGAGCAGAGCAAGGACTGTAATGAGTACTGAGATAGGCTCAGGAGTCAGTCCAGGGGTCCCAGGTGAGGAAAGACCCCCACCAAAAGTCAGAAAGCTTATTCTGGCTGCTTCAAAAGTGCAATATATGGATGTTTTAAAACCTTCAAAACAACTCTAATATTATGAAAATTGGACATTAACTGGCTGGCATACTGTTCTGCAATGTCCTAAAATAGATGACCCCCCAGAAAAGGAGCAGGGGTTGGGAAAATCTGACACCCATCATATTCTGACAGTTTGGTCCCTATAAAAGCCAAAGCAGTAAACAAATAAAGTTACGCAAAAATCATTAGAAGTACACTATGTATGTAGTAACTCTGAGGACCCTCTAGGGGTCCCGAAGCCCCTGTGGAAGACCCCTGGTATTTGCTACTACTCATTTTTGTTTTCAGAGTCCAGCAACAAAAACATTTATTCAATTATGATCTAATATGACATTGTTCTGGAGCAGGAGCAGAGCGAGTACTGAGATAGGCACAGGGGTCCGGCGTCTGGGGGGTCCCAGGTGAGGAAAGACCCCAACCAAATGTCAGAAAGGTTATTCTGGCTGCTTCAAAATTGTAATAAATGAACTCAGAATGTTTTAAAACCTACAAAACAACCCTAATATTAAGAAAATTGGACATTAACTGGCTGGCGTACTGTTCTGGGAGGCCCCAAACTAGATGACCCCCAGATAGGGGGTGGGGGTCCGGAAAAGTTGGCACTCGTCATTTTCTCATAGTTTGGACTCTCTAGAACCAGGATCTGCAAAAAAAATAAAACATTTGCACACAAATCCAACGGAAGTACACATCGTACCACATATATACAGTATATACTCATCACTGTTTCATATGGATATTGGTTTGTTTAGGGAGTGATAACTGTCAATAAGCTGGGCGATTGGAAGAGTTATCATACCAAAATGTAAACTAGAGACATGTACGAAGACGAAAATGTAAAAAACGTACGGTCACCTTGGGTGGTACCAATTTGTGCCAATTTCAGAATTGGCCCCCGGCCTATAGGGGGAAGAAAGGAAGTAATCTACTTATTTGTTTTGTTTAGAACGAATATTATTACTAAATGGTATATGAATAGACTAACTTCTGAAACGTATGGATTCTATCAATCCATTTCTAACATTCCATTATCAAAACAGTAACATAATATAGAAACCATGATTATTAACAGTACAGGTAGTACAATCAAAGGTCGTGCTAAACATTTATGTTAAATTAATGGCTGAAATCCTTCAGAACATGTGTAATATTCCCTGCACATGTTTTGATTTAAGTTGCTATGTAAGTTCAACCTTTAAATTGATTTGACTACATAGAGTACAAAGAAGTGGTCTGGTCAGACTTTACATTTCAATGCCTCCTAGGTGTTGATGGGCCACCATCGACACCTAACAACAATTTGCATCCTGGGTGATCAAACGTGGCATCTCATAATGTGTAAACTCTGGACCATTTACACTGATGAAAAAACTGATGTGTTGATTAAAGTGCTTTGTCCCTGATGAAAGCCTGGGGTGAAAGCACTAACTGCTATGAATGATTGGCCAATGAGAACAATAGAACCATCTCTCCACCAATCACAGTGTAACATACAGTGCTCCACCCCTCACTCCTCCCCCAGACATGATCCATGCAACCTTGTACAAATGAATTGGCAACAAAATAAATAGAAATAAATAGCATTTTTACCTAAAATACATGAACATATCTCTATAATAATGACATATCTATCCAATGAATACATGTATGGATATACACCATGGCACATATAAGATCAATATTATTCTATATATGACAATAAATGCTTTGTTTACTCTATAATAATATTATATTCACATACATTATGGATATAAACTATGAGAAAAGTGGACATCTCATAATATCTCTTAAATACCCTCAAAGAGAGGATGATCATCTACCCTAGGGGGAAGAAAGGAAGTAATCTACTTATTTGTTTTGTTTAGAACGAATATTATTACTAAATGGTATATGAATAGACTAACTTCTGAAAGGTATGGATTCTATCAATCAATTTCTAACATTCCATTATCAAAACAATAACATAATATAGAAACCATGATTATTAACAGTACAGGTAGTACAATCAAAGGTCGTGCTAAACATTTATGTTAAATTAATGGCTGAAATCCTTCAGAACATGTGTAATATTCCCTGCACATGTTTTGATTTAAGTTGCTATGTAAGTTCAACCTTTAAATTGATTTGACTACATAGAGTACATAGAAGTGGTCTGGTCAGACTTTACATTTCAATGCCTCCTAGGTGTTGATGGGCCACCATCGACACCTAACAACAATTTGCATCCTGGGTGATCAAACGTGGCATCTCATAATGTGTAAACTCTGGACCATTTACACTGATGAAAAAACTGATGTGTTGATTAAAGTGCTTTGTCCCTGATAAATAAACAAATACATAAAACCCTGTATAGGGAGAAAGAATGGAAGTCTGATCTACCTAACCCTTTGTTTTGTATCCATGTTATTACTAAAATGATATTATGTGGACTTCATCAATAGCCAAGTGAAGATGTATAATTTATTTGGCACAAGGAAAATTCACTTTATGGACTTTAATTTCTCACAAGGTAATGGGAGACCACTGCACAATGCTATCTCTGACTGGTAAACAAATGTAAATGTCACTTAATGACAAGCCTATTGGCCAATGTTTAATGTTTGAAATCCTGTTCTAATCATGGACCTGCATGGTTCTATGTGTAAAAAAGGATGATAAGAATAACGAAAGCTTCAGATGTAGTGATGCAGGGAAATAAGTGACAGAATTCATACATTTAACAGGCTCAAACACCAGATTTTATTTTTAAACTCTTGACTACGATAATAAGAAACCCACTAAAAAGAACAGTTTATCAACAAAATATCATCTCTAGTTGTTCTAGAAACAGCATGCTCATATACATCATGTAACGTTTTAATAGTTTAACCATCTTAATAACAAGTTCTTATGAAAAGACTATAATGGACTTTCATGCTACACTTGGTTATGTTTCTCAGCTTCTATAGCTCTTGTCATATATACCATTCACAGTAATCTGATTAATCTTTTATGTGTTTACGTCATGATATTTTCTGTCTGATTGAAGACATGAAACTCTTTCTACACTGAGCACAGATTAAATCAAGTGTGTACAACATTGTTAACTTGATTGGTTGATTGATTGTCAAAAGCTTTTCAATACACATCACAATTAAATGTTTTTCCCCAGTGTGAATTATCTGGTGTGACTTAAGGCTGAACAGAAAAGTTTTGACCACACCGATCACATCAATAAGGTTTCTCTCCTTGTGTGAGTTTTCTGGTGGCGTTTAAGATTGGACATTACAGAGAAGTGTTGTCCACACTGATCAAAACCATATGGTCTCTCTCCTGTGTGAATTCTCTGGTGGCTTTTAAGGCTGGACATTACAGGGAAGTGCTGTCCACACTGATCACAACCATAGGGTTTCTCTCCTGTGTGAATTCTCTGGTGGATTTTAAGGCTGTACATTACAGAGAAGTGCTGTCCACACTGATCACAGCCATATGGTTTCTCTCCAGTGTGACTTTTCTGATGTCTTTCAAGGTTTGCCATTACAGAAAAGTGTTGTCCACACAAATCACACCCATGGGGTTTCTCCCCAGTGTGCATTTTCTGGTGTCTTTTAAGGTTTTCCATCCTAGAGAAGTGCTGCCCACACTGATCACATCCATAGGGGTTCTCTCCTGTGTGAATTCTCTGGTGGCTTTTGAGGCTGGACATTTCAGAGAAGTGTTGTCCACACTGATCACAGCCATATGGTTTCTCTCCAGTGTGAATTTTCTGGTGTCTTACAAGGTTTGCCATTAAAGAAAAGTGTTGTCCACACTGATCACATCCATATGGTTTCTCTCCAGAGTGAATTATCTGGTAGAGAAACCTATATTACTCAAATAAATATATAACTCAAATGTGTACTTAAGTACAGTACTTAAGTAAATGTACTTAGTTACTTACTGTTTAGTTTAAGCTAAAAGAAAAAAGATGTTGCATTTCATTATACAAACTTGTGTAGTTAAAACGTGTAAATCATGTCCATAAAAGAAAAGAAGACTGAATTTCTAACAAGGTACAGGAAGGATTTGTGAGGATAGATGAAGACAGCAGTGGAGTTTGTTCCTTGGGTCCATTTATTAGTATAGAACGATTCCATGAGACAACCTTACCGGAGCACGAGCTTCCCGTTTTTTTCCGTCAGCCCTTCGGCCTCTCACGGCTTCTCCCTCTCTAAGATGCATTTCAGTTACATTATATACATTCAGGTGAAAATAAAGGAGGGGCTAAAGCTTTCCTAGACTTGCTCAAAGGCTCACTCAGCTGACTCCGATCTAACAAAAGAATGGCTTTGGTGATGCCCCGCTGTGCTGACACCCTGCAGGCTCTGTAGAAAGTAGGCACGGCCTGTAACCTTCTCTGCTCCCAAACTTTGTTTTCACTATTTTTAACTCCAAGCAAATATAATGTAAATGACTCTTAACATAATGTCTACTTTAATATTCAATGTGTATATGTCTCACGTATAAGGGGTCGGCAATTAGATTTGGCCTCGGGCCAATTTTTTTTTCTAAACTTGAGATGGGGGGGGCCAGAACATATAATGAAAGGAAGAAATTCATAGTTAAACAATGTTACTGGAACTCCAAGACAGAATGCCTTACAAGACATAAGCATCTGTGATAAAAAGAAAAGAATATATATGTGGAAAAACAAGCGGTTTTCCCCCCTTTTTATTTGCAAATATTGATGGACTGATGTAGTGAAGCCTTTAATAATTGTAATGATTAGCCTACATACTTTTATGTTAATAATTATTATTTCCTTCTTCTCTGCTGCCAGTCGTAGGCTACAACATCACATAAATATAATAAAGAATCATGATTCATGCACATCTCACAATTCTGTGCAGCACGTTGTGAGTTTGTAGATTCAATATACTGTGCGCACAGGGCTCCAGACTAACTTTTTCACAGGTAGCACTGGTGCCACCTACCTTTTCATTAGGTAGCACCACCAGAAATTAGGTAGCGCCATCTTTTTCTTTGTATAGCGTGGTATTAATACATAGCCTTATCATGCTGGTGATGATAGTTGTTAATTTCCATACCATAGGTATACCTTGATGTAAAGCAATGACCCAAACTTGATATTTTACTAAATATTTTAGTCTGAACTTTAGGTTTCTCTGCATGAGCAGCAGTAGTTGACAAAATAGGTCAACACTAAGGCTGTGTGATATTAGGAGAGCCTTCGATATTCGATAACATTGTTGAATGCCTCGATAATGATATACAGACATGCAAACAGGCCCAAGGTGAAAAGGTGACAACTTTTGGCGTGACATTTTTGACCTTTTTCTGGTCGGGTCGGGTGAATTTGCACAATTCTAACTGGGTAAAACAGTGACTTACTCATATACAATACTGCAGCAAAATTGCACTTGTTGCCTACCACCGATTGTTCTAGATATAATGAAACAATAATAATAAAAATATAATATAGCCTACAGATAGTTATAGGAATATCCTATAATATTTAGGGACTTGTCTTTAATAGACAGGCATAGACAGAGACACAATGCACGCTGTGAGCTTGTAGATCGGCTATTTTCAGTACTTCTTAAATAGGCCTGTGTTTTAAAATTTCTTAGATTTTTATTTATTGATGAAATTAGAAAAGAAAACATTTATTTATGTATTTTAAATCATGAAATGTTTTTCTAAAGTTTTTAAATGATACAAAACTAAATGTAGGAAACCAAACGTTAAGGGACCCATAAAAATGTTTTCAAGACCCACAAATGGGTCCCAACCCAGTGCTTGGGAAACAGTGTTGTAAAATCACAGATGATTATTGTATTCTCCGCTTTGAGAACTGTCTGTGACTCTCTGCCTCATTTCTCTCTCTCTCTCTCTCTCTCTCTCTCTCTCTCTCTCTCTCTTATAATAAATGCGAGAAATCTCTGTTCTGTCTAAACTATTTAACCGTGTAAAGGTGCAGGCTGTAGGTTAAAAAAAACATTTTAACAAATTCACATGTTTACCTTAAAAACTAGATTTTTGTCAACATGAAAAGTTTGCAAATTGGGCATTATTAGCGCATATAATGCATCATTTGCATATCTAAACATATAATTTCAGAAAACTTGTAATTCAAAAATTCTTAGTCTTGATGTAAGTAATCAACTGGAGAAGTTTCATAGTTGTAGCTATTAGTTATCTATTTTACCCTATTCACCTGTAGTGTCTCGCCTTAAATCAGGCAGTAGCAATCTGCCCATGCTCTACAAATCATAATTATATTGTAAAATAGTGTTGCTTGCATGTTAATGTGCAGATAAAACACTAAAATAACATTCTATTCCTTTACTATATTTGAAAATAGTATAATATTAGCACAATAATAGATTATTGGTGGATTTTCTCAACATCTACACGGAGTTGACAAAATGGCATGTTTTTTTCCTTCTGCAGAAAAGAACACTGCAGTTAGGTAGCTAGTTTTATGGCTATTGTTAGCTGTCTCCATTATCTCACTAAAACACTTTCATTGAATCCACTATGGTTTATAAAATGTATCATAACGCAGTGACGGAGTTGACATACTCCAGCTGTGACCATGGGAAAATTGGCATTGTTTGTCAAAAAATATCAAAAAAATGTGTAACTTACTAGACCATGTGTGGTATTGTTGCATTCGCCACAGCAAGGAGAATAAAAATGGGTCCTCAGGGATATAACTGACCATGCTATTGCCTGATTTAATGAGGTTTTATGAAAAAAATGACGGAGTTGACAGAAACAGAGGACACTACTTTGGTAGGCAGATTTCTATGGAAAATATTTTCAGATGTTCATGGCATGCATTGTTTTATACACATATAACCCTTATCTTTGATTTGATATAAGATGTTTTCACAATTTTAGAGTTACGTTTTTTTGGGGCTGGTGGATATTGTGACCCTTTGCTGAGGACAAGAGAATTAACATGGGGTGTCTAACCACTGGTCATTTATTTCAACAAATATATCTCAAAAAAGTAATTATCTATGCTAAAACAGAACATCAGTATTCAGAATCTGTTCAAAGGCAAAGAGAATAATGTGAATACTTTAACAGTGTTGAGCCAATCATGCCTGCAAGTGGTCATTGCTGGCCTGAACATGAAAATACATTTAATTTCAATTCATGTTTATTTATTATAAATTGTATCATTATTCCCCACCCGTAGTCTAATCTCTTCATTTCATAACCATGTTCCCCTTAGTAGCACTGCTTACAGAGTTCTTGTCCAATAACATTTTAGCTGCATACAGTATTGCCATGTTTCAGTAAATCTGCCCCAAGGCCTTTTCAATCAACTAGTGAATTTCCAGTAGTAACCCCCAGATCTTCCTAATGGTCAGAATGGAAACAGATAGTTCTTCTTTCCTTTCTTCACCTCAGCAACTCCTCTCTCCTTGCTGGGTCATTGTTTAGTTTCCCCATTTAGATTGAAATTGTGTGGGGAAAACATTGGGTGGGTCAATGAATATTGAAATGGGGCATAAGCTGGGACAAGCTCAGAGATCTGCTATTTTAAATAGCCTGACTAGGAATAAAATGGGGCTAGTGGATGTTTTATGATATAATAATTTATATCAGCAAAAGTAACTAATTCGATTTTTAAAATAAATGTATTGGAGTAAAAGTACAATGTTTGGATCCCAGATGTAGTGGAGTAGATGTAAGTATTGGAAATTGGAATTACTCAAGTAAAGTACAAATACTTAAAATGTTAACTTAAGTACAGGACTTAAGTAAATGTACTTAGTTACTTTACACCACTGGTTTTATACATTGGAATATCACTAACATGGATGATATATGGGATGGGTGACGTGACATAGCGTTTTTATTTTTTTTGCTGTCCTCAGTGTCAATATGTATAAATAAAAAAATGTATTTGTCAAAAACCTTCTGAATATTGTGCAGGATATTAAGCTTTATGTGAACTTACTCAAGATTAAAACATTTCATTCCTCATTTCTTCAGAATTTTCAACCAAACAAGGCAAAACTCATATGGTGTGACTGTCCTGACCTTGTTTCTCAAAGTGGGAACTTGAATAAAACTAAGAAAAAGAATTGCTAAAATTCATTTAAAAATGAATTTAGGCTCACAAAAATGTCTATTTGTGAGCCTATATCTTTTCAAAGTCTTTCCTTGAGATGAAAATGAAAAATAATGTTCAAATGAATACATTGATAAACACATGATAGAAAAAAAAACATGATAACATTGGGATTAACATATTTGTAAGTTGCTATGGAGTGAGGGTTGACACACAGATAAATACCATAGTTAGAGACAAAATGAAGGAATGTATGGGTATGCATGTTACGTGGGGGGAAGGGGTATATATTCAGAGGTGTAAAGCCAAGCAAGTACTGTACTTTACTTGAGCAACGTATTGGGAGCTTGTAATCTGCTATTTTCAAATATTGTATACATTTGAAAACGTGTGAAATGGTTTGAGTAGTCTACTTTTCCATCAGTGGAAATACTACACGAGACATGATACAGCAATGACTGACAAAGTAAAAACTGATACAGAGCTCCGTAGCTAATTCAAAAGAACAAAAAGATACATTTATATTTTGGCCGTTGCCGTTCCCAGATTAAACTCTGCGTGTGTAAACACAACAGTAGCTCGTTTGATATCCCCTCGCTCGCACCCATTATTACTGGGTCGCGTTTACTTTTAGCTTAAGTTTACAGCATTTTATTTATAATGGTAGTTAGACTATTGTCCCAGTTTGAGCAGCGAGATGTTTAACTGCACTAAAATACAAAGTGTCGTGCAGCAATACCGTACACAGCTGTATGTATGTACTGTACTGCAGCATTGTTGAGCCAAAGTTATGTAACGTGTTGTTTATAATCTCTAGTTGAAATATCGCCAGATTAATATTTTTAGCTAGAGCACTACAATGCTAACCTGGCTTAGTCATACTAAATCACACACTGCAGATAACTGCGTGAGTATATATATTTCTGTCTTTTGTTAACATCATGGGTGGATAGTTTAGCTGTGCTAGGCGAACTTTATTCAACAGCAACACTGTTATGCAATGCACTCATGCGCTAAACACAGATCTGACTTCTAAGAAAATAACGAAATACTTACTGTTGAAACATAATTTTCTTGCTCAAACACATTTAAGATAAATTGATCTAATTCTTTGTCACCCTTAAAATGTTGCAAACTCTGTGTAAATAAGTTGAACCTCTCCACTTATTTTTATGTATAACCTTTGTTTATTTGAACTCAATCTGGAGTAAGAGTGTTTTCTAAATGCCAAAACACTTCACTAATACATAGCAAAGTATGTTGATATCCTAGAAAACATATTAACATCAAACATCAACTATATCACATTCATACACAATCATGAAAACTTGTAATAACTCAGTTCTTATGATTTCCCAAACAAACGTTTGAGCCGTGCACACTGATGTAAATGTGTAAATATGACACTTGTAATACATAAAACCCATTTTCGCCGTGTTTTTTAGTGATAAAATGTGATGTAAAGGGTAGTTTCCTTGTTGAGAACACTTATTTGACCAACCCACAGACTATTAAATGGCTACAATGTTTCAATGCATTCACCCTGTTATTTAGTAGTTTAGAACGTATAGCCTACTCCTTTTAATCATAGAACTATCCTTTTTACAACTGATCAAGAAATCAAGTGTTTGACTCTTGTTTTGCATTCATGTCTAATAAATCAATCAATTCACAATGCTAAATCCTCCTTTCACCTAAACCTGTGAGCAACATGAGACACATTGTTTAAATAATTAATTGTATACATTAGGGTTTAATGCCAGGATCCCGGGATCCGGGCTTCCCGGGCAGAGCGCACGTAATTTCCCTCCTGGGAATTGGCGGCGAGACCCGTCATCCCGGAGGTTATGTTTTTCCTTGTTAGAAAATACAATTTACTAGCAGCGCAGAGGCAATTAGACTGCCTGACACTTTATCCTCGCCAGCCGTGCAAGCATCTCGTCTGTTTCAGCTGTGTGGAAGGATTTTACCAGTCTCCGTGGGCTGTCAAGCAAGCCTGTCATCGAAAATAGCTGATCTACCATCTCACAATGCAGTGCAAAAAAGTGCCTAACTTGTAGATTGGCTGTTTTCACTATAAGCTAGGCTGTAGAGTAAAGCTACTTGTTAAAGCGATTCGGAGAAAACACTGACAGATGATAATGGCGCATTTACATTCTTATTGCTGCATTAATTATGCTTTTAACGTTTTTACATACAGTCTATGTTTTACATGAGAAACTCTCCAGCAAAAAAAGGGAGGGTGGGGGTGCACGCACGCAATGAAGTGCCGTTCGCGAGAAGCTGCGCTGCGGTGTCGCGCCCTGTGAGCTTGTATTTCTACTATGTTTCTATAAATATGAAACGATAGATTTGCCATAAATTGCCGAGATATATAACTGTAACCACCAAACGCATGCATTATTGCAACCTCCTATGTGTCCACTCCACTCAGTCAATTGGACTCACACATGATCCAAACATTGTACTTTTACTCCAATACATTTATTTTAAAAATCGAATTAGTTACTTTTGCTGATATAAATTATTATATCATAAAACATCCACTAGCCCTATTTTATTCCTAGTCAGGCTAGCAGATCTCTGAGCTTGTCCCAGCTTATGCCCCATTTCAATATTCATTGACCCACCCAATGTTTTCCCCACACAATTTCAATCTAAATGGGGAAACTAAACAATGACCCAGCAAGGAGAGAGGAGTTGCTGAGGCGAAGAAAGGAAAGAAGAACTATCTGTTTCCATTCTGACCATTAGGAAGATCTGGGGGATACTACTGGAAATTCACTAGTTGATTGAAAAGGCCTTGGGGCAGATTTACTGAAACATGGCAATACTGTATGCAACTAAAATGTTATTGGACAAGAACTCTGTAAGCAGTGCTACTAAGGGGAACATGGTTATGAAATGAAGAGATTAGACTACGGGTGGGGAATAATGATACAATTTATAATAAATAAACATGAATTGAAATTAAATGTATTTTCATGTTCAGGCCAGCAATGACCACTTGCAGGTGTAGCAGAATGGGCGTTCGTTCCCACAGTCCACTCTCCGCCCACTCGGCAGTGAGTGATTGCCACCAGTATATAGAATGCACCACTCCTCTCAGAGTCAGTCGTCTCTGCTCACCTGGTGCCACGCTCCTCATTGTGTGTTGCAAACACTGCAAACACTGCTTCTAAACGCTGGCCGTTGGGCTATATATATATATATCGCGGTGCTCCTGTCTTGTGCAATCCAGGTATGTCTCTCTGTCTTGCTGCTTAAACAATCACCAGTATATGCTGCATAGTGAACTTGAACTTGACCGTGACCGTTTGTTGCCTTTTAGCTTTGATGCTACCAGTGCTCGTCTGAGCTCCTGCACTTCAGTGCGGCGAGTTAAGTGCCACGCACATTAGGTATGTTTGTAGTCCTCCCTCTCCGCAGTATAGTTTTGTTTGGTGTCTGCACCGGACTAAACATGGGCTTTGTTTTATTATTCCAGTAGTAACAGCTATACCCGGGGGCCGCTGCGCGGACGGGACATCCGTGTCGGCCGCTGTTGTTTAAGTGGTGAGTTGTGCATCTCTCTGTTCCTGTCTCTGTGAACTTTATAGTGTAATTGGTAAACTAACCGGGCCGCTTGTTGCCTGTTTCAGGGCCAGGGCAGCTGCTGCTTTGCGGACCTTGTACGGTTACCAGCCGTTAAGAAAAGCCCACGTCTGAATGATACTGTGATACCACATACCACTCTTCCTCCATTCATAAAAGTGTCGGCGGCGGCACGAAGACACGCCGGTTGTACAGCTTCTTATAGCCGTCCTACCCGGCGGTCCATAGCCCGGCTTTCTGGCCAGCTTTATTGTTTGTTCTTTTGCTTTATGATTTATTGTGTTGGATTTATTTAGTTTACTTTGTTTATTTTGGTTCATTTATTTTGATTTAATTACAACTATCTGGCACCAGGCCAATATATATAGACGGCATTATTCAGTTTCAATAGGAAACAAGTCCTTATTGAAATTACTGCGAATCCATCATTTTAACACCTGTCTCTTCTATTACACAGGTCACGGTGCTGGGGCCTTACATTGGGACAGGGACGGCCGCCCAGGGTTGTGGTAATCCCCCTCGTTTGCTGTGTTTGATTTATATTATTTTGGTTATATTGATTTGCTGTGATTTGTCGGAGAGCCACTTCCCTGGGGCGGTTGCCCTGTACCCATTCCCCTTGCCCTTTTGCACCTGGCCCATAGATAGACACACACAAGTGTTTTATTGTTGATTGCATTAGTAGCCTATACACTGTTCTTCTTTTAAATCTATTACCAGTATTATCATTACAGTGAGTAAAGGAAATGATGATGATATGATATACTGACTATAAAAGAAATGATGATGATATGATATACTGACTATAAAAGAAATGATGATGATATGATATACTGAATACTTTAACCTGCCTAACTTATAATAAAAAGCCTGTTTTATACTTTGGTTAATTACGTTTCTGCCTTGATTCTTAATGTAAAACGAACTTGTGTGTCCTGCAACTTGAAGTATTTGAATTAGATAATAGAACTATTTCCGGTGGCGTAATTCCACTGGTGGCGTTGTCTGGCAGCTACACTAAAATATACCACTATGCCACATTTGACGTACGTCGGCAGGATTTACTGACAAGGCAGAAACGTTTTTTTTCTTTCGTTTTCCTATGTTGTATTATTTGGTCTGATAGTCCAGTGACTTAGTTAGATTTTTTTTTTGGTCTGATAGTCCAGTGGCTTAAAAAAAAAAAAAAAAAAAAAAAAAAAAAAAAGTGGAGGGAAGAGTTGTGGTTTGTATATTAACTGGTATTTTGTTCTCTTTAAGCAAAGCAGCAGTTGTCCGTGGACGTGAGGACCCGTGGGTCTCTATACCAATTCCCTGGTTTCTGCAGTGGGACCTGGTTTGTGTACATCTCAATCCGGTCGTAAGTCTAAATTTCATTGCCGCTATGGATGCAGAGCTGGCTGAGCTCAGGGAGCTGGTAGCGCAGCTCAGAGCGGATAATGGTTCATTGAGGCAGGAACAGAGAGATGCACAGCTGGGTAATATTGTCTCCGTTGACGTGGTGGCCCCGCCTCCTTCTGCACCTTTGGGTGGTGCCGGTGCTATTGCACCTGAAAGATTGGTCTTTGTGCTGCGAGATAGGAAGTGCCCGTATTTTAGTGGCAAGTCTGGTGTCAATATAAATGAATGGGTGGAAGAGGCACAGGCTTGTATGCGGGCTCGCTGTCTTTTGGCCATTGATCAAGCTTTCTTTTTATTTGACCACCTAGAAGGGGAGGCTAGAGAGGAGATAAAATATCGCCCTACTGTGGAGAGGGAGGACCCCAATAAAATTATTGCCATTCTTAGAGATCTATACGGGTGTTCACAGTCCTATGTAGCATTGCAGGAGGCATTTTTCTGCAGAAAGCAGCAAGACGGAGAGACATTGCAGGAATTCTCACTCGCTCTAATGAGCTTGATGGCGAGAGTCAAACAGCGTGCACCTGACCGCATGTCTAATGCGGAGGTCCTCTTGCGTGATCAGTTCACTGAGCACGTCTTAGACAGCTCCCTTCGACGGGAGCTTAAGCAGTTAGTACGTCGTTGTCCAACTAGTACTTTGTTAGAGGTTCGTGAGGAAGCGATTCGGTGGGAGCGAGAGGGTAGACCAGGGGCTGCAAGGGGTCGCAGCTTTTCTGTTCCTTCGGCACATGGCATCCAGTATGCCGTTCACAGTGAGCCACGCTCTTCGGGCAGTGACTCGCCACAACGATCGGAGTTTACAGAGTTGAAAGAGATGCTTAAAAAACAGCAGGAGCAGCTAAACCAGCTCACACAGACAGTGGCACTCTTACATGGCACTCGACAGCCTAGTCATCCAGTGGCACTCTTACACGGCACTCAACAGCCTAGTCATCCACCCAGTGGACCGACAATATGTAGGAGGTGTCAGCAGCCAGGTCATTGGGCCAGGGAGTGTAGGTCCCAATGGCGCCCCCCCTATCCTCAGCCTCCACCAATGGGTGGTAGGCAGTCTCACCATCGTGAACCGGCGGAAAACTAGCACCCTCCGAACTGCAGAGCCACAGTTTGGGTGGGGACTCTATCGGCTCTGGAGTTCTTACTGATGCAGGTACGATCTCGAGTTTGATGTCATCTTGCCCCCAGTTGGATGTTTCCATGGGTGGAGTACTTGTTCCTTGTTTGATTGACACCGGGTCCATGGTGTCTACCATGACTGAGTCCTTCTTTCTTCAGCATTTCGAACCATGGGGTCAGGATTGTCTTCGGTCTTGCCACTGGTTGCGGTTGAGCGCGGCTAATGGCCTTCCCATCCCATATGTGGGTTACCTGGAGCTTGATGTGGAGCTGTGTGGGAAGTCCGTGCCGAAGTGTGGGGTGCTAATCGTCAAAGATCCCCCAACTACTCTTACTACTCCGGCACCTGGGGTCCTCGGCATGAATGTCCTGGTTCGGCGCTATAGGGAGCTCTTTGGACAGCATGGGGCAGCTCTCTTCAACACGCGGTCTGTATTGGAGGCCCCCAGTCCCATTGTTGCGGCTTTGCAGCGATGCCATAGGGCTGAAACTCAACCTCCGGTGGTTGGCTTAGGGAGGGTTAAGGTTCGTGGTAGGCGTGCGTGCCGCATCCCTGGGGGCACCATGAAACTGGTTGCTGCAACATGCGCAGAGCAGAACTCTCCCACCTCCGTTCTCTTTGAGCCCCCTGAATCAGGGTTACCTGGTGGCTTGTTGGCCTCTCCAGCCTTGCTTACTGTCACTCGGGGCACAGCCTACGTCCCAGTGGTTAATGTCGGGACCAGAGATGTGTTGCTTTACCCACGGACCATCTTGGGCAACTGGAGTAATACTCAAGTGGTCACCTTACCTTCTGGGGTTACTGAGGTTGGGTCAGTTACGGCTACTAGCTCTTCCCAGACGGTGTCTCCTTCCATACCCGACCAGATCGAGGCTCTTGACTTGGGTGCTCTTTCGAGCGAAGACCAGGGTCCGGCCAGGGACCTCCTTCGGAGGTACAGCGGAGTGTTCTCCACACACGAGGGAGACCTGGGGTGCACGGACCTGATCTGTCATGAGATCCCGCTTCTTGACGATGCTCCTGTTCGCCAGCGGTACCGGCGCATTCCTCCATCTGAGTATGAGGTAGCAAAGGCCCACATCAACCAGTTACTGGAATCGCACATAATCAGGGAGAGTAGCAGTCCGTATGCGTCCCCTATTGTGCTGGTAAAGAAGAAAGATGGTAGCCTCCGCATGTGTGTGGACTACCGGCGGCTTAATGCCAACACTAGGAAAGACGCATTTCCTTTGCCTCGTATTGAGGAATCCTTAGACTCTTTAGCTGGGGCACGCTGGTTCTCGGCCATGGATCTGGCCAGTGGCTATAACCAAGTCCCAGTTGCGGAGAAGGACCGGGCGAAGACTGCGTTTTGCACCCCATTCGGCCTCTTTGAGTGGAATCAGATGCCATTCGGGCTCTGCAACGCCCCTGGGACGTTTCAGCGGCTGATGCAGCGCTTGTTCGGAGATCAACAATGCCAGACCTTACTACTTTACCTCGATGATATTGTCATCTTTTCGTCCACTGTGGCCCAGCACTTGGAGCGGATGGAAGTTGTTCTTGGCCGACTGCAGCGGGAGGGCTTAAAGGCAAAGCTGTCGAAGTGTGCGTTCTTCCAACCTGAAGTCCATTACTTGGGCCACGTCATCTCCAGTAAGGGAGTCGCCACCGACCCCAGTAAGATCGAGGCTGTTGCTGACTGGCGTCGACCTGCTTCGGTGTCAGACCTACGTTCATTCTTGGGCTTCGCCAGCTACTACCGCCGTTTTGTGGAGGGGTTCGCCAAGATGGCTGCCCCCCTGCATGCCTTGGTAGCTGAGCTAGCAGGGACGAAGGCTAAGAGGGCTTCCATTAGAACCTCTGGAAGAAGTTTTATGTCTCTATGGGCGGAGAAGTGCCAACTGAGCTTCGAGGCTCTGAAGGAGAAGCTTACATCAGCCCCTGTCCTCGCGTATGCCGACTTCTCACTGCCTTTTATTCTTGAAGTGGACGCCAGCCACAGCGGGTTGGGTGCCGTTCTTTCCCAGGAGCAAGAGGGCCAGGTGCGCCCAGTGGCTTTTGCAAGCCGTGGTCTCCGTCCCACCGAACGTAACATGTCCAATTACAGCTCCATGAAGTTGGAGTTTGTGGCACTCAAATGGGCCATGACGGAGAAGTTCCGCGAATACTTACTGGGACATCGGTGCCTTGTCTATACGGACAACAATCCACTCGCTCATCTGTCTTCCGCCAAACTGGGCGCGATAGAGCAGCGTTGGGCCAGTGAACTGGCGCCCTTCGACTTTGAGATCAAGTATCGTTCGGGCAGGAGTAACCGGAATGCTGATGCGCTTTCCCGACAGCATCCGGTGGGGCCTACGGACTTGCAGGGCTTGGTTCCTGGTACAGCCATTCCCTCTGTGCTACAGCTGGCGGTGCCACCGGAGCTAGTAGCTACCCAGGCCACCATGACGGCCTTGCCTGGTCACAGCTTGTCGGACTTGAAGAGCTTGCAGACGGCGGATACAGTCATTCAAGAGGTTCTGGGGTACTGGAGGCAGGGGACGCGTCCAAGCCTTATGGAACGCAAACGACTGTCCACTTCTGCGGTGACACTACTTGCGCAATGGGACCGTTTTGTGGACAAAGAAGGGGTGCTCTACCGTAGGGTCTGCCGTCCAGATGGGCGCGAGGAGGTCTTCCAGCTGGTCTTGCCTGCTGTTCTGAGGGACGATGTCCTGACTCAACTACATCAGGATCACGGGCATCAGGGTGTCGAGCGCACCACTGAATTGGTGCGTCAGCGCTGCTACTGGCCAGGTATGTCCGCGGACATAGCCCGTTGGTGCCTGGAATGCGAGCGGTGTCAGGTGGCAAAGGACACTCGACCAGCAGCACGAAGCTTCATGGGTCATTTACTTGCTTCCCGGCCCAACGAGATTGTGGCCGTCGACTTTACCATCTTGGAACCTTCTCGGGCAGGTGTGGAAAATGTCTTGGTCATAACAGATGTCTTCAGTAAATACACGCTGGCCATTCCCACTAGAGACCAACGGGCCTCGACTGTCGCCCAAGTCCTAGTCAACGAGTGGTTCTACAGACTGGGCGTTCCTGGCCGTATCCATTCCGACCAGGGCCGGAACTTTGAAGCATCCCTCATCCAGCAGTTATGTTTCTTGTACGGGATCCAGAAGTCTCGCACTACTCCGTACCACCCACAGGGTAACGGGCAGTGTGAGCGATTTAATAGGACCTTACACAATCTCCTACGCACTCTGCCCTCCTCCCGTAAGAGGGACTGGGTGGACTGCCTTCCGCAGAAGCTCTTCTGCTACAATACCACTCCGCATCAGGCCACCGGGGAGACGCCTTACTATTTGATGTTTGGTCAGGAGCCACGTCTACCGGTGGACTTCCTGCTCGGGAGAGTTCCAGAACCGGTAGCAGGTAGCGTAGATGGCTGGGTCACAGAGCATCAGACTCGTCTTCAGATAGCCTTCGAGGGGGCACAGGAACGGTTGAAGCTGGCGGCCAACCGCCGCAAAGCGCATCATGACCCCAAGGTCCGTGATCCATCCTTGGAGGAGGGGCAGCTAGTCTACCTTCGTGACTTGGGCGTTAGAGGTCGCCACAAAATTCACGACCTGTGGCACTCTGAGGTGTTTAAGGTCATCCGAGCTCCACGGCCAGGCGGTGCTGTATACACGATCGCACCCTTGACGGAACCTAGTCGAGTGAAACATGTTCATCGCTCCCTCCTCAAACAACGGGTTGGGGGAGAGCCTCCCGTCAACAGCCCTCCAAGTAACCAGCGGATCGAGAGGTCATCGCCCTTGGTCGATGAAGACCAGAACGACGGTGATTGGTTTATTCTGAATTCAGAAATACCCCAGTCCCATCTGCCCTCGCCGGCTGCTCCACTTCCAGCAGGGGCTCCCCGGTGTCCTTCTGGCCAGCCTGATAACCCAGAAGAGCACTGTACAGTGCCGGTAGCTTCATCTTTAGGCCCATCTCCTTCTCGGTTGGATGAACCAAATGACAACCAAGATAATGATCGACAGGTGAGTCCAGAGCATGGGGAATCTTCTCATGGTGAGGTATTCCCCACTACTCTGGTGGCTCTTGAACCATCTGCGGTTCTACCTTTGAACCTCTACGTAGTAGAGTCTAATAGTTTAGAACCACTCCCTAGATCCTTGGATGACATGGCTGGTAATAGTGAGGCTGCCCAAAGGAGGACTTTGAGGTCCACAGCGGGACAGCATTCCAACCCTTACCGTCTTCCACAGACAGTGGATAGAGGTCCCGCCCCTACTTCTGCGTCAGCATCAAATGCTGTCTCGGCATTATACAGACCCTGGAATTAGAGTATAGGTAAGTCATCGTCGGGACGACGATGCAGTTGTTGGGGGTGGATTGTAGCAGAATGGGCGTTCGTTCCCACAGTCCACTCTCCGCCCACTCGGCAGTGAGTGATTGCCACCAGTATATAGAATGCACCACTCCTCTCAGAGTCAGTCGTCTCTGCTCACCTGGTGCCACGCTCCTCATTGTGTGTTGCAAACACTGCAAACACTGCTTCTAAACGCTGGCCGTTGGGCTATATATATATATATCGCGGTGCTCCTGTCTTGTGCAATCCAGGTATGTCTCTCTGTCTTGCTGCTTAAACAATCACCAGTATATGCTGCATAGTGAACTTGAACTTGACCGTGACCGTTTGTTGCCTTTTAGCTTTGATGCTACCAGTGCTCGTCTGAGCTCCTGCACTTCAGTGCGGCGAGTTAAGTGCCACGCACATTAGGTATGTTTGTAGTCCTCCCTCTCCGCAGTATAGTTTTGTTTGGTGTCTGCACCGGACTAAACATGGGCTTTGTTTTATTATTCCAGTAGTAACAGCTATACCCGGGGGCCGCTGCGCGGACGGGACATCCGTGTCGGCCGCTGTTGTTTAAGTGGTGAGTTGTGCATCTCTCTGTTCCTGTCTCTGTGAACTTTATAGTGTAATTGGTAAACTAACCGGGCCGCTTGTTGCCTGTTTCAGGGCCAGGGCAGCTGCTGCTTTGCGGACCTTGTACGGTTACCAGCCGTTAAGAAAAGCCCACGTCTGAATGATACTGTGATACCACATACCACTCTTCCTCCATTCATAAAAGTGTCGGCGGCGGCACGAAGACACGCCGGTTGTACAGCTTCTTATAGCCGTCCTACCCGGCGGTCCATAGCCCGGCTTTCTGGCCAGCTTTATTGTTTGTTCTTTTGCTTTATGATTTATTGTGTTGGATTTATTTAGTTTACTTTGTTTATTTTGGTTCATTTATTTTGATTTAATTACAACTATCTGGCACCAGGCCAATATATATAGACGGCATTATTCAGTTTCAATAGGAAACAAGTCCTTATTGAAATTACTGCGAATCCATCATTTTAACACCTGTCTCTTCTATTACACAGGTCACGGTGCTGGGGCCTTACATTGGGACAGGGACGGCCGCCCAGGGTTGTGGTAATCCCCCTCGTTTGCTGTGTTTGATTTATATTATTTTGGTTATATTGATTTGCTGTGATTTGTCGGAGAGCCACTTCCCTGGGGCGGTTGCCCTGTACCCATTCCCCTTGCCCTTTTGCACCTGGCCCATAGATAGACACACACAAGTGTTTTATTGTTGATTGCATTAGTAGCCTATACACTGTTCTTCTTTTAAATCTATTACCAGTATTATCATTACAGTGAGTAAAGGAAATGATGATGATATGATATACTGACTATAAAAGAAATGATGATGATATGATATACTGACTATAAAAGAAATGATGATGATATGATATACTGAATACTTTAACCTGCCTAACTTATAATAAAAAGCCTGTTTTATACTTTGGTTAATTACGTTTCTGCCTTGATTCTTAATGTAAAACGAACTTGTGTGTCCTGCAACTTGAAGTATTTGAATTAGATAATAGAACTATTTCCGGTGGCGTAATTCCACTGGTGGCGTTGTCTGGCAGCTACACTAAAATATACCACTATGCCACACAGGCATGATTGGCTCAACACTGTTAAAGTATTCACATTATTCTCTTTGCCTTTGAACAGATTGAAATACTCGCACAAATAGATCTAAAGGAATTCTGAATACTGATGTTCTGTTTTAGCATAGATAATTACTTTTTTGAGATATATTTGTTTAAATAAATGACCAGTGGTTAGACACCCCATGTTAATTCTCTTGTCCTCAGCAAAGGGTCACAATATCCACCAGCCCCAAAAAAACGTAACTCTAAAATTGTGAAAACATCTTATATCAAATCAAAGATAAGGGTTATATGTGTATAAAACAATGCATGCCATGAACATCTGAAAATATTTTCCATAGAAATCTGCCTACCAAAGTAGTGTCCTCTGTTTCTGTCAACTCCGTCATTTTTTTCATAAAACCTCATTAAATCAGGCAATAGCATGGTCAGTTATATCCCTGAGGACCCATTTTTATTCTCCTTGCTGTGGCGAATGCAACAATACCACACATGGTCTAGTAAGTTACACATTTTTTTGATATTTTTTGACAAACAATGCCAATTTTCCCATGGTCACAGCTGGAGTATGTCAACTCCGTCACTGCGTTATGATACATTTTATAAACCATAGTGGATTCAATGAAAGTGTTTTAGTGAGATAATGGAGACAGCTAACAATAGCCATAAAACTAGCTACCTAACTGCAGTGTTCTTTTCTGCAGAAGGAAAAAACATGCCATTTTGTCAACTCCGTGTAGATGTTGAGAAAATCCACCAATAATCTATTATTGTGCTAATATTATACTATTTTCAAATATAGTAAAGGAATAGAATGTTATTTAGTGTTTTATCTGCACATTAACATGCATGCAACATTATTTTACAATATAATTATGATTTGTAGAGCATGGGCAGATTGCTACTGCCTGATTTAAGGCGAGACACTACAGGTGAATAGGGTAAAATAGATAACTAATAGCTACAACTATGAAACTTCTCCAGTTGATTACTTACATCAAGACTAAGAATTTTTGAATTACAAGTTTTCTGAAATTATATGTTTAGATATGCAAATGATGCATTATATGCGCTAATAATGCCCAATTTGCAAACTTTTCATGTTGACAAAAATCTAGTTTTTAAGGTAAACATGTGAATTTGTTAAAAAAAATATATCTACAGCCTGCACCTTTACACGGTTAAATAGTTTAGACAGAACAGAGATTTCTCGCATTTATTATAAGAGAGAGAGAGAGAGAGAGAGAGAGAGAGAGAGAGAGAGAGAGAGAGAGAAAGAAAGAGAGAGAGAGAAATGAGGCAGAGAGTCACAGACAGTTCTCAAAGCGGAGAATACAATAATCATCTGTGATTTTACAACACTGTTTCCCAAGCACTGGGTTGGGACCCATTTGTGGGTCTTGAAAACATTTTTATGGGTCCCTTAACGTTTGGTTTCCTACATTTAGTTTTTGTATCATTTAAAAACTTTAGAAAAACATTTCATGATTTAAAATACATAAATAAATGTTTTCTTTTCTAATTTCATCAATAAATAAAAATCTAAGAAATTTTAAAACACAGGCCTATTTAAGAAGTACTGAAAATAGCCGATCTACAAGCTCACAGCGTGCATTGTGTCTCTGTCTATGCCTGTCTATTAAAGACAAGTCCCTAAATATTATAGGATATTCCTATAACTATCTGTAGGCTATATTATATTTTTATTATTATTGTTTCATTATATCTAGAACAATCGGTGGTATGCAACAAGTCCAATTTTGCTGCAGTATTGTATATGAGTAAGTCACTGTTTTACCCAGTTAGAATCGTGCAAATTCACCCGACCCGACCCGAAAAAGGTCAAAAATGTCACGCCAAAAGTTGTCACCTTTTCACCTTGGGCCTGTTTGCATGTCTGTATATCATTATCGAGGCATTCAACAACGTTATCGAATATCGAAGGCTCTCCTAATATCACACAGCCTTAGTGCTGACCTATTTTGTCAACTACTGCTGCTCATGCAGAGAAACCTAAAGTTCAGACTAAAATATTTAGTAAAATATCAAGTTTGGGTCATTGCTTTACATCAAGGCATACCTATGGTATGGAAATTAACAACTATCATCACCAGCATGATAAGGCTATGTATTAATACCACGCTATACAAAGAAAAAGATGGCGCTACCTAATTTCTGGTGGTGCTACCTAATGAAAAGGTAGGTGGCACCAGTGCTACCTGTGAAAAAGTTAGTCTGGAGCCCTGTGCGCACAGTATATTGAATCTACAAACTCACAACGTGCTGCACAGAATTGTGAGATGTGCATGAATCATGATTCATGATTATATTTATGTGATGTTGTAGCCTACGTCTGGCAGCAGAGAAGAAGGAAATAATAATTATTAACATAAAAGTATGTAGGCTAATCATTACAATTATTAAAGGCTTCACTACATCAGTCCATCAATATTTGCAAATAAAAAGGGGGGAAAACCACTTGTTTTTCCACATATATATTCTTTTCTTTTTATCACAGATGCTTATGTCTTGTAAGGCATTCTGTCTTGGAGTTCCAGTAACATTGTTTAACTATGATTTTCTTCCTTTCATTATACTAGAAGCTGGGCCGCCCTTCGGGCGGCCCAGCGTCTAGTCGGCGACCTGGCCAACTCGGAACAATGTAAATAGGGAATGAATGCCCCGCCCTTTAATGCAAACCCCATTATACCTGTTTTCATAGGACCCGTTTTGACCATTTGTCTGCCTGTGTCCATTTATGCCCATATATGGAGATATCTGTATCTGTCTGTCTGTCGGTGTCCATTTTATGTCCATATATGGAGATCACTGCAGTTATAGTTCTGGGTCCATTTTATGCCCATATATGCCCATATATGGAGATATCTGTCTATCTGCGTCCATTTTATGCCCATATATGGAGATCTCTGTATCTGTCTGTCTGTGTCCCTTTTATGCCCGTATATGGAGATCTTTGTGATTCTGCATCCATTGTATGCCCATATATGCCATATATGGAGATATCTGTTTATCTGCGTCCATTTTATGCCCATATATGAGATTTCTGTCGCTTTTTCAAACAGATGGTCAAAACGGGTCCTATGACAACAGGTATAATGGGGTTTGCATTAAAGGGGGAACCGGCACTGTGTCTGCAACACAGTCGGAGGCACAGACAGATACAGAGATCTCCATAATGGGAATAAAGGGACACAGACAAACAGATGGAGGAGGAGACAAACTTAATGCAAACCCCATTATACCTGTTGTCATAGGACCCGTTTTGACCATCTGTTTGCCTGTGTCCATTTATGCCCATATATGGAGATATCTGTATCTGTCTGTCTGCGTCCACTTTATGCCCATATATGGAGATCTTTGACCATCTGTTTGCCTGTGTCCATTTATGCCCATATATGGAGATATCTGTATTTGTCTGTCTGCATCCATTTTATGCCCATATATGGAGATCTATGCAGACACAGTGCCAGTTCCGGAAAATCCTGATGTCAGACATCAGAATCCGAACCTTTCGTGCTGGTTCCAGAAAATCGTGTATCGGGTCGGGTCGAGGCCGAGCACTGCACTACCTGCTGCGGTGGGGAACGCACGTGCCGAATTTGAAATAGGGAATGAATACCCCACCCTTTAATGCAAACCCCATGAATGCCCCACCCTTTAATGCAAACCCCAATATACCTGTTGTCATAGGACCCGTTTTGACCATCTGTTTGTCTTTGTCCACTTATGCCCATATATGAAGATCTCTGCACACACAGTACCGGTTGCGGAAAACTCTGATGTCAGACTTTATGCCCATATCTGGAGAACACGCGTGCCGGTGGGAAGAAGGGTTCTCGAGATACGCGGATTACATACATACATACACATTCACAGAGATTTTGTGTTGACTCATGTGGCGTACGTGATGTCAGAGCCTTTTATGAAGTGATGTCACAATGACTCAGCGCTTGCGCCGATTTCCTCCGGAACAGCCTGATGTCAACAATCAGCTCCGCATAAGGAGATTCCGAACGTTTCGCGCCGGTTTCGGAAAACCGCGAGTCGGGTCGGGTCGAGGCCCGGCACTGCACTCCGCGCGGCGGCGAGGAACGCGCGTGCCGAATCTGAAGCCGGTGGGACGAACGGTTCTCGAAATACGCGGATTACAAACAAACAGACAGAGATTTGTCGCATTTATAGATAGATGTTCTGGCCCCCCATCTCAAGTTTAGAAAAAAAAATTGGCCCGAGGCCAAATCTAATTGCCGACCCCTTATACGTGAGACATATACACATTGAATATTAAAGTAGACATTATGTTAAGAGTCATTTACATTATATTTGCTTGGAGTTAAAAATAGTGAAAACAAAGTTTGGGAGCAGAGAAGGTTACAGGCCGTGCCTACTTTCTACAGAGCCTGCAGGGTGTCAGCACAGCGGGGCATCACCAAAGCCATTCTTTTGTTAGATCGGAGTCAGCTGAGTGAGCCTTTGAGGCGCAAGTCTAAGAAAGCTTTAGCCCCTCCTTTATTTTCACCTGAATGTATATAATGTAACTGAAATGTATCATAGAGAGGGAGAAGCCGCCAGAGGCTGAAGGGCTGACGGAAAAACCGGGGAGCTAGTGCTCCGGTAAGGTTGTCTCATGGAATCGTTCTATACTAATAAATGGACCCAAGGAACAAACTCCACTGCTGTCTTCATCTATCCTCACAAATCCTTCCTGTACCTTGTTAGAAATTCAGTCTTCTTTTCTTTTATGGACATGATTTACACGTTTTAACTACACAAGTTTGTATAATGAATACAACATCTTTTTTCTTTTAGTTTAAACTAAACAGTAAGTAACTAAGTACATTTACTTAAGTACTGTACTTAAGTACACATTTGAGTTATTTGTACTTTACTTGAGTAATTCCAATACTTTTACTTCTACTCCACTACATCTCGGATCTAAATATTGTACTTTTACTCCACTACATTTATTTCAAAACTTTAGTTACTAGTTACTTTGTAGATTGTTATTGTTAATGCAACACATACATTAACCACTTCAGCCGTATATACATTTTGGCCATTTGAAAATAGCCGATCTACAAGCTCACAATGCGTTGCGATGCGACGCATTGTGAGCTTGTAGATCTGCTATTTTCAAAAGATTTTTATACAATAATGATAACTTGAAATGGGACATTCTACACAATGAGTACTTTTACTTTTTGTACTTTTAGTACATTTTGATACCAATACTTTTGTACTTAATTTTTATACATTTTATAACATTTTTGTTATAAATAGCCATCCATCCACTTCAAGTTTTCTAACTACACAAGTCTGTATAATGAATGTAAAATCCTTGTTCTTTTAGTTTATGCAAGTTTAAACTAAATAAATTTGCTACACAGTTTCACTACAAAAGTTTTTAAATGAATGCAGGTCTCACTATCAAGTGAAGTAAAACACCAAACACTATCTAAGGCCCCATCTAAGACCACCCTGCTGTGATAACCAAAACATGCTCTCCCAGTCATTCCATTGCTAAAAAATCACCACTATTGACATGCAAAAACACACCCCTCCCCTTCCCACCCCTCGCACCCCCCACCACCCACAGGGCAAAAACCCCTCCCTAAAATGTATGACGTCATATTTCAAAATGGCGGAATCAAAATGGCGGAATCAAAATGGCAGACATGTTAGCATATTAGCATATTAGCATATGAATCTAATTAGCATAATGGTAGCCACTATCTTCTCTGATGCGCTAACATCTCCGTCGGGATCTCCGTCGGGATCTGCTGCGGCACCGGCTGATAAGCCACTAGCGGAACCGCTGCCACTTCCAGGGCCAATGCCACTTCCAGGGCCACTGCCTCTTCCGGGGGCCACTGCCTCTTCCAAACAACTGTGTTTCAGAAACACAATGAAATCATCTGCCTGCATCCTTCCCGATCCTTTGGCTGACCCAATACAGCCAGGAGGGCCACCGTTGATCATGAATGCCTTCAATTTAACTCGGGGAAAGATGAACATCTCTCTCTCTCTCTTATAATAAATGCGAGAAATCTCTGTTCTGTCTAAACTATTTAACCGTGTAAAGGTGCAGGCTGTAGGTTAAAAAAAACATTTTTAACAAATTCACATGTTTACCTTAAAAACTAGATTTTTGTCAACATGAAAAGTTTGCAAATTGGGCATTATTAGCGCATATAATGCATCATTTGCATATCTAAACATATAATTTCAGAAAACTTGTAATTCAAAAATTCTTAGTCTTGATGTAAGTAATCAACTGGAGAAGTTTCATAGTTGTAGCTATTAGTTATCTATTTTACCCTATTCACCTGTAGTGTCTCGCCTTAAATCAGGCAGTAGCAATCTGCCCATGCTCTACAAATCATAATTATATTGTAAAATAGTGTTGCTTGCATGTTAATGTGCAGATAAAACACTAAAATAACATTCTATTCCTTTACTATATTTGAAAATAGTATAATATTAGCACAATAATAGATTATTGGTGGATTTTCTCAACATCTACACGGAGTTGACAAAATGGCATGTTTTTTTCCTTCTGCAGAAAAGAACACTGCAGTTAGGTAGCTAGTTTTATGGCTATTGTTAGCTGTCTCCATTATCTCACTAAAACACTTTCATTGAATCCACTATGGTTTATAAAATGTATCATAACGCAGTGACGGAGTTGACATACTCCAGCTGTGACCATGGGAAAATTGGCATTGTTTGTCAAAAAATATCAAAAAAATTTGTAACTTACTAGACCATGTGTGGTATTGTTGCATTCGCCACAGCAAGGAGAATAAAAATGGGTCCTCAGGGATATAACTGACCATGCTATTGCCTGATTTAATGAGGTTTTATGAAAAAAATGACGGAGTTGACAGAAACAGAGGACACTACTTTGGTAGGCAGATTTCTATGGAAAATATTTTCAGATGTTCATGGCATGCATTGTTTTATACACATATAACCCTTATCTTTGATTTGATATAAGATGTTTTCACAATTTTAGAGTTACGTTTTTTTGGGGCTGGTGGATATTGTGACCCTTTGCTGAGGACAAGAGAATTAACATGGGGTGTCTAACCACTGGTCATTTATTTCAACAAATATATCTCAAAAAAGTAATTATCTATGCTAAAACAGAACATCAGTATTCAGAATCTGTTCAAAGGCAAAGAGAATAATGTGAATACTTTAACAGTGTTGAGCCAATCATGCCTGCAAGTGGTCATTGCTGGCCTGAACATGAAAATACATTTAATTTCAATTCATGTTTATTTATTATAAATTGTATCATTATTCCCCACCCGTAGTCTAATCTCTTCATTTCATAACCATGTTCCCCTTAGTAGCACTGCTTACAGAGTTCTTGTCCAATAACATTTTAGCTGCATACAGTATTGCCATGTTTCAGTAAATCTGCCCCAAGGCCTTTTCAATCAACTAGTGAATTTCCAGTAGTAACCCCCAGATCTTCCTAATGGTCAGAATGGAAACAGATAGTTCTTCTTTCCTTTCTTCACCTCAGCAACTCCTCTCTCCTTGCTGGGTCATTGTTTAGTTTCCCCATTTAGATTGAAATTGTGTGGGGAAAACATTGGGTGGGTCAATGAATATTGAAATGGGGCATAAGCTGGGACAAGCTCAGAGATCTGCTATTTTTAAATAGCCTGACTAGGAATAAAATGGGGCTAGTGGATGTTTTATGATATAATAATTTATATCAGCAAAAGTAACTAATTCGATTTTTAAAATAAATGTATTGGAGTAAAAGTACAATGTTTGGATCCCAGATGTAGTGGAGTAGATGTAAGTATTGGAAATTGGAATTACTCAAGTAAAGTACAAATACTTAAAATGTTAACTTAAGTACAGGACTTAAGTAAATGTACTTAGTTACTTTACACCACTGGTTTTATACATTGGAATATCACTAACATGGATGATATATGGGATGGGTGACGTGACATAGCGTTTTTATTTTTTTTTGCTGTCCTCAGTGTCAATATGTATAAATAAAAAAATGTATTTGTCAAAAACCTTCTGAATATTGTGCAGGATATTAAGCTTTATGTGAACTTACTCAAGATTAAAACATTTCATTCCTCATTTCTTCAGAATTTTCAACCAAACAAGGCAAAACTCATATGGTGTGACTGTCCTGACCTTGTTTCTCAAAGTGGGAACTTGAATAAAACTAAGAAAAAGAATTGCTAAAATTCATTTAAAAATGAATTTAGGCTCACAAAAATGTCTATTTGTGAGCCTATATCTTTTCAAAGTCTTTCCTTGAGATGAAAATGAAAAATAATGTTCAAATGAATACATTGATAAACACATGATAGAAAAAAAAACATGATAACATTGGGATTAACATATTTGTAAGTTGCTATGGAGTGAGGGTTGACACACAGATAAATACCATAGTTAGAGACAAAATGAAGGAATGGGTATGCATGTTACGTGGGGGGAAGGGGTATATATTCAGAGGTGTAAAGCCAAGCAAGTACTGTACTTTACTTGAGCAACGTATTGGGAGCTTGTAATCTGCTATTTTCAAATATTGTATACATTTGAAAACGTGTGAAATGGTTTGAGTAGTCTACTTTTCCATCAGTGGAAATACTACACGAGACATGATACAGCAATGACTGACAAAGTAAAAACTGATACAGAGCTCCGTAGCTAATTCAAAAGAACAAAAAGATACATTTATATTTTGGCCGTTGCCGTTCCCAGATTAAACTCTGCGTGTGTAAACACAACAGTAGCTCGTTTGATATCCCCTCGCTCGCACCCATTATTACTGGGTCGCGTTTACTTTTAGCTTAAGTTTACAGCATTTTATTTATAATGGTAGTTAGACTATTGTCCCAGTTTGAGCAGCGAGATGTTTAACTGCACTAAAATACAAAGTGTCGTGCAGCAATACCGTACACAGCTGTATGTATGTACTGTACTGCAGCATTGTTGAGCCAAAGTTATGTAACGTGTTGTTTATAATCTCTAGTTGAAATATCGCCAGATTAATATTTTTAGCTAGAGCACTACAATGCTAACCTGGCTTAGTCATACTAAATCACACACTGCAGATAACTGCGTGAGTATATATATTTCTGTCTTTTGTTAACATCATGGGTGGATAGTTTAGCTGTGCTAGGCGAACTTTATTCAACAGCAACACTGTTATGCAATGCACTCATGCGCTAAACACAGATCTGACTTCTAAGAAAATAACGAAATACTTACTGTTGAAACATAATTTTCTTGCTCAAACACATTTAAGATAAATTGATCTAATTCTTTGTCACCCTTAAAATGTTGCAAACTCTGTGTAAATAAGTTGAACCTCTCCACTTATTTTTATGTATAACCTTTGTTTATTTGAACTCAATCTGGAGTAAGAGTGTTTTCTAAATGCCAAAACACTTCACTAATACATAGCAAAGTATGTTGATATCCTAGAAAACATATTAACATCAAACATCAACTATATCACATTCATACACAATACACAATCATGAAAACTTGTAATAACTCAGTTCTTATGATTTCCCAAACAAACGTTTGAGCCGTGCACACTGATGTAAATGTGTAAATATGACACTTGTAATACATAAAACCCATTTTCGCCGTGTTTTTTAGTGATAAAATGTGATGTAAAGGGTAGTTTCCTTGTTGAGAACACTTATTTGACCAACCCACAGACTATTAAATGGCTACAATGTTTCAATGCATTCACCCTGTTATTTAGTAGTTTAGAACGTATAGCCTACTCCTTTTAATCATAGAACTATCCTTTTTACAACTGATCAAGAAATCAAGTGTTTGACTCTTGTTTTGCATTCATGTCTAATAAATCAATCAATTCACAATGCTAAATCCTCCTTTCACCTAAACCTGTGAGCAACATGAGACACATTGTTTAAATAATTCATTGTATACATTAGGGTTTAATGCCAGGATCCCGGGATCCGGGCTTCCCGGGCAGAGCGCACGTAATTTCCCTCCCGGGAATTGGCGGCGAGACCCGTCATCCCGGAGGTTATGTTTTTCCTTGTTAGAAAATACAATTTACTAGCAGCGCAGAGGCAATTAGACTGCCTGACACTTTATCCTCGCCAGCCGTGCAAGCATCTCGTCTGTTTCAGCTGTGTGGAAGGATTTTACCAGTCTCCGTGGGCTGTCAAGCAAGCCTGTCATCGAAAATAGCTGATCTACCATCTCACAATGCAGTGCAAAAAAGTGCCTAACTTGTAGATTGGCTGTTTTCACTATAAGCTAGGCTGTAGAGTAAAGCTACTTGTTAAAGCGATTCGGAGAAAACACTGACAGATGATAATGGCGCATTTACATTCTTATTGCTGCATTAATTATGCTTTTAACGTTTTTACATACAGTCTATGTTTTACATGAGAAACTCTCCAGCAAAAAAAGGGAGGGTGGGGGTGCACGCACGCAATGAAGTGCCGTTCGCGAGAAGCTGCGCTACGGTGTCGCGCCCTGTGAGCTTGTATTTCTACTATGTTTCTATAAATATGAAACGATAGATTTGCCATAAATTGCCGAGATATATAACTGTAACCACCAAACGCATGCATTATTGCAACCTCCTATGTGTCCACTCCACTCAGTCAATTGGACTCACACATGATCCAAACATTGTACTTTTACTCCAATACATTTATTTTAAAAATCGAATTAGTTACTTTTGCTGATATAAATTATTATATCATAAAACATCCACTAGCCCTATTTTATTCCTAGTCAGGCTAGCAGATCTCTGAGCTTGTCCCAGCTTATGCCCCATTTCAATATTCATTGACCCACCCAATGTTTTCCCCACACAATTTCAATCTAAATGGGGAAACTAAACAATGACCCAGCAAGGAGAGAGGAGTTGCTGAGGCGAAGAAAGGAAAGAAGAACTATCTGTTTCCATTCTGACCATTAGGAAGATCTGGGGGATACTACTGGAAATTCACTAGTTGATTGAAAAGGCCTTGGGGCAGATTTACTGAAACATGGCAATACTGTATGCAACTAAAATTTTATTGGACAAGAACTCTGTAAGCAGTGCTACTAAGGGGAACATGGTTATGAAATGAAGAGATTAGACTACGGGTGGGGAATAATGATACAATTTATAATAAATAAACATGAATTGAAATTAAATGTATTTTCATGTTCAGGCCAGCAATGACCACTTGCAGGCATGATTGGCTCAACACTGAAAGTATTCACATTATTCTCTTTGCCTTTGAACAGATTGAAATACTCGCACAAATAGATCTAAAGGAATTCTGAATACTGATGTTCTGTTTTAGCATAGATAATTACTTTTTTGAGATATATTTGTTTAAATAAATGACCAGTGGTTAGACACCCCATGTTAATTCTCTTGTCCTCAGCAAAGGGTCACAATATCCACCAGCCCCAAAAAAACGTAACTCTAAAATTGTGAAAACATCTTATATCAAATCAAAGATAAGGGTTATATGTGTATAAAACAATGCATGCCATGAACATCTGAAAATATTTTCCATAGAAATCTGCCTACCAAAGTAGTGTCCTCTGTTTCTGTCAACTCCGTCATTTTTTTCATAAAACCTCATTAAATCAGGCAATAGCATGGTCAGTTATATCCCTGAGGACCCATTTTTATTCTCCTTGCTGTGGCGAATGCAACAATACCACACATGGTCTAGTAAGTTACACATTTTTTTGATATTTTTTGACAAACAATGCCAATTTTCCCATGGTCACAGCTGGAGTATGTCAACTCCGTCACTGCGTTATGATACATTTTATAAACCATAGTGGATTCAATGAAAGTGTTTTAGTGAGATAATGGAGACAGCTAACAATAGCCATAAAACTAGCTACCTAACTGCAGTGTTCTTTTCTGCAGAAGGAAAAAACATGCCATTTTGTCAACTCCGTGTAGATGTTGAGAAAATCCACCAATAATCTATTATTGTGCTAATATTATACTATTTTCAAATATAGTAAAGGAATAGAATGTTATTTAGTGTTTTATCTGCACATTAACATGCATGCAACATTATTTTACAATATAATTATGATTTGTAGAGCATGGGCAGATTGCTACTGCCTGATTTAAGGCGAGACACTACAGGTGAATAGGGTAAAATAGATAACTAATAGCTACAACTATGAAACTTCTCCAGTTGATTACTTACATCAAGACTAAGAATTTTTGAATTACAAGTTTTCTGAAATTATATGTTTAGATATGCAAATGATGCATTATATGCGCTAATAATGCCCAATTTGCAAACTTTTCATGTTGACAAAAATCTAGTTTTTAAGGTAAACATGTGAATTTGTTAAAAAAAATATATCTACAGCCTGCACCTTTACACGGTTAAATAGTTTAGACAGAACAGAGATTTCTCGCATTTATTATAAGAGAGAGAGAGAGAGAGAGAGAGAGAGAGAGAGAGAGAGAGAGAGAGAGAAAGAAAGAGAGAGAGAGAAATGAGGCAGAGAGTCACAGACAGTTCTCAAAGCGGAGAATACAATAATCATCTGTGATTTTACAACACTGTTTCCCAAGCACTGGGTTGGGACCCATTTGTGGGTCTTGAAAACATTTTTATGGGTCCCTTAACGTTTGGTTTCCTACATTTAGTTTTTGTATCATTTAAAAACTTTAGAAAAACATTTCATGATTTAAAATACATAAATAAATGTTTTCTTTTCTAATTTCATCAATAAATAAAAATCTAAGAAATTTTAAAACACAGGCCTATTTAAGAAGTACTGAAAATAGCCGATCTACAAGCTCACAGCGTGCATTGTGTCTCTGTCTATGCCTGTCTATTAAAGACAAGTCCCTAAATATTATAGGATATTCCTATAACTATCTGTAGGCTATATTATATTTTTATTATTATTGTTTCATTATATCTAGAACAATCGGTGGTATGCAACAAGTCCAATTTTGCTGCAGTATTGTATATGAGTAAGTCACTGTTTTACCCAGTTAGAATCGTGCAAATTCACCCGACCCGACCCGAAAAAGGTCAAAAATGTCACGCCAAAAGTTGTCACCTTTTCACCTTGGGCCTGTTTGCATGTCTGTATATCATTATCGAGGCATTCAACAACGTTATCGAATATCGAAGGCTCTCCTAATATCACACAGCCTTAGTGCTGACCTATTTTGTCAACTACTGCTGCTCATGCAGAGAAACCTAAAGTTCAGACTAAAATATTTAGTAAAATATCAAGTTTGGGTCATTGCTTTACATCAAGGCATACCTATGGTATGGAAATTAACAACTATCATCACCAGCATGATAAGGCTATGTATTAATACCACGCTATACAAAGAAAAAGATGGCGCTACCTAATTTCTGGTGGTGCTACCTAATGAAAAGGTAGGTGGCACCAGTGCTACCTGTGAAAAAGTTAGTCTGGAGCCCTGTGCGCACAGTATATTGAATCTACAAACTCACAACGTGCTGCACAGAATTGTGAGATGTGCATGAATCATGATTCATGATTATATTTATGTGATGTTGTAGCCTACGTCTGGCAGCAGAGAAGAAGGAAATAATAATTATTAACATAAAAGTATGTAGGCTAATCATTACAATTATTAAAGGCTTCACTACATCAGTCCATCAATATTTGCAAATAAAAAGGGGGGAAAACCACTTGTTTTTCCACATATATATTCTTTTCTTTTTATCACAGATGCTTATGTCTTGTAAGGCATTCTGTCTTGGAGTTCCAGTAACATTGTTTAACTATGATTTTCTTCCTTTCATTATATGTTCTGGCCCCCCCCATCTCAAGTTTAGAAAAAAAAATTGGCCAGAGGCCAAATCTAATTGCCGACCCCTTATACGTGAGACATATACACATTGAATATTAAAGTAGACATTATGTTAAGAGTCATTTACATTATATTTGCTTGGAGTTAAAAATAGTGAAAACAAAGTTTGGGAGCAGAGAAGGTTACAGGCCGTGCCTACTTTCTACAGAGCCTGCAGGGTGTCAGCACAGCGGGGCATCACCAAAGCCATTCTTTTGTTAGATCGGAGTCAGCTGAGTGAGCCTTTGAGGCGCAAGTCTAAGAAAGCTTTAGCCCCTCCTTTATTTTCACCTGAATGTATATAATGTAACTGAAATGTATCATAGAGAGGGAGAAGCCGCCAGAGGCTGAAGGGCTGACGGAAAAACCGGGGAGCTAGTGCTCCGGTAAGGTTGTCTCATGGAATCGTTCTATACTAATAAATGGACCCAAGGAACAAACTCCACTGCTGTCTTCATCTATCCTCACAAATCCTTCCTGTACCTTGTTAGAAATTCAGTCTTCTTTTCTTTTATGGACATGATTTACACGTTTTAACTACACAAGTTTGTATAATGAATACAACATCTTTTTTCTTTTAGTTTAAACTAAACAGTAAGTAACTAAGTACATTTACTTAAGTACTGTACTTAAGTACACATTTGAGTTATTTGTACTTTACTTGAGTAATTCCAATACTTTTACTTCTACTCCACTACATCTCGGATCTAAATATTGTACTTTTACTCCACTACATTTATTTCAAAACTTTAGTTACTAGTTACTTTGTAGATTGTTATTGTTAATGCAACACATACATTAACCACTTCAGCCGTATATACATTTTGGCCATTTGAAAATAGCCGATCTACAAGCTCACAATGCGTTGCGATGCGACGCATTGTGAGCTTGTAGATCTGCTATTTTCAAAAGATTTTTATACAATAATGATAACTTGAAATGGGACATTCTACACAATGAGTACTTTTACTTTTTGTACTTTTAGTACATTTTGATACCAATACTTTTGTACTTTTTTCATATATATTTTTTTCTTTTAGTATACACTACAACTTAATTTTTATACATTTTATAACATTTTTGTTATAAATAGCCATCCATCCACTTCAAGTTTTCTAACTACACAAGTCTGTATAATGAATGTAAAATCCTTGTTCTTTTAGTTTATGCAAGTTTAAACTAAATAAATTTGCTACACAGTTTCACTACAAAAGTTTTTAAATGAATGCAGGTCTCACTATCAAGTGAAGTAAAACACCAAACACTATCTAAGGCCCCATCTAAGACCACCCTGCTGTGATAACCAAAACATGCTCTCCCAGTCATTCCATTGCTAAAAAATCACCACTATTGACATGCAAAAACACACCCCTCCCCTCCCCACCCCTCGCACCCCCCACCACCCACAGGGCAAAAACCCCTCCCTAAAATTTATGACGTCATATTTCAAAATGGCGGAATCAAAATGGCGGACATGTTAGCATATTAGCATATGAATCTAATTAGCATAATGGTAGCCACTATCTTCTCTGATGCGCTAACATCTCCGTCGGGATCTCCGTCGGGATCTGCTGCGGCACCGGCTGATAAGCCACTAGCGGAACCGCTGCCACTTCCAGGGCCAATGCCACTTCCAGGGCCACTGCCTCTTCCGGGGGCCACTGCCTCTTCCAAACAACTGTGTTTCAGAAACACAATGAAATCATCTGCCTGCATCCTTCCCGATCCTTTGGCTGACCCAATACAGCCAGGAGGGCCACCGTTGATCATGAATGCCTTCAATTTAACTCAGGGAAAGATGAACATCGGCGTTATGCGATTTCCTTGGGCATTCACTTTCTGCCAAGGCCCATGGTGATGAGCTTGCCCCTCTCAGCTGATGTCATTGCCCCCAGTTGTTTCATCCCCCTCCTGGAGACAATTCTGTCTGGGGTCTGGACTGTTGTGATGCCGGCCTCGTCCATATTCCACACATCCATCGCTTCAAAGGGCTGGGTGGGGCGTTCCTGGACAGTAGCCAGGTTTCTGAAGAACGTGTCCACGTTGAACCTATTGAAGCTTGTCGCACGGGAAAGGCTAGTCGCCGCTGGACGGCGTATGGACAACTGTTGGTGCCTCATCATGAATACCCAGAACCAATCTCCCCTGCCATTTATTTCTTGTCCCATGCCGCTGGATACTTGGTGTTGTATCTTTTGGAAAGCTGGTACGCAATTTGCGGACCTGAACATTTTAGATAAAACATATTGTTTGAAAGGAAGCCGAACAATAAATACGTTTTACTCTCATGTACCTGTACAAAAGACGTAACAATAAAGTACAACCTTGAACCAGTATCATTGACCCATCTGGCCAGATACCATATATGGACTTTTACATAGGTGATGTCACCTGTGATGTCACAGTGATGTGTCAAGGGAACCAGCCCATAGCTGCGTCTCAAGTTCTTAAATTAGATCCTATTTCCTAGTTCCTATTTCCTTGCTTGTATCAAAATACCTTGTAACATACAAGGAAATAGGAAAGAAGTGTAGGAAACAGGATCTAATTGAAGGACTTGAGACGCAGCTCTTGACTGTAAAAATTTGTACACACACACAGAGACAAGCTGTGATATTTCTCATGGTAAACTGAGACCTTCGGTCGCAACAATAATTTGTATGTAGGCCTAGCCTGTTTATTTTTTTAAATTATTTATGAATTGAAAACCAATGTCCTATGTGAAGTGAACTTTTTAAATTATCGATGAATTGGAAGACCAATGTCCTATGTAAAGTGAATGTTTTAACACATGTATACACAGCCTACACTAATACATTATAATACATCAGTCTATTCTCACCTCCTTTCTTTGGGCATAATCCAAAATACAGCTCTGCAGACTTGGTCAGATAGGTCACCAAGAGCTCCTCCTGCTCATGAGAGAAGACCCTAAAATGAAATTATACCTGGCATGGGCAGCTCTTTTCTCCCATCTCTCTCCATTGGACTTCCTTCTTTTTACATTTTATAAGCTTTGACCACACTTCATACAGACAGACCTTGTAGCACCTCATCTGAGGCTGCCTTTAGCACGTATTGGGTTATTAAGCCCCTCGTCCTCGTCCTGCGAGACCTCTGTCTTGTTATGCAAGCAGAACCATTGAGACAAATTAAAGGTCATTTAAGTTCCCACAGAAACTTCATTTGTGCATGAATACTCAACATTCCTTCAGAACAAAACAACCTCTATTAATGTCCTCTTATGAATGTGCCTCTCACCTGGCTATTCATGCAGAACCATTAAGATAGAGTGGACTATCAAGTCCTATAGAAACCTAATTTGCACATGATTGCTCAGACACACACACACACACACACACACACACACACACACACACACACACACACACACACACACACACACACACACACACACACACACACACACACACACAGACACTACTACTGTAAACAAAAGCTCAAAAAGACATATTGACTTTGATGTTTTACCTTTATTTGTGACTGCACAACCTGTACCATCATTTACATTTAACAACATATAAATACAGATTTAGTGTAATCTTCAATGCTGCTGTAAAGGGTCTGTTTTGGTCAAGAGAAATCAGAATGATAATAAAGGGAACATTGAGACTTGTGCATCTCAAAATGTAGGTGGGACATCTTCCACAAAGACAATTCTGTGTAAAAAAGGATGATAATAAGAATAACGAAAGCTGCAGATGTAGTGATGTGCAAAGTGACAGAATTCATACATTTAACAGGCTCAAACACCAGATTGTATTTTTAAACTCTTGACTACGATAATAAGAAACCCACTAAAAAGAAGAGTTCACTTAAAGATGATCAACAAAATATCTTCTCCAGTTGTTCTAGAATCATCATGCTCATATACGTGTAACGTGTTTATAGTTTAACCATCTTGATAACAAGTTATGATGCACACATGCAGGCAATAAATGTGTAGGACCTTACACTGTGAATGAACATTGAGTGAACAAGAGAAGTGTTGTTCACACTGATCACATCCATATGGTTTCAGTGTTTGTAGCTTGTCGCCTCTGGACGGCGTATGGAAAACTGTTGGTTCCTCATCATGAATCCCTGGAACCAATCTCCCCCTGCCATTTCTTTCTTGCCCCATGCCGCTGGATACTTGGTGTTGTATCTTTTGGAAAGCTGGTACGCAATTTGCGGACCTAAACATTTTAGATAAAACATATGTGTCCGAACACAGCTGAGGGCTAGTCATTGAATTTTAAATTTTAATTTTTCCCATTTCATTTGAAAGCTGGGAATCATAGCTACAAAATGATATATTGGTTGTGAAGATTGACCCAACAGTGTTGTAGATATAGGCCTACTACGGCATTGTTTGAAAGGAAGCCGAACGTTTTACTTTTATATACCTGTACAAAAGACGTAACAATAAAATACAGCCTTGAACCAGTATCACTGGCCCATCTGGCCAGATACCATATATGGACTTTTACATAGGTGATGTCACCTATGTGGTGTCTCCATATGGTTTCTCTCCGGTGTGAATTTTCTGATGTCTTTCAAGGTTTCCCATCTTAGAGAAGTGCTGCCCACACTGATCACATCCATAGGGTTTCTCTCCAGTGTGAATTTTCTGGTGGCTTTTAAGGTGTGCCATTTGAGAGAATTGTTGTCCACACTGATCACATCCATAGGGTTTCTCTCCAGTGTGAATTTTCTGGTGGCTTTTAAGGTGTGCCATTTGAGAGAATTGTTGTCCACACTGATCACACCCATATGGTTTCTCTCCAGTGTGAATTTTCTGGTGGCTTTTAAGGTGTGCCATTTGAGAGAATTGTTGTCCACACTGATCACATCCATAGGGTTTCTCTCCAGTGTGAATTTTCTGGTGGCTTTTAAGGTTTGCCATTTGAGAGAATTGTTGTCCACACTGATCACACCTATAGGGTTTCTCTCCAGTGTGAATTCTCTGGTGGCTTTTAAGGTTTGCCATTTGAGAGAATTGTTGTCCACACTGATCACACCCATAGGGTTTCTCTCCAGTGTGAATTTTCTGGTGGCTTTTAAGGTGTGCCATTTGAGAGAATTGTTGTCCACACTGATCACACCCATAGGGTTTCTCTCCAGAGTGAATTCTCTGGTGTATTTTAAGTTTGGAGATGTTAGGGAAGTGTTTTCCACACTGGTCGCAGCAGTGTTGTTTTTGCTTATCCAACCTTCTTTTTCCATTTATCTCTGGAAGGACATTGAAGCCAGACTGATAATGCAACACTGGATTGAAAAAAAATGGAAAAAAAGACAATGGTCATTTAGAGGTGTCTGAAAAGTGTGGATTCTATTAATAGTACTAGAAGTAGTAGAAGTTAACTTGCAATAATGCAACAAATTGCAATAATGCAACACATTGCATGACACAAACTAAACTATAGGCATTAACTGTTTTAACTGTTTACTTAAGACTTAATAAACGCCTACTAAAATCACTTGCATTATATAATGGATATTATAGGTGCCCGACAGAAATTTAATTGATCTGATATACAGCAAAGCAACGGTTCAATTTAACACAATTACAATGAAACAAAATGGAATATTGAGAATAAATAATAAATTGAATAGAGTACATAACCCTACCAAAGTCTTTGTTTTCCTCCTGTTCAGCAGAGTTGAGGTTGAGAGAGGTCATCATTGCCTGGAGTCCACAGTCCACTGGAAGACTTGTGGAGACATGTCACAGACCAACCCTTCTTATACTAGAGAGCCTGGGGTGAAAGCACTAACTGCTATGAATGATTGGCCAATGAGAACAATAGAACCATCTCTCCACCAATCACAGTGTAACATACAGTGCTCCACCCCTCACTCCTCCCCCAGACATGATCCATGCAACCTTGTACAAATGAATTGGCAACAAAATAAATAGAAATAAATAGCATTTTTACCTAAAATACATGAACATATCTCTATAATAATGACATATCTATCCAATGAATACATGTATGGATATACACCATGGCACATATACGATCAATATTATTCTATATATGACAATAAATGCTTTGTTTACTCTATAATAATATTATATTCATATACATTATGGATATAAACTATGAGAAAAGTGGACATCTCATAATATCTCTTAAATACCCTCAAAGAGAGGATGATCATCTACCCTAGGGGGAAGAAAGGAAGTAATCTACTTATTTGTTTTGTTTAGAACGAATATTATTACTAAATGGTATATGAATAGACTAACTTCTGAAACGTATGGATTCTATCAATCAATTTCTAACATTCCATTATCAAAACAGTAACATAATATAGAAACCATGATTATTAACAGTACAGGTAGTACAATCAAAGGTCGTGCTAAACATTTATGTTAAATTAATGGCTGAAATCCTTCAGAACATGTGTAATATTCCCTGCACATGTTTTGATTTAAGTTGCTATGTAAGTTCAACCTTTAAATTGATTTGACTACATAGAGTACAAAGAAGTGGTCTGGTCAGACTTTACATTTCAATGCCTCCTAGGTGTTGATGGGCCACCATCGACACCTAACAACAATTTGCATCCTGGGTGATCAAACGTGGCATCTCATAATGTGTAAACTCTGGACCATTTACACTGATGAAAAAACTGATGTGTTGATTAAAGTGCTTTGTCCCTGATAAATAAACAAATACATAAAACCCTGTATAGGGAGAAAGAATGGAAGTCTGATCTACCTAACCCTTTGTTGTATCCATGTTATTACTAAAATGATATTATGTGGACTTCATCAATAGCCAAGTGAAGATGTATAATTTATTTGGCACAAGGAAAATTCACTTTATGGACTTTAATTTCTCACAAGGTAATGGGAGACCACTGCACAATGCTATCTCTGACTGGTAAACAAATGTAAATGTCACTTAATGACAAGCCTATTGGCCAATGTTTAATGTGTGAAATCCTGTTCTAATCATGGACCTGCATGGTTCTATGTGTAAAAAAGGATGATAAGAATAACGAAAGCTTCAGATGTAGTGATGCAGGGAAATAAGTGACAGAATTCATACATTTAACAGGCTCAAACACCAGATTTTATTTTTAAACTCTTGACTACGATAATAAGAAACCCACTAAAAAGAACAGTTTATCAACAAAATATCATCTCTAGTTGTTCTAGAAACAGCATGCTCATATACATCATGTAACGTTTTAATAGTTTAACCATCTTAATAACAAGTTCTTATGAAAAGACTATAATGGACTTTCATGCTACACTTGGTTATGTTTCTCAGCTTCTATAGCTCTTGTCATATATACCATTCACAGTAATCTGATTAATCTTTTATGTGTTTACGTCATGATATTTTCTGTCTGATTGAAGACATGAAACTCTTTCTACACTGAGCACAGATTAAATCAAGTGTGTACAACATTGTTAACTTGATTGGTTGATTGATTGTCAAAAGCTTTTCAATACACATCACAATTAAATGTTTTTCCCCAGTGTGAATTATCTGGTGTGACTTAAGGCTGAACAGAAAAGTTTTGACCACACCGATCACATCAATAAGGTTTCTCTCCTTGTGTGAGTTTTCTGGTGGCGTTTAAGATTGGACATTACAGAGAAGTGTTGTCCACACTGACCACAACCATATGGTCTCTCTCCTGTGTGAATTCTCTGGTGGCTTTTAAGGCTGGACATTACAGGGAAGTGCTGTCCACACTGATCACAACCATAGGGTTTCTCTCCTGTGTGAATTCTCTGGTGGATTTTAAGGCTGTACATTACAGAGAAGTGCTGTCCACACTGATCACAGCCATATGGTTTCTCTCCAGTGTGACTTTTCTGATGTCTTTCAAGGTTTGCCATTACAGAAAAGTGTTGTCCACACAAATCACACCCATGGGGTTTCTCCCCAGTGTGCATTTTCTGGTGTCTTTTAAGGTTTTCCATCCTAGAGAAGTGCTGCCCACACTGATCACATCCATAGGGGTTCTCTCCTGTGTGAATTCTCTGGTGGCTTTTGAGGCTGGACATTTCAGAGAAGTGTTGTCCACACTGATCACAGCCATATGGTTTCTCTCCAGTGTGAATTTTCTGGTGTCTTACAAGGTTTGCCATTAAAGAAAAGTGTTGTCCACACTGATCACATCCATCTCCAGAGAGAGTGAATTCTCTGGTAGAGAAACCTCTATTTAAGGACTTTCTGAACAGGCAGGCAGAAGGCTGCCAATCTGTGGGTCCTCACAACACCATTCTGGTTAATGTGCTGTGAGTGGAGGAGGTTTGGTTGAGTGGCAACTTTGAGAGTGGTAAGCCTGTTTGGGGTTTTATTGTTTTTACAATGTGTTTGTTTGTTTTTTGTTGTTATACATTGAAAATGGAAAATGTTTGTTATATCATCAGGTGTGTACCGTTCATGGGTTTGAAACATGCAAGGGGTGTTGTCTCTCCAGGGAGTTGTGCATGTAAACTGGATATGTAATGTGAGTACAATATAATTCTACATATATGGAAAGGGGCTTCATACATTTCTGCTTATGATGTGAATCATGTAACATTCTACCTGTTTATGTGCTGGCATTCAGTTTACCTGCTGCAGTTGGATAAGTGTGGGTGTGCCTGGTCCAACGCGCCGTTCTGGGTGATGGCTTCTTGCTGAGGAATTGTCGCCAGGGCAGACGGTTGCAGGGTGGGGAAATCTGTTATCAACCGGTTACGCAGAGTCTGCATCCAATCCATTAGGGCGAGCCAAAGCTGGGGTGTGGAATTCAAGAGCTGAGTCATTTCGCCAAGATGCGCTAACATCTCCGTTGGGATCTCCGTCGGGATCTGCTGCGGCACCGGCTGATAAGCCACTAGCGGAACCGCTGCCACTTCCAGGGCCAATGCCACTTCCAGGGCCACTGCCTCTTCCGGGGGCCACTGCCTCTTCCAAACAACTGTGTTTCAGAAACACAATGAAATCATCTGCCTGCATCCTTCCCGATCCTTTGGCTGACCCAATACAGCCAGGAGGGCCACCGTTGATCATGAATGCCTTCAATTTAACTCGGGGAAAGATGAACATCGGCGTTATGCGATTTCCTTGGGCATTCACTTTCTGCCAAGGCCATGGTGATGAGCTTGCCCCTCTCAGCTGATGTCATTGCCCCCAGTTGTTTCATCCCCCTCCTGGAGACAATTCTGTCTGGGGTCTGGACTGTTGTAATGCCGGTCTCGTCCATATTCCACACATCCATCGCTTCAAAGGGCTGGGTGGGGCGTTCCTGGACAGTAGCCAGGTTTCTGAAGAACGTGTCCACGTTGAACCTATTGAAGCTTGTCGCACGGGAAAGGCTAGTCGCCGCTGGACGGCGTATGGACAACTGTTGGTGCCTCATCATGAATACCCAGAACCAATCTCCCCTGCCATTTATTTCTTGTCCCATGCCGCTGGATACTTGGTGTTGTATCTTTTGGAAAGCTGGTACGCAATTTGCGGACCTGAACATTTTAGATAAAACATATATTTATTTTATATATTATATTAATTTATTTATAATTATACATGCACTACTATCCTCGAGCCTCACATACAGTACATAATAAATACTCTGAGGTTGAACTGCACCTACTGTACATACATATATACAGTATACTGTGAAGTGTTATGACCTGTTGCACATTAAACATACTGTGAAGATGTTTACAAAAAAGTTCAAGTACAGTAGCTATACGGGAAAATAATGCCATATTGTGTATTCAATACACCAAACTTGCTAAACTCTTTATTTTATTTATGTGTTTTTTTTTGTGTGGTTGTTCTGCTGTTTATATATAGACCTACCACTGCATTGTTTGAAAGGAAGCCGAACACTAAATAAGTTTTACTCTTATGTACCTGTACAAAAGACGTAACAATAAAGTACAACCTTGAACCAGTATCACTGGCCCATCTGGTCAGATACCATATATGGACTTGTACATAGGTGATGTCACCTGTGATGTAAAGTGAATGTTTTAAATTATCTATGAATTGAAAACCAATGTCCTATGAAGTGAATGTTTTTTAACACACACACACACACAGCCTACACTAATACATTATAATAAATCGATCTATTCTCACCTCCTTTGGGCATAATCCAAAATACAGCTCTGCAGACTCGGTCAGATAGGTCACCAATAGCTCCTCTTGCTCATCAGAGAAGATCCTAAAATGGCAGTTTATACCTGCCATGGGCAGCTCTTTGCTCCCATCTCTCTCCATTGGACTGCCTTCTCTTTACATTTTGTAAGCTTTGGCCACACTTCGTACAGACAGACCTTGTAGCACCTCATCTGAGGCTGCCTTTAGCACGTCTTGGGTTATTAAGCCCCTCGTCCTCGTCCTGCATACTGACAGAGTATCACCTCTGTCTTGTTATGCAAGCAGAACCATTGAGACAAATTCAAGGTCATTTAAGTTCCCACAGAAACTTAATTTGTGCATGAATACTCAACATTCCTTCAGAACAAAACAACCTCTATTAATGTCCTCTAATGAATGTGTCTCTCACCTAGCTATTGCTATTCATGCAGAACCATGTGGTGTCTCCATATGGTTTCTCTCCGGTGTGAATTTTCTGATGTCTTTCAAGGTTTCCCATCTTAGAGAAGTGCTGCCCACACTGATCACATCCATAGGGTTTCTCTCCAGTGTGAATTCTCTGGTGGATTTTAAGGTTTGCCATTCGAGAGAATTGTTGTCCGCACTGATCACACCCATAGGGTTTCTCTCCAGTGTGAACTCTCTGGTGGCTTTTAAGGTTGTACATTAAAGAAAAGTGTTGTCCACACTGATCACATCCATAGGGTTTCTCTCCAGTGTGAATTTTCTGGTGGCTTTTAAGGTGTGCCATTTGAGAGAATTGTTGTCCACACTGATCACACCCATATGGTTTCTCTCCAGTGTGAATTTTCTGGTGGCTTTTAAGGTGTGCCATTTGAGAGAATTGTTGTCCACACTGATCACACACTGATCACACCCATAGGGTTTCTCTCCAGAGTGAATTCTCTGGTGTATTTTAAGTTTGGAGATGTTAGGGAAGTGTTTTCCACACTGGTCGCAGCAGTGTTGTTTTTGCTTATCCAACCTTCTTTTTTCCATTTATCTCTGGAAGGACATTGAAGCCAGACTGATAATGCAACACTGGATTGAAAAAAAATGGAAAAAAAGACAAATGGTCATTTAGAGGTGTCTGAAAAGTGTGGATTCTATTAATAGTACTAGAAGTAGTAGAAGTTAACTTGCAATAATGCAACAAATTGCAATAATGCAACACATTGCATGACACAAACTAAACTATAGGCATTAACTGTTTTAACTGTTTACTTAAGACTTAATAAACGCCTACTAAAATCACTTGCATTATATAATGGATATTATAGGTGCCCGACAGAAATTTAATTGATCTGATATACAGCAAAGCAACGGTTCAATTTAACACAATTACAATGAAACAAAATGGAATATTGAGAATAAATAATAAATTGAATAGAGTACATAACCCTACCAAAGTCTTTGTTTTCCTCCTGTTCAGCAGAGTTGAGGTTGAGAGAGGTCATCATTGCCTGGAGTCCACAGTCCACTGGAAGACTTGTGGAGACATGTCACAGACCAACCCTTCTTATACTAGAGAGCCTGGGGTGAAAGCACTAACTGCTATGAATGATTGGCCAATGAGAACAATAGAACCATCTCTCCACCAATCACAGTGTAACATACAGTGCTCCACCCCTCACTCCTCCCCCAGACATGATCCATGCAACCTTGTACAAATGAATTGGCAACAAAATAAATAGAAATAAATAGCATTTTTACCTAAAATACATGAACATATCTCTATAATAATGACATATCTATCCAATGAATACATGTATGGATATACACCATGGCACATATACGATCAATATTATTCTATATATGACAATAAATGCTTTGTTTACTCTATAATAATATTATATTCATATACATTATGGATATAAACTATGAGAAAAGTGGACATCTCATAATATCTCTTAAATACCCTCAAAGAGAGGATGATCATCTACCCTAGGGGGAAGAAAGGAAGTAATCTACTTATTTGTTTTGTTTAGAACGAATATTATTACTAAATGGTATATGAATAGACTAACTTCTGAAACGTATGGATTCTATCAATCAATTTCTAACATTCCATTATCAAAACAGTAACATAATATAGAAACCATGATTATTAACAGTACAGGTAGTACAATCAAAGGTCGTGCTAAACATTTATGTTAAATTAATGGCTGAAATCCTTCAGAACATGTGTAATATTCCCTGCACATGTTTTGATTTAAGTTGCTATGTAAGTTCAACCTTTAAATTGATTTGACTACATAGAGTACAAAGAAGTGGTCTGGTCAGACTTTACATTTCAATGCCTCCTAGGTGTTGATGGGCCACCATCGACACCTAACAACAATTTGCATCCTGGGTGATCAAACGTGGCATCTCATAATGTGTAAACTCTGGACCATTTACACTGATGAAAAAACTGATGTGTTGATTAAAGTGCTTTGTCCCTGATAAATAAACAAATACATAAAACCCTGTATAGGGAGAAAGAATGGAAGTCTGATCTACCTAACCCTTTGTTTTGTATCCATGTTATTACTAAAATGATATTATGTGGACTTCATCAATAGACAAGTGAAGATGTATAATTTATTTGGCACAAGGAAAATTCACTTTATGGACTTTAATTTCTCACAAGGTAATGGGAGACCACTGCACAATGCTATCTCTGACTGGTAAACAAATGTAAATGTCACTTAATGACAAGCCTATTGGCCAATGTTTAATGTGTGAAATCCTGTTCTAATCATGGACCTGCATGGTTCTATGTGTAAAAAAGGATGATAAGAATAACGAAAGCTTCAGATGTAGTGATGCAGGGAAATAAGTGACAGAATTCATACATTTAACAGGCTCAAACACCAGATTTTATTTTTAAACTCTTGACTACGATAATAAGAAACCCACTAAAAAGAACAGTTTATCAACAAAATATCATCTCTAGTTGTTCTAGAAACAGCATGCTCATATACATCATGTAACGTTTTAATAGTTTAACCATCTTAATAACAAGTTCTTATGAAAAGACTATAATGGACTTTCATGCTACACTTGGTTATGTTTCTCAGCTTCTATAGCTCTTGTCATATATACCATTCACAGTAATCTGATTAATCTTTTATGTGTTTACGTCATGATATTTTCTGTCTGATTGAAGACATGAAACTCTTTCTACACTGAGCACAGATTAAATCAAGTGTGTACAACATTGTTAACTTGATTGGTTGATTGATTGTCAAAAGCTTTTCAATACACATCACAATTAAATGTTTTTCCCCAGTGTGAATTATCTGGTGTGACTTAAGGCTGAACAGAAAAGTTTTGACCACACCGATCACATCAATAAGGTTTCTCTCCTTGTGTGAGTTTTCTGGTGGCGTTTAAGATTGGACATTACAGAGAAGTGTTGTCCACACTGATCACAACCATATGGTCTCTCTCCTGTGTGAATTCTCTGGTGGCTTTTAAGGCTGGACATTACAGGGAAGTGCTGTCCACACTGATCACAACCATAGGGTTTCTCTCCTGTGTGAATTCTCTGGTGGATTTTAAGGCTGTACATTACAGAGAAGTGCTGTCCACACTGATCACAGCCATATGGTTTCTCTCCAGTGTGACTTTTCTGATGTCTTTCAAGGTTTGCCATTACAGAAAAGTGTTGTCCACACAAATCACACCCATGGGGTTTCTCCCCAGTGTGCATTTTCTGGTGTCTTTTAAGGTTTTCCATCCTAGAGAAGTGCTGCCCACACTGATCACATCCATAGGGGTTCTCTCCTGTGTGAATTCTCTGGTGGCTTTTGAGGCTGGACATTTCAGAGAAGTGTTGTCCACACTGATCACAGCCATATGGTTTCTCTCCAGTGTGAATTTTCTGGTGTCTTACAAGGTTTGCCATTAAAGAAAAGTGTTGTCCACACTGATCACATCCATCTCCAGAGAGAGTGAATTCTCTGGTAGAGAAACCTCTATTTAAGGACTTTCTGAACAGGCAGGCAGAAGGCTGCCAATCTGTGGGTCCTCACAACACCATTCTGGTTAATGTGCTGTGAGTGGAGGAGGTTTGGTTGAGTGGCAACTTTGAGAGTGGTAAGCCTGTTTGGGGTTTTATTGTTTTTACAATGTGTTTGTTTGTTTTTTGTTGTTATACATTGAAAATGGAAAATGTTTGTTATATCATCAGGTGTGTACCGTTCATGGGTTTGAAACATGCAAGGGGTGTTGTCTCTCCAGGGAGTTGTGCATGTAAACTGGATATGTAATGTGAGTACAATATAATTCTACATATATGGAAAGGGGCTTCATACATTTCTGCTTATGATGTGAATCATGTAACATTCTACCTGTTTATGTGCTGGCATTCAGTTTACCTGCTGCAGTTGGATAAGTGTGGGTGTGCCTGGTCCAACGCGCCGTTCTGGGTGATGGCTTCTTGCTGAGGAATTGTCGCCAGGGCAGACGGTTGCAGGGTGGGGAAATCTGTTATCAACCGGTTACGCAGAGTCTGCATCCAATCCATTAGGGCGAGCCAAAGCTGGGGTGTGGAATTCAAGAGCTGAGTCATTTCGCCAAGATGCGCTAACATCTCCGTTGGGATCTCCGTCGGGATCTGCTGCGGCACCGGCTGATAAGCCACTAGCGGAACCGCTGCCACTTCCAGGGCCAATGCCACTTCCAGGGCCACTGCCTCTTCCGGGGGCCACTGCCTCTTCCAAACAACTGTGTTTCAGAAACACAATGAAATCATCTGCCTGCATCCTTCCCGATCCTTTGGCTGACCCAATACAGCCAGGAGGGCCACCGTTGATCATGAATGCCTTCAATTTAACTCGGGGAAAGATGAACATCGGCGTTATGCGATTTCCTTGGGCATTCACTTTCTGCCAAGGCCATGGTGATGAGCTTGCCCCTCTCAGCTGATGTCATTGCCCCCAGTTGTTTCATCCCCCTCCTGGAGACAATTCTGTCTGGGGTCTGGACTGTTGTAATGCCGGTCTCGTCCATATTCCACACATCCATCGCTTCAAAGGGCTGGGTGGGGCGTTCCTGGACAGTAGCCAGGTTTCTGAAGAACGTGTCCACGTTGAACCTATTGAAGCTTGTCGCACGGGAAAGGCTAGTCGCCGCTGGACGGCGTATGGACAACTGTTGGTGCCTCATCATGAATACCCAGAACCAATCTCCCCTGCCATTTATTTCTTGTCCCATGCCGCTGGATACTTGGTGTTGTATCTTTTGGAAAGCTGGTACGCAATTTGCGGACCTGAACATTTTAGATAAAACATATGTACGATATTTATTTATTTATAATTATACATGCACTACTATCCTCGAGCCTCACATACAGTACATAATAAATACTCTGAGGTTGAACTGCACCTACTGTACATACATATATACAGTATACTGTGAAGTGTTATGACCTGTTGCACATTAAACATACTGTGAAGATGTTTACAAAAAAGTTCAAGTACAGTAGCTATACGGGAAAATAATGCCATATTGTGTATTCAATACACCAAACTTGCTAAACTCTTTATTTTATTTATGTGTTTTTTTTGTGTGGTTGTTCTGCTGTTTATATATAGACCTACCACTGCATTGTTTGAAAGGAAGCCGAACACTAAATAAGTTTTACTCTTATGTACCTGTACAAAAGACGTAACAATAAAGTACAACCTTGAACCAGTATCACTGGCCCATCTGGTCAGATACCATATATGGACTTGTACATAGGTGATGTCACCTGTGATGTAAAGTGAATGTTTTAAATTATCTATGAATTGAAAACCAATGTCCTATGAAGTGAATGTTTTTTAACACACACACACACACACACAGCCTACACTAATACATTATAATAAATCGATCTATTCTCACCTCCTTTGGGCATAATCCAAAATACAGCTCTGCAGACTCGGTCAGATAGGTCACCAATAGCTCCTCTTGCTCATCAGAGAAGATCCTAAAATGGCAGTTTATACCTGCCATGGGCAGCTCTTTGCTCCCATCTCTCTCCATTGGACTGCCTTCTCTTTACATTTTGTAAGCTTTGGCCACACTTCGTACAGACAGACCTTGTAGCACCTCATCTGAGGCTGCCTTTAGCACGTCTTGGGTTATTAAGCCCCTCGTCCTCGTCCTGCATACTGACAGAGTATCACCTCTGTCTTGTTATGCAAGCAGAACCATTGAGACAAATTCAAGGTCATTTAAGTTCCCACAGAAACTTAATTTGTGCATGAATACTCAACATTCCTTCAGAACAAAACAACCTCTATTAATGTCCTCTAATGAATGTGTCTCTCACCTAGCTATTGCTATTCATGCAGAACCATTAAGATAGAGTGGACTATCAAGTCCTGTAGAAACCTAATTTGCACACACACACACACACACACACACACACACACACACACACACACACACACACACACACACACACACACACACACACACACACACAGTGTTGGGCAAGTTACTTTAAAAAGGTACCTTATTACTTTACTAGTTACTGCTCTGAAAAGGTAACTTGTTACATTACTAGTTACTAAATTATAAAAGTAACTAGTTACTAGTTACCATACTTTAATTTAAAAAAAATATATGATCAAAACGAAGCATTCTGGAAAAAGTCAGTTACACTTTCTTTTCTTTTTTCTTTTTTTTCCACAAAGACAATTCTGTGTAAAAAAGGATGATAGAATAACGAAAGCTTCAGATGTAGTGATGCAGAGAAATAAGTGACAGAATGCATACATTTAACAGGCTCAAACACCAGATTTTATTCTTGACTATGATAATAAGAAACCCACTAAAAAAGAACAGTTTACTTAAAGAGGATCAACAAAATATCATCTCCAGTTGTTCAGCATGCTCATATACATGTAACGTGTTAATAGTTTAACCATCTTAATAACAAGATCTTATGAAAATACTATAATGGACTGTCAAGCTACACTTGGTTATGTTTCTCTGATTGAAGACATGAAACTCTTTCTACACTGAGCACAGATTAAATCAAGTGTGTACAACATTGTTAACTTGATTGGTTGATTGATTGTCAAAAGCTTTTCAACACATATCACAATTAAATGTTTTATCCCCAGTGTGAATCATCTGGTGTGATTTAAGGCTGGACAGAAACCAATCACATCAATAAGGTTTCTCTCCTGTGTGAGTTTTCTGGTGGCTTTTAAGATTTGACATTTGAGAAAAGTGTTGTCCACACTGATCACAACCATAGGGTTTCTCTCCTGTGTGAATTCTCTGGTGGCTTTTAAGGTGTTCCTTTCGAGAGAATTGTTGTCCACACTGATCACATCCATAGGGTTTCTCTCCATTGTGAATGTTCTGGTGGCGTTTAAGGTGTGCCATTTGAGAGAATTGTTGTCCACACTGATCACACCCATATGGCTTCTCTCCAGTGTGAATTCTCTGGTGTATTTTAAGGTTGAACATTACAGAGAAACGTTGTCCACAATGATTACAGCCATATGGTTTTTCTCCATTGTGAATTCTCTGGTGGCCTTTAAGGTGTGCCATTTGAGAGAATTGTTGTCCACACTGATCACACCCATAGGGCTTCTCTCCGGTGTGAATTCTCTTGTGGCTTTTAAGGCTGGACATTAAAGAGAAGTGTTGTCCACACTGATCACAGCCATATGGTTTCTCTCCAGTGTGAATTTTTTGGTGTCTTTTAAGGTTTGCCATTTGAGAGAATTGTTGTCCACACTGATCACATCCATAGGGTTTCTCTCCAGTGTGAATTTTCTGGTGGCTTTTAAGGTGTGCCATTTGAGAGAATTGTTGTCCACACTGATCACACCCATAGGGTTTCTCTCCAGAGTGAATTCTCTGGTGTATTTTAAGTTTGGAGATGTTAGGGAAGTGTTTTCCACACTGGTCGCAGCAGTGTTGTTTTTGCTTATCCAACCTTCTTTTTCCATTTATCTCTGGAAGGACATTGAAGCCAGACTGATAATGCAACACTGGATTGAAAAAAATGGAAAAAAAGACAAATGGTCATTTAGAGGTGTCTGAAAAGTGTGGATTCTATTAATAGTACTAGAAGTAGTAGAAGTTAACTTGCAATAATGCAACAAATTGCAATAATGCAACACATTGCATGACACAAACTAAACTATAGGCATTAACTGTTTTAACTGTTTACTTAAGACTTAATAAACGCCTACTAAAATCACTTGCATTATATAATGGATATTATAGGTGCCCGACAGAAATTTAATTGATCTGATATACAGCAAAGCAACGGTTCAATTGAACACAATTACAATGAAACAAAATGGAATATTGAGAATAAATAATAAATTGAATAGAGTACATAACCCTACCAAAGTCTTTGTTTTCCTCCTGTTCAGCAGAGTTGAGGTTGAGAGAGGTCATCATTGCCTGGAGTCCACAGTCCACTGGAAGACTTGTGGAGACATGTCACAGACCAACCCTTCTTATACTAGAGAGCCTGGGGTGAAAGCACTAACTGCTATGAATGATTGGCCAATGAGAACAATAGAACCATCTCTCCACCAATCACAGTGTAACATACAGTGCTCCACCCCTCACTCCTCCCCCAGACATGATCCATGCAACCTTGTACAAATGAATTGGCAACAAAATAAATAGAAATAAATAGCATTTTTACCTAAAATACATGAACATATCTCTATAATAATGACATATCTATCCAATGAATACATGTATGGATATACACCATGGCACATATACGATCAATATTATTCTATATATGACAATAAATGCTTTGTTTACTCTATAATAATATTATATTCATATACATTATGGATATAAACTATGAGAAAAGTGGACATCTCATAATATCTCTTAAATACCCTCAAAGAGAGGATGATCATCTACCCTAGGGGGAAGAAAGGAAGTAATCTACTTATTTGTTTTGTTTAGAACGAATATTATTACTAAATGGTATATGAATAGACTAACTTCTGAAACGTATGGATTCTATCAATCAATTTCTAACATTCCATTATCAAAACAGTAACATAATATAGAAACCATGATTATTAACAGTACAGGTAGTACAATCAAAGGTCGTGCTAAACATTTATGTTAAATTAATGGCTGAAATCCTTCAGAACATGTGTAATATTCCCTGCACATGTTTTGATTTAAGTTGCTATGTAAGTTCAACCTTTAAATTGATTTGACTACATAGAGTACAAAGAAGTGGTCTGGTCAGACTTTACATTTCAATGCCTCCTAGGTGTTGATGGGCCACCATCGACACCTAACAACAATTTGCATCCTGGGTGATCAAACGTGGCATCTCATAATGTGTAAACTCTGGACCATTTACACTGATGAAAAAACTGATGTGTTGATTAAAGTGCTTTGTCCCTGATAAATAAACAAATACATAAAATCCTGTATAGGGAGAAAGAATGGAAGTCTGATCTACCTAACCCTTTGTTTTGTATCCATGTTATTACTAAAATGATATTATGTGGACTTCATCAATAGCCAAGTGAAGATGTATAATTTATTTGGCACAAGGAAAATTCACTTTATGGACTTTAATTTCTCACAAGGTAATGGGAGACCACTGCACAATGCTATCTCTGACTGGTAAACAAATGTAAATGTCACTTAACACTTTGAGTGCCAGGGCGTCATATGACGTCAGACACGCACTTGGCAATGATGCCAGAAAATAATATTGGCGTCATATGACGCCAGATGCTTTTTTTTCATATTACAGTAGTACAGTGTTGGATCTATGCGGTAACCAAGATACAGCCCTTTTGGACGATGGGACGGTCGTCATGCATGACAATTCAGTGGCGTCAGTTCAGAACAAGCTAAGGTATGGCAACATGACTGGTGTCTGGTGAAGACACCAGTCATGTTGCCATACCTTAGCAACAGGCACGATGAAAAGTACATTTTTATTATTTCCCCCTGTCAAGGTATGGCAGCTGCATACCCCTGCCATACCCAATTGACGCCCCTGCATGACATCACACGCTTATGTGACCAAATTCAAGCATGCTGATTGGCCGGTTCCCCCCAGAAACAAGGGTCTCAGAGAGTTCAGTGACTTTTACCGTCCGGACACACAGCAATCAGAGGGAGAGAGAGATATATTGAGAGAATGAGCTAGAATTAGTTATAAAATCATTAGATGTAGTATTATTTAGAGAGATAGAGATAGAGAGAGAGATCGGAAGGTAGAGGTTTTACCTAGGAGGAGTGGGGGAAGGGAAGGGCTAGTTTCTTTGTAGGTTGGGGCCGTCCATTTTGTAAAAAAAGAAAAAGAAAACGCCGTCCCAGTTACCGGACCGTTGCTCCGCTGATCAGAGAGCAAGTCATGGCCGCACATGGAGACCAAGCAGGCAGCCGAACCATGCCCCGTGGCCGTGGACACCAAGCCCGCAGCTGCCCAGCGCCGCCACCGACCATAATCAAAACCCGAAGCACCAGTTGGACTTTCGTTTGTTGCTGCGCGGCTGCGTTTGGGACTTGACTGAGGCGACGCGTGAGGATGAACGGTGATGCCGTTGAACGCTGATGCCGGCGATTTGAAGAGAATTCTGTGTTTTTGCTGCTGTGTCGGGGGAGCCAAGGAACGTCGCCAGCCATCCACAGTGGACGGAGGAGCTACGGCGGTGATCCGGACCGGAGGCAGGCTGTTTGGAGCAGTGTATCATCTTACGGAGCCCACCGGCTGCACCGATAGGTATGGCCCCGGAGAGCGGAGTTGCAGCGGGCGCTAATACACCCAAATGAGGCCGTACGTGGACTTAGCCAAGGAGGACGACCCGGTCGCTGCGGTGCTCTGTCTCCCCCTGCCCTGAAGGAAGCACTGCTGAGGTGTGCTGCGATCAGCGAACCGGGTAAGCATTATAAAGCTATGCTTTTTACGTTTCAATATGTTCTATACGTCTGTCTGTCTTTCAATGTTATATGAGATCAGTGCTGTGTTCTGGGGACTCACCGGGGACTACCCTCCACACCTCGCCCGACTTGGGACACCCTCGCAGGCACGGCGCCGCCAGGCGCCGGCCTCTATACCTCCGTGATGGAGGAACAATAAAATATGAACGGCGTCTGCCCTCGTGAACCTTTCAAAGTAGCGTATTTGATAGGGATTATGTACTATAGCGTCTGCCCTGGCCAAACGAATAGTAGCTGATCGTATGCCCTCAAAAAAAGTCTAGAACACACCACTGTATGATATGCATAAAGTGTGTTCCTGTGGAAATGAGCCATGAATCTGTAGGTCTACTCTAATGCAAGCTTGTAATACATTCTTCAATCAATCAATAACCGATGTCAATAAGCCTGACCTGCTATTGTTTTTTTCCACGTAGGGTGCATTTGGTAATATACAATTCAATTCAAAGGAGCGTTATTGGCATGAGAAAACATACGTTTACATTGCCAAAGCAAGTATCACACATACAATAAAAAAAACAGTTGAAAATATACAGTTGGAGGGGGTACAGCATTGTTCAAACAGAGCTATGTCGCATTGTCATTTTATATATATACAGGGTACAAATAGCAGCATTATTTTCCTCATAGTACATAAAGGTATCAGCTCTGTTTCATACTGTATGTGCAGTAGGTCTAGATGTCAATCCATGGTTTGTAGTAGGTGTATGAAGTTCCTCCAACTTCTTCCAGTAAGAATACATTTCTTTATAGTTTAGTTTTTTATTGTGTGTGTATACCTAGATAGATAGTTTAGTAATACAATCAGTGTGTGTGTGTGTGTGTGTGTGTGTGTGTGTGTGTGTGTGTGTGTGTGTGTGTGTGTGTGTGTGTGTGTGTGACATAATAATCTATCAAATCGATCTCAAATCTGTATCAAATTTGAATCAAAGCAGAGCCTATAGAATTCAGTGGCCACGTATATATACATATATACATTTGAAATTATTTAGACTAGTGAAAACAGCCGATCTACAAGCACACAACGCCTCGCTTGTAGATCTGCTGTTTTCACTACTTTTGTGCGACAGCCTTTGCTAAAGAACATACAAATTATACAGAAGCACGTTCATTTAGTATTTTGTATTTATTTCTATCATATACAGGGCCCGTGGAGTCTGACTGGATGGAGGAAGGATGGGAGCCCGATCTGCAACCAGACCAATGACAACGCAGAGGACAGTATGATGGCGGAGATAGCGAGAGCGGAGGAGTCAGGCATAGGTCATACACACTGTAGGTTCGCTGCCTGGACCAATGTCACTCTAGGGGAGCTGAAGAACTTTCTGGGACTTCTCTTCCTCACAGCTATCGTTCACAAGCCGGAGATTGCCATGCAGTGGTCAAAAAAACATTGCCATGCCGTACTTTCCCAGAACAATGGCAAGGAACAGGTACCAGGCCATTTTGAGGCACCTGAGGTACACACACACGCACGCGCGCACGCACACACACACACACACACACACACACACACATTTGAAATGTTTATTTATGCCCACATAAGTAGAAGTACACGAATGTACAAAGGACATAAACAATATCAGTGCATTTAGATAATTAGGAAAACAGACCGTTACAAAGTGCATGTAGGGCAGAACGTTGTTACATACAATACAAGTCGAACATAGCAGACAACAATCATGGATAAAGGAAACAACGCCTCCTCCAAATCGAGCGGCTTCCTATAATAGCTGATACAGAGCAGTACCTTGCTAACTGTTTGGCCCTCCTTTTGGAGAGGCCGGCCATTTGAAGGCCCCTCACAACCAACTTGTGTACGTGCCCTAGGCTCCCAAAGATAAAAACTATAAGTTTACATCTGTAGCCTAGCTGTGAGATGGTCTGCACTAGCTGATGATATTTTAACACTTTGGTTAAGAAGGCTTCCTCTAAGCTGTAATCAAAGGTACAGCCGACCTCGAGAATAAAGACCTCCCTGTGGGTTTCATTAACAACAATGACATCAGGGGTGTTAGCTGAGATGTTAGAGAACACAGAATCATCATTACACAGGTTAAACATGCTCGGCTTCACAGTAGAGTGCTTATAAAGCATGATGGAGGACCTGAAGATGGAAGAGATATCTTTTGATATCAAATCCACTATTCTGTCATGCCTACATATGTAGAGTCCCCTGTATACATGGCAACCATTTAAGATATGGGACATGGTTTCAGCTATTTGTTCATGACCATGATGTATACAGTAAGGAGCATATTTGTAAATATTGTTGAACATAAATATGTTCATGCTGGATGTGTGAGGTACTCACCAGGGTTAGGGTTCGATGTTGCCATAAAATAAAAGGTTGACATCGCTTTTCTGACTTTTTGTCTTCCTGACCTTCTAGACCAGGTAAAAACACAGTGAATTCACAGTGCATAGTTCTATCAAAATGCAAGGCAATTTCCACCTTCTGAGTCATTTCATACTTTTTCACTTTTCCCCCTTGAAACTAGACGATGGTACAATATTTTTTTCACTTTTTTTGCAGAAAATAAAGTAGGCATGCTATTCTTTCTGTCAAGGGTACTTGTGTTCCGTTACCATTTACCAATTTGTCGCTATGGCTTCCTAAAGTTTTTTTTCTTTGAACTCAAATATCTCAGAATCTAGATTTCTGAGGTTATTGACTGGTTTGCGCAGTGCGCACTCTCGAGCACCTATCTCCAAAACCGCTCACCGAAATCACTCCAAAATTTTTTTGGTAAAAAAAAAAATCCTCTTTTACCAAACCTCCCATTTTTGTTCCGATGTGAATATCGGATCATTTTCAATATATTCCCTGGAATCGGGGCAGAATGAATGGGACCTAATGGTGGCACTGGTAAGGGACGGGGGCCAGGGGGGGCTGGCATTCAAAGTGTTAATGACAAGCCTATTGGCCAATGTTTAATGTGTGAAATCCTGTTCTAATCATGGACCTGCATGGTTCTATGTGTAAAAAAGGATGATAAGAATAACGAAAGCTTCAGATGTAGTGATGCAGGGAAATAAGTGACAGAATTCATACATTTAACAGGCTCAAACACCAGATTTTATTTTTAAACTCTTGACTACGATAATAAGAAACCCACTAAAAAGAACAGTTTATCAACAAAATATCATCTCTAGTTGTTCTAGAAACAGCATGCTCATATACATCATGTAACGTTTTAATAGTTTAACCATCTTAATAACAAGTTCTTATGAAAAGACTATAATGGACTTTCATGCTACACTTGGTTATGTTTCTCAGCTTCTATAGCTCTTGTCATATATACCATTCACAGTAATCTGATTAATCTTTTATGTGTTTACGTCATGATATTTTCTGTCTGATTGAAGACATGAAACTCTTTCTACACTGAGCACAGATTAAATCAAGTGTGTACAACATTGTTAACTTGATTGGTTGATTGATTGTCAAAAGCTTTTCAATACACATCACAATTAAATGTTTTTCCCCAGTGTGAATTATCTGGTGTGACTTAAGGCTGAACAGAAAAGTTTTGACCACACCGATCACATCAATAAGGTTTCTCTCCTTGTGTGAGTTTTCTGGTGGCGTTTAATATTGGACATTACAGAGAAGTGTTGTCCACACTGATCACAACCATATGGTCTCTCTCCTGTGTGAATTCTCTGGTGGCTTTTAAGGCTGGACATTACAGGGAAGTGCTGTCCACACTGATCACAACCATAGGGTTTCTCTCCTGTGTGAATTCTCTGGTGGATTTTAAGGCTGTACATTACAGAGAAGTGCTGTCCACACTGATCACAGCCATATGGTTTCTCTCCAGTGTGACTTTTCTGATGTCTTTCAAGGTTTGCCATTACAGAAAAGTGTTGTCCACACAAATCACACCCATGGGGTTTCTCCCCAGTGTGCATTTTCTGGTGTCTTTTAAGGTTTTCCATCCTAGAGAAGTGCTGCCCACACTGATCACATCCATAGGGGTTCTCTCCTGTGTGAATTCTCTGGTGGCTTTTGAGGCTGGACATTTCAGAGAAGTGTTGTCCACACTGATCACAGCCATATGGTTTCTCTCCAGTGTGAATTTTCTGGTGTCTTACAGGGTTTGCCATTAAAGAAAAGTGTTGTCCACACTGATCACATCCATCTCCAGAGAGAGTGAATTCTCTGGTAGAGAAACCTCTATTTAAGGACTTTCTGAACAGGCAGGCAGAAGGCTGCCAATCTGTGGGTCCTCACAACACCATTCTGGTTAATGTGCTGTGAGTGGAGGAGGTTTGGTTGAGTGGCAACTTTGAGAGTGGTAAGCCTGTTTGGGGTTTTATTGTTTTTACAATGTGTTTGTTTGTTTTTTGTTGTTATACATTGAAAATGGAAAATGTTTGTTATATCATCAGGTGTGTACCGTTCATGGGTTTGAAACATGCAAGGGGTGTTGTCTCTCCAGGGAGTTGTGCATGTAAACTGGATATGTAATGTGAGTACAATATAATTCTACATATATGGAAAGGGGCTTCATACATTTCTGCTTATGATGTGAATCATGTAACATTCTACCTGTTTATGTGCTGGCATTCAGTTTACCTGCTGCAGTTGGATAAGTGTGGGTGTGCCTGGTCCAACGCGCCGTTCTGGGTGATGGCTTCTTGCTGAGGAATTGTCGCCAGGGCAGACGGTTGCAGGGTGGGGAAATCTGTTATCAACCGGTTACGCAGAGTCTGCATCCAATCCATTAGGGCGAGCCAAAGCTGGGGTGTGGAATTCAAGAGCTGAGTCATTTCGCCAAGATGCGCTAACATCTCCGTTGGGATCTCCGTCGGGATCTGCTGCGGCACCGGCTGATAAGCCACTAGCGGAACCGCTGCCACTTCCAGGGCCAATGCCACTTCCAGGGCCACTGCCTCTTCCGGGGGCCACTGCCTCTTCCAAACAACTGTGTTTCAGAAACACAATGAAATCATCTGCCTGCATCCTTCCCGATCCTTTGGCTGACCCAATACAGCCAGGAGGGCCACCGTTGATCATGAATGCCTTCAATTTAACTCGGGGAAAGATGAACATCGGCGTTATGCGATTTCCTTGGGCATTCACTTTCTGCCAAGGCCATGGTGATGAGCTTGCCCCTCTCAGCTGATGTCATTGCCCCCAGTTGTTTCATCCCCCTCCTGGAGACAATTCTGTCTGGGGTCTGGACTGTTGTAATGCCGGTCTCGTCCATATTCCACACATCCATCGCTTCAAAGGGCTGGGTGGGGCGTTCCTGGACAGTAGCCAGGTTTCTGAAGAACGTGTCCACGTTGAACCTATTGAAGCTTGTCGCACGGGAAAGGCTAGTCGCCGCTGGACGGCGTATGGACAACTGTTGGTGCCTCATCATGAATACCCAGAACCAATCTCCCCTGCCATTTATTTCTTGTCCCATGCCGCTGGATACTTGGTGTTGTATCTTTTGGAAAGCTGGTACGCAATTTGCGGACCTGAACATTTTAGATAAAACATATGTACGATATTTATTTATTTATAATTATACATGCACTACTATCCTCGAGCCTCACATACAGTACATAATAAATACTCTGAGGTTGAACTGCACCTACTGTACATACATATATACAGTATACTGTGAAGTGTTATGACCTGTTGCACATTAAACATACTGTGAAGATGTTTACAAAAAAGTTCAAGTACAGTAGCTATACGGGAAAATAATGCCATATTGTGTATTCAATACACCAAACTTGCTAAACTCTTTATTTTATTTATGTGTTTTTTTTGTGTGGTTGTTCTGCTGTTTATATATAGACCTACCACTGCATTGTTTGAAAGGAAGCCGAACACTAAATAAGTTTTACTCTTATGTACCTGTACAAAAGACGTAACAATAAAGTACAACCTTGAACCAGTATCACTGGCCCATCTGGTCAGATACCATATATGGACTTGTACATAGGTGATGTCACCTGTGATGTAAAGTGAATGTTTTAAATTATCTATGAATTGAAAACCAATGTCCTATGAAGTGAATGTTTTTTAACACACACACACACACACACACAGCCTACACTAATACATTATAATAAATCGATCTATTCTCACCTCCTTTGGGCATAATCCAAAATACAGCTCTGCAGACTCGGTCAGATAGGTCACCAATAGCTCCTCTTGCTCATCAGAGAAGATCCTAAAATGGCAGTTTATACCTGCCATGGGCAGCTCTTTGCTCCCATCTCTCTCCATTGGACTGCCTTCTCTTTACATTTTGTAAGCTTTGGCCACACTTCGTACAGACAGACCTTGTAGCACCTCATCTGAGGCTGCCTTTAGCACGTCTTGGGTTATTAAGCCGCTCGTCCTCGTCCTGCATACTGACAGAGTATCACCTCTGTCTTGTTATGCAAGCAGAACCATTGAGACAAATTCAAGGTCATTTAAGTTCCCACAGAAACGTAATTTGTGCATGAATACTCAACATTCCTTCAGAACAAAACAACCTCTATTAATGTCCTCTAATGAATGTGTCTCTCACCTAGCTATTGCTATTCATGCAGAACCATTAAGATAGAGTGGACTATCAAGTCCTGTAGAAACCTAATTTGCACACACACACACACACACACACACACACACACACACACACACACACACACACACACACACACACACCTTATTACGGTAAGGTACCTTATTACTTTACTAGTTACTGCTCTGAAAAGGTAACTTGTTACATTACTAGTTACTAAATTATAAAAGTAACTAGTTACTAGTTACCATACTTTACTTTAAAAAAAAAATATGATCAAAACGAAGCATTCTGGAAAAAGTCAGTTACACTTTCTTTTCTTTTTTCTTTTTTTTTCCACAAAGACAATTCTGTGTAAAAAAGGATGATAAGAATAACGAAAGCTTCAGATGTAGTGATGCAGAGAAATAAGCGACATAATGCATACATTTAACAGGCTCAAACACCAGATTTTATTCTTGACTATGATAATAAGAAACCCACTAAAAAGAACAGTTTACTTAAAGAGGATCAACAAAATATCATCTCCAGTTGTTCAGCATGCTCATATACATGTAACGTGTTAATAGTTTAACCATCTTAATAACAAGATCTTATGAAAATACTATAATGGACTGTCAAGCTACACTTGGTTATGTTTCTCAGCTTCTATAGCTCTTGTCATATATACCATTCACAGTAATCTGATGAATTTTTTATGTGTTTACGTCATGATATTTTCTGTCTGATTGAAGACATGAAACTCTTTCTACACTGAGCACAGATTAAATCAAGTGTGTACAACATTGTTAACTTGATTGGTTGATTGATTGTCAAAAGCTTTTCAATACATATCACAATTAAATGTTTTATCCCCAGTGTGAATAATCTGGTGTGATTTAAGGCTGGACAGAAACCAATCACATCAATAAGGTTTCTCTCCTGTGTGAGTTTTCTGGTGGCTTTTAAGATTTGACATTTGAGAAAAGTGTTGTCCACACTGATCACAACCATAGGGTTTCTCTCCTGTGTGAATTCTCTGGTGGCTTTTAAGGTGTTCCTTTCGAGAGAATTGTTGTCCACACTGATCACATCCATAGGGTTTCTCTCCATTGTGAATTTTCTGGTGGCGTTTAAGGTGTGCCATTTGAGAGAATTGTTGTCCACACTGATCACACCCATATGGCTTCTCTCCAGTGTGAATTCTCTGGTGTATTTTAAGGTTGAACATTACAGAGAAACGTTGTCCACAATGATTACAGCCATATGTTTTTTCTCCATTGTGAATTCTCTGGTGGCCTTTAAGGTGTGCCATTTGAGAGAATTGTTGTCCACACTGATCACACCCATAGGGCTTCTCTCCGGTGTGAATTCTCTTGTGGCTTTTAAGGCTGGACATTAAAGAGAAGTGTTGTCCACACTGATCACAGCCATATGGTTTCTCTCCAGTGTGAATTTTTTGGTGTCTTTTAAGGTTTGCCATTTGAGAGAATTGTTGTCCACACTGATCACATTCATAGGGTTTCTCTCCAGTGTGAATTTTCTGGTGGCTTTTAAGGTGTGCCATTTGAGAGAATTGTTGTCCACACTGATCACACCCATAGGGTTTCTCTCCAGAGTGAATTCTCTGGTGTATTTTAAGTTTGGAGATGTTAGGGAAGTGTTTTCCACACTGGTCGCAGCAGTGTTGTTTTTGCTTATCCAACCTTCTTTTTCCATTTATCTCTGGAAGGACATTGAAGCCAGACTGATAATGCAACACTGGATTGAAAAAAATGGAAAAAAAGACAAATGGTCATTTAGAGGTGTCTGAAAAGTGTGGATTCTATTAATAGTACTAGAAGTAGTAGAAGTTAACTTGCAATAATGCAACAAATTGCAATAATGCAACACATTGCATGACACAAACTAAACTATAGGCATTAACTGTTTTAACTGTTTACTTAAGACTTAATAAACGCCTACTAAAATCACTTGCATTATATAATGGATATTATAGGTGCCCGACAGAAATTTAATTGATCTGATATACAGCAAAGCAACGGTTCAATTTAACACAATTACAATGAAACAAAATGGAATATTGAGAATAAATAATAAATTGAATAGAGTACATAACCCTACCAAAGTCTTTGTTTTCCTCCTGTTCAGCAGAGTTGAGGTTGAGAGAGGTCATCATTGCCTGGAGTCCACAGTCCACTGGAAGACTTGTGGAGACATGTCACAAACCAACCCTTCTTATACTAGAGAGCCTGGGGTGAAAGCACTAACTGCTATGAATGATTGGCCAATGAGAACAATAGAACCATCTCTCCACCAATCACAGTGTAACATACAGTGCTCCACCCCTCACTCCTCCCCCAGACATGATCCATGCAACCTTGTACAAATGAATTGGCAACAAAATAAATAGAAATAAATAGCATTTTTACCTAAAATACATGAACATATCTCTATAATAATGACATATCTATCCAATGAATACATGTATGGATATACACCATGGCACATATACGATCAATATTATTCTATATATGACAATAAATGCTTTGTTTACTCTATAATAATATTATATTCATATACATTATGGATATAAACTATGAGAAAAGTGGACATCTCATAATATCTCTTAAATACCCTCAAAGAGAGGATGATCATCTACCCTAGGGGGAAGAAAGGAAGTAATCTACTTATTTGTTTTGTTTAGAACGAATATTATTACTAAATGGTATATGAATAGACTAACTTCTGAAACGTATGGATTCTATCAATCAATTTCTAACATTCCATTGGACTGTTGTAATGCCGGTCTCGTCCATATTCCACACATCCATCGCTTCAAAGGGCTGGGTGGGGCGTTCCTGGACAGTAGCCAGGTTTCTGAAGAACGTGTCCACGTTGAACCTATTGAAGCTTGTCGCACGGGAAAGGCTAGTCGCCGCTGGACGGCGTATGGACAACTGTTGGTGCCTCATCATGAATACCCAGAACCAATCTCCCCTGCCATTTATTTCTTGTCCCATGCCGCTGGATACTTGGTGTTGTATCTTTTGGAAAGCTGGTACGCAATTTGCGGACCTGAACATTTTAGATAAAACATATGTACGATATTTATTTATTTATAATTATACATGCACTACTATCCTCGAGCCTCACATACAGTACATAATAAATACTCTGAGGTTGAACTGCACCTACTGTACATACATATATACAGTATACTGTGAAGTGTTATGACCTGTTGCACATTAAACATACTGTGAAGATGTTTACAAAAAAGTTCAAGTACAGTAGCTATACGGGAAAATAATGCCATATTGTGTATTCAATACACCAAACTTGCTAAACTCTTTATTTTATTTATGTGTTTTTTTTGTGTGGTTGTTCTGCTGTTTATATATAGACCTACCACTGCATTGTTTGAAAGGAAGCCGAACACTAAATAAGTTTTACTCTTATGTACCTGTACAAAAGACGTAACAATAAAGTACAACCTTGAACCAGTATCACTGGCCCATCTGGTCAGATACCATATATGGACTTGTACATAGGTGATGTCACCTGTGATGTAAAGTGAATGTTTTAAATTATCTATGAATTGAAAACCAATGTCCTATGAAGTGAATGTTTTTTAACACACACACACACACACACACACACAGCCTACACTAATACATTATAATAAATCGATCTATTCTCACCTCCTTTGGGCATAATCCAAAATACAGCTCTGCAGACTCGGTCAGATAGGTCACCAATAGCTCCTCTTGCTCATCAGAGAAGATCCTAAAATGGCAGTTTATACCTGCCATGGGCAGCTCTTTGCTCCCATCTCTCTCCATTGGACTGCCTTCTCTTTACATTTTGTAAGCTTTGGCCACACTTCGTACAGACAGACCTTGTAGCACCTCATCTGAGGCTGCCTTTAGCACGTCTTGGGTTATTAAGCCCCTCGTCCTCGTCCTGCATACTGACAGAGTATCACCTCTGTCTTGTTATGCAAGCAGAACCATTGAGACAAATTCAAGGTCATTTAAGTTCCCACAGAAACTTAATTTGTGCATGAATACTCAACATTCCTTCAGAACAAAACAACCTCTATTAATGTCCTCTAATGAATGTGTCTCTCACCTAGCTATTGCTATTCATGCAGAACCATTAAGATAGAGTGGACTATCAAGTCCTGTAGAAACCTAATTTGCACACACACACACACACACACACACACACACACACACACACACACACACACACACACACACACACACACACACACACACACACACACACACACACACACACACACACACAAACACACACACACACACACACACACACACACACACAGTGTTGGGCAAGTTACTTTAAAAAGGTACCTTATTACTTTACTAGTTACTGCTCTGAAAAGGTAACTTGTTACATTACTAGTTACTAAATTATAAAAGTAACTAGTTACTAGTTACCATACTTTACTTTAAAAAAAAATATATGATCAAAACGAAGCATTCTGGAAAAAGTCAGTTACACTTTCTTTTCTTTTTTCTTTTTTTTTCCACAAAGACAATTCTGTGTAAAAAAGGATGATAAGAATAACGAAAGCTTCAGATGTAGTGATGCAGAGAAATAAGCGACATAATGCATACATTTAACAGGCTCAAACACCAGATTTTATTCTTGACTATGATAATAAGAAACCCACTAAAAAGAACAGTTTACTTAAAGAGGATCAACAAAATATCATCTCCAGTTGTTCAGCATGCTCATATACATGTAACGTGTTAATAGTTTAACCATCTTAATAACAAGATCTTATGAAAATACTATAATGGACTGTCAAGCTACACTTGGTTATGTTTCTCAGCTTCTATAGCTCTTGTCATATATACCATTCACAGTAATCTGATGAATTTTTTATGTGTTTACGTCATGATATTTTCTGTCTGATTGAAGACATGAAACTCTTTCTACACTGAGCACAGATTAAATCAAGTGTGTACAACATTGTTAACTTGATTGGTTGATTGATTGTCAAAAGCTTTTCAACACATATCACAATTAAATGTTTTATCCCCAGTGTGATTATCTGGTGTGATTTAAGGCTGGACAGAAACCAATCACATCAATAAGGTTTCTCTCCTGTGTGAGTTTTCTGGTGGCTTTTAAGATTTGACATTTGAGAAAAGTGTTGTCCACACTGATCACAACCATAGGGTTTCTCTCCTGTGTGAATTCTCTGGTGGCTTTTAAGGTGTTCCTTTCGAGAGAATTGTTGTCCACACTGATCACATCCATAGGGTTTCTCTCCATTGTGAATTTTCTGGTGGCGTTTAAGGTGTGCCATTTGAGAGAATTGTTGTCCACACTGATCACACCCATATGGCTTCTCTCCAGTGTGAATTCTCTGGTGTATTTTAAGGTTGAACATTACAGAGAAACGTTGTCCACAATGATTACAGCCATATGTTTTTTCTCCATTGTGAATTCTCTGGTGGCCTTTAAGGTGTGCCATTTGAGAGAATTGTTGTCCACACTGATCACACCCATAGGGCTTCTCTCCGGTGTGAATTCTCTTGTGGCTTTTAAGGCTGGACATTAAAGAGAAGTGTTGTCCACACTGATCACAGCCATATGGTTTCTCTCCAGTGTGAATTTTTTGGTGTCTTTTAAGGTTTGCCATTTGAGAGAATTGTTGTCCACACTGATCACATTCATAGGGTTTCTCTCCAGTGTGAATTTTCTGGTGGCTTTTAAGGTGTGCCATTTGAGAGAATTGTTGTCCACACTGATCACACCCATAGGGTTTCTCTCCAGAGTGAATTCTCTGGTGTATTTTCAGTTTGGAGATGTTAGGGAAGTGTTTTCCACACTGGTCGCAGCAGTGTTGTTTTTGCTTATCCAACCTTCTTTTTCCATTTATCTCTGGAAGGACATTGAAGCCAGACTGATAATGCAACACTGGATTGAAAAAAATGGAAAAAAAGACAAATGGTCATTTAGAGGTGTCTGAAAAGTGTGGATTCTATTAATAGTACTAGAAGTAGTAGAAGTTAACTTGCAATAATGCAACAAATTGCAATAATGCAACACATTGCATGACACAAACTAAACTATAGGCATTAACTGTTTTAACTGTTTACTTAAGACTTAATAAACGCCTACTAAAATCACTTGCATTATATAATGGATATTATAGGTGCCCGACAGAAATTTAATTGATCTGATATACAGCAAAGCAACGGTTCAATTTAACACAATTACAATGAAACAAAATGGAATATTGAGAATAAATAATAAATTGAATAGAGTACATAACCCTACCAAAGTCTTTGTTTTCCTCCTGTTCAGCAGAGTTGAGGTTGAGAGAGGTCATCATTGCCTGGAGTCCACAGTCCACTGGAAGACTTGTGGAGACATGTCACAGACCAACCCTTCTTATACTAGAGAGCCTGGGGTGAAAGCACTAACTGCTATGAATGATTGGCCAATGAGAACAATAGAACCATCTCTCCACCAATCACAGTGTAACATACAGTGCTCCACCCCTCACTCCTCCCCCAGACATGATCCATGCAACCTTGTACAAATGAATTGGCAACAAAATAAATAGAAATAAATAGCATTTTTACCTAAAATACATGAACATATCTCTATAATAATGACATATCTATCCAATGAATACATGTATGGATATACACCATGGCACATATACGATCAATATTATTCTATATATGACAATAAATGCTTTGTTTACTCTATAATAATATTATATTCATATACATTATGGATATAAACTATGAGAAAAGTGGACATCTCATAATATCTCTTAAATACCCTCAAAGAGAGGATGATCATCTACCCTAGGGGGAAGAAAGGAAGTAATCTACTTATTTGTTTTGTTTAGAACGAATATTATTACTAACCCACACGGAAAGAACTTATATGTTACATATATGTCTACCATATAAGTTAGACATATATGTCACATATATGTCTAACTTATACGTGACATATATGCCACATATATGTATAAGATATATGAAATTGGCCGCTTTCATATATGTTGCATATATGTGTATAATGCACATATATGCAACATATATGAACATGTATTACATGTAATATATATGTAATATATATGAAATGTATATGTAATATATATGTAATATGTCATATATGATTATATATGTAACATATATGTAAAATGTCATATGTCTATTTACACATATAAAAAAATAAAAACTCAAAATGCAGATCTCAAGAATACAAGGCCATTTATTAACCAGTCCAAACGTGCCTTATGGCACAGAAAACTGAAAGTCACCTTTGCACATTGTATGGCAGCTGCAGTACGTATGATCTGGACATGTCATGACTTGTTAAACCACTGGTAGAAACTTGGAACATACAGTATACACAGTAAAATCACGTTCTTTGAAAATATCTCCCAACAGTCCCCCAACAGAGGCATGAGCACAGTATTTGACGCAAACTGTTTCAAGAAGGCAAACGTTATGAATAAAAATAGTTTAAGGCTCCTGTGGGATGAGTATAAAAATACTACATTGAGTTTTTTTCTTCTTTCTCCAACCCTCTCTCAAGACAAAAAAAAAGGATAAAGTGCTCACTGATTGCGTTAACTTAAGAGTCTGGCAAGCTCCCAAACCATAAGCACGTTTTGGCTTGTCATAAAGACATGAAGAGGGCCAAGCCCAGACGGTGTGTTTTAACAGTCTCGCTCTGGCCCTCACCACTTCCTCAGTGCAAAATGCACACCTGGAAAACAATAACACTCATTGTGTAAACCATGGGTTCTCCAGCACCTTATATTTACTTATAGTCGTTGTCGGGTGGAAACCTTGTATGTTCAAAACCGTTCGTTTGGTATTCATCATCTATTAATTTAGGCCTACTAAACTAGTGAAAACAGCAGATCTACAAGCACACGTCTCGCATCGCGAGGCGTTGTGTGCTTGTAGATCGGCTGTTTTCACTAGTTTTGTGCGACAGTCTTGTATGATAAAGCAGGGCCTTGTTTTACCAAAAGACGTACACATTTAGAAACTTGGAGCTACAAGGTTTCTGCCCGACAGTGACGATATTTGAGTGATTATGTTGCGAGGAAAACTTTGAGATAACAGCCATTTTGGTTAGAACCGACGGAAAATAACTTTGTACTTCAAGTTTAAAATGATACTAAATATTTTTTCAAGTGTCCAAATAAATTCCAAATATTATCAAATTATCTCGCGGCACCCCTGGACTGCCGTCACGGCACCCCAGGGTGCCCCGTCACCCACTTTGAAAACCCCTGGTGTAAACAACAAGGCATCAGAAAACAGTAACCAATTATAAACAAACAATAAAGTGTGAGTTGCGGCTCTCTCACAACATCAACAAAAAAGTGCATTAAAAAAAAAAAAAAATCCATCATTTAGTTTTTTTGACTGCAAGTCGCAGCTCAGTCAGCTTTCCGCTGATTGCGTTTCCCACCTGGCCTCTGGATATTTGGGGGAATTTCTTCATTACGGCTTCTAAAGAGAATCAAGAAAAAAAGGAGATAAGTGGCCTATAATGCTCCAAATCAACTAGAACTCAAGAATTCCACTACATGTATGTCTATTGTTGACGATGCAATGCCTTGAATCAAACAGAATATATATGTTAAGTAATGGAGAGGTTTAAACAAGTTTGTTACAAGTGTCACTTTAATTTGTATTGGTGACATGAAAGCATTCATCAGCACAGGTTATTTACCAGAAGAGTAAAAAATCAAGCAAACTAACTAAAAGCATGATTAGTGATAAACCCATTTAGACCTGAAATACCCTTCATGCAGTCTACAATTAAATCTGGGAGTACAGACTTAATGGTATTTTTGATGTATCACAATATTTTAGACCAAAGACCTCAATGTCAATAATGTTACGATTTTGTATTGTGATGAAATGTAAATTTCTTTTACAAATCTAGGTAATAAAGCTCTGAACACAGCAGCTTACAGCTATTATACTGTTTTCGACCAAAAAAAAAAAAAAAAAAAAATAGTATTAAGAGGGCATTTGGCCTCAAGTCTAAATGGGTTATGTTTGACAAAGGGGTGTACAGATGTGGTCCAGTTGTTCCCAGCCTTTTAGGGTGTAGATTTGCAGAACCTTGAAATTGTTCAGCGGCTGGCCCATCTGACCGTTTTAACCTGGCAGTAGCCAAGCTGATGGGTTGGCCATATGCATTTTGGGAACATGTTAATTTAATTACCAATCAATTGACTTCTGACCGGCTTTGAACTATCATGGTTATTTTCAGTGTAAGAATTCAATGTCATATTCTTTTAAAGATTTCTTTAAATACATTGTTTTAGATAGTATAAATTATTATAACGTATAAATTGTAGTGTTTGGCCATTGATTTGGGGGGCCACAGGTTGGGAACCACTGCTGTAGGACAACAATTATTGTCATGTTGTTATTGACTAACCAACTACATGTTTTACAACTAAGGATGGGACGATATAAATATTTCACGTCACAATAATGTGACAAAAAAAATAAAAAAAAAATATATATATAAATATATATATTTATAATTCTGAATTACGCTAATATCGCGACAATCATAATATCCCCAACATCCAATATCCTGGGGAGCTAGGAACATTTGCCAAAAAGGTTTCGACGCAGCGTGAGCTTGTAGATTGCATTTCATTTGCAAACAGATTTGGTACGTTCTTGGTCGGTTTGACTGAACGTTTAAATGGTACCATATGCAGCTCAGCAAATAAAGGTGAATTGCATGACGAAGGACAATTTCACAATAAATGTAAATCTGCACAATACAATTGAGATTTTTCTTTTATCAAGATAAATACTACGATTATCGTCCCATCCCCATCCATAAACCAGTGGTTATTGACTTAACTCAACACAGTACATGTTCTGCAACCCAGTGGTACTAATCAACTACATGTTCTACAAACCAGAGGACCACAATATTATCACAGAGGAAGCACAGCAGCACACTAGCCCACAATATAGAATCTGTTCGAAGAGAGCTGTGATGAAGAAGTTAAGCAAATTAAGTAGCCTTTTGTAATTACCAGGTGCTAAGCCGTGCAGATTTCAGTAATGGTGTCCTCACTTACCTGATTCTGTCTCCATTGATAAACTGATGGCAAATAAATAGTGAAAACAGGGATGGTTAAAGTAGTCAACTCAATGCATATCTAAGAACTGTTCTCTCTCCTCTTAGATTAGTTTGATTTACTCACCAATTATGGCATTCTTTTTCATGGGGTCCAGGGCCTGATGATGCTGCCCTCCGCCACGCTTCGACAAACCACCTAAATAAGATACATTATTTTATAAATGAAAGGTGGGAAATCCCAATCCCTCCACTATCTGACGTTTCACTTCAGCAGTATCTCGTACAAACAAAAATAGGTTATCCCAAGCAGGTCTAAATGTTAATTGTACATTAATTAATTGACTTTCAGAGATTAAAAAATAAATGATATGTATACCGTTGAGGTTGCTTTCAAGAAGCGTCTCAATAGAGAACACTCCAAGGAGCAGCGCTCGTGCCATGGAGGTCCCAGTGCTGGCATTTTGAGCAGACGTCCAGGAGTCTCTGTTGCAGAACACCCCCGAACCTTTGACAATTTCTACCTGAAAAATAACACATTTAATCCATTAGACCCGAGGATGATTCTAAAAACTCCCTCTAAATCCTTATGCCTTGTTTATATTTCACAGCTGCCGACCTAGGGAAGAACGCAGAATGTTATGCACAATTAGTGAATGCTCTCGATGATAAGAGCCTGTCATTAATAAGACATGACGCCGCGGAAGATGGGAGGAAAGCCCTTAAAATATTATTACATATATTATTCTGGTAAAAGCAAGCCCAGGATTCTAAACCTGTACACGTCATTGACCACCATTCAAATGGCAGACAATGAAACTGTGACTGATTACATGATAAGGGCTGAGAATATAATATCATCCCTTAAAGATGCTGGAGAGAACATGAGTGACGGGCTGCTTATAGCCACTATTTTGAATGGACTGCCAGACTCATTCAAGCCACTAGCTGTCCATGTTACACAGAATGAGGACAGTGTCACATTCTCAGACTTCAAGAGAAAACTGAGGGTCTACGAGGAGTCTGAGAAGATGAGGACGACTGGTTCTACGGACAGCGTGATGAAGACTAGCTCAAAGCAAAGCAGACAAGGCACAAAGACACACAAGAAGGATGGGGAAGCCACTATTTCCTGCTACAAATGTGGACAAAAAGGACATATGAGAGGCAAGTGTTCCCAGAAAGTGTGGTGCAGTCACTGCAAGAGCAATACACACGCTGAGCCCCTGTGCAGGAAGAAGGGAAAAGAAGATAGAGCCAGAAAGGTTGTGGAGAAAGAAGAGGACATCGATGACGAGGATCATTGCTTCATGGCCAAGGCAAGCAGCGAGAGGCCATCAGCCAGCGTAAAGAAGAAAGGGATGGCGCGTCCACCATGTGTAAAAAATTACTGGGTGTGGTAAAAGGCATGGAGATAAGAGGCAGTGCAGTCAGGCCAGCACAGCTGTGTGAAATTTGTGCAAAAGGGAAATTCACACAGACAAGGAATAGGGAGCCAGACAAAAAGGCTACAGAACCTTTACAGCTGGTCCACACTGATTTAGCTGGTCCAATGAGAACCCCTAGTTTAGAAGGGCACAAATATGCCCGTCTTTTACAGACGACTATTCAGGTGCCATAACGGTGTACTTTCTGAAATCTAAAAGTGATGCAATACATGCCACAGAGAGGTTCTTGGCAGACTCAGCACCTTATGGAAAAGTCAAATATCTTCGTTCTGATGGGGGCGGGGAATTCATAAACAGGGAATTCAAAGCACTGTTAGACAAAAATGGGATTAGGCACGAGACATCTGCACCTTATTCGCCTCACCAAAACGGCACAGCTGAGAGGGGCTGGCACCCTTTATGAGATGGGCAGGTGTATGCTGTTTGACAGCAAGTTGCCAGACAAGCTCTGGAATTATGCTGTACAGACAGCAGCCTACGTTAGAAACGTAGGCTGCTGACATAATGACAAAACCAGCCACTAAGCTCAAAATGCAGAGGTTTGCTCAGTATCTGTTTGGCACTTAAAGTGCAAGAAAAGCATGTATGCCAAAAATGTTTTTGTTGTTTTATTATTTTTGTATTTGAAGGCCAAAAAGAGGGAGAATATTTGTTTATTTTCTACTATGTGTACCACACAATAAGCTAAGATCGAATGGGGGTGTTACATGCACTATTATTATAGGCGCTCTTACTTATTATGTCCTGCAGGGGGCAATGTTGTTTGTATTGATGCTGCCTTTGTACTCCTGTAACCTCTACCTATCTGTTCCGGTATTACTCTGTGTTGTGTGACAAAAGCTGAGCTGATTAAATAAATATGCCACAAGAAGGCTAAAGATATTCTCTGTGAGATCATCATATCTCCACCGCAAGATACTCAGTTCTACAAATAGAACACAGGCTATTTACTTTTATTTACAACATATTGACATAATGTCAGTATTTTCTAGTCAAAATGTGGTGGTCGATCTGAGGACGACCGAGAGATTAAAGGAGGCACTTGGATTCATCTTATCAGGAAAAGGGGTATTGAAGCCCCAGAAATGTGAGAACCACTGTCTAGTCTGTAGCTACGCTGGACAGAGTAACAAAGATACAAAGAAGGGGCCTGCAATAATTAAACTGTTTTTCACTTTGATATCTTATGCACCAAAAGAGAACCACTGTCAAGATAGCAATTCCGTGTACAATGACATTATTTACTTACTTTCGGTGGAGCTGCACTGCTGTGTGCCTGGGGTGGCTCGTGATGGGGAGGAGCTCTGGAACTCTCTGCTGGAGCTGTTGGTCCTGCGACCTGGCCCAGATAAGGGGTAGAAGATGGATGGCTCTTCCAAAGTGCTTTACATAGACTCTGCATATTGTATTGTATTGCTATGTAGATATCTACCGGTAGTAACTAGTAAGGCGCCTCAGGGTGACAAACAACCTTCCATCACTCGCCATATGGGCATAAAAGGGATTTGTTCCCCTGGCATCACAGGGATATCCATATCTCCATATATGGGCATAAAAGAGATGTGTTCCCCCTGGCATCACAGGGATCTCTCTAACAGGGCATCATTAATAATGATCAGGGAACTCAGTTTTTGGGCATAAAGGGATTCTGTTAGTGTGACATCACAGTGAAGCCAGAGCAAGATGTCAAAGCGGCATACCCATTCTGGTAGAGTGGTTCAACTGACATCACAGTGAAATCAGAGCATGATGACACCATGATGACATATTTTTTACGGTATATGGGTTTGCCCATAGACTGTATACACCTTCGGTCGCAATACATACTTGTCCATGTATAACTTCACAATAATTATATAGGTAGTCTGGTGATAAACTTGATCTAACATAAGGGCCCTGTCATAATGCACTGTTTTTCAGTTTGATATCTTAAAAAAAAAGGAAAATAGAAAGAAAAAACATAAAAAAAACACAATTTCATGTACAATGACATTATTGACTTACTCTTGGTGGTGCTGCACTTTCCTCAAGTGCCTGGGGTAGCTCGGGACAGGTCTCTGAGCTCTCTGCTGGGGATGTTGGGCCTGTGACCCGGCCCGGATAAGGAGTGGAAGATGGTTGGCTCTTGAAATCAAACAGTGACATGACAAAATTGTTAGTTTTTACAGTTGTGGCCAGTACGTACAAATTATACTTGAAATACAGTCTACAGAGAAGTGGCCATCGCTCCAGGAGGTCAAAAAGCAGAGCAGGTTGAACAGTTTATGAGGTTAGATTAGCCCTGGATAAGCCAAACCATTTACTAGACTGCTTGCCTCCTGTGTTAAAAGTAGATAAGTAAATCACCCTCCTCCTGCAAACATATTACTCACATGTACAGTATTTGCTGAGGTCACTGAAGCCATGTCCAGAGACTCCACAAACCAAACTGTTACTGTCTATGGTGAAAGTACAATACAATAAATAAGAAAAACGTACTCTTCCAGCCAGAAAGGCCATGTCATCCTTTATTTGTGGAATATCTAGTGCAGGGATGAAAAGAAAAAGATCAAAGACAATCAGTATAGTTAGTACCTTGGTACTAAGGCAAATGATAATAACCATGAGTGTAAGGTTAACCATGTTACTAAGGTAATAACAACATTGCACATCCTATGATGTGCACATTGTGATGGTTTATATTAGACTTAAACGTTTGTTTTACATTGCATGTGAAATGGCTGATCTACAAGCTCACAGAGCTGTGAGTTGGTAGATTAGCTATGTTCTCCATGTGACACAGTCACACAACAGCCCAATGAGCCCATAAGGTGTACTTCTTTCCACTTCTACACAGGGTTCCCAGTTATTTCCAAAACCTTTCCAATACTTTTCCAGAATGTTTAACCTGATTTCCAGGACTATAACAATAATTCAGCTCAATAAGTCGCTTACTCCTATGCACAATGCCCAAAGACAGGTAGTGTATTGTATGCCAGTGGTTCTCAACCTTTTCAGGCTGTGACCCCTGAAATAATCATTGTGAAAATAGCCGACCTACATGCTCACAATGCCTCACATTGCGAGGCGTTGTGAGCATGTAGATCTGCTATTTTCACAATTCCGGCCTATAATATTTGACAATTTGAGCAATGTTTAATTTGTCAATTCAGAGGTATTAACACAATCTATAACCAAAGACAATACATAGCTATTTTTTCCAGGACCTTCCACGACCCTTGATCAATTCCAAAACTTTTCCAGTACTGGAAAAATATTTTTCGAATTTCAAAATATTTCCAGGAATTTCATGACCGTGGGAACCCTGTCTACATCTGAGCGCAGGCGGTGAGACATAGCCTTGTTGACAGAGGTGTGTTTAAAATACACCAATGGCTTTATTCTGTACACTGAATACAATATTATTTTTAGTGGATGTCTCAAGGCGGCCCTACACTAACCGATAATCAGGCTATTTAATTACCCTCCCGACAATCGGGCTGCCTCCGACTGAAACGTCTAGCGTGAGGTCTCACAGATCCACTCGGAGCCCAGCCGAGTGCCTCTGAGGACGATCGGGGCCAGTGTTTAATTCTACCCGATTCAGTCAGGCCTGATTAATGTGTAATGTATGGCCAGCTTTAGTTACAACTAAACAGAGTTATTAAGTCGTGTTGTATTTCATATGAGTAGTATTGAATCAGTTTGGGATATGATCACCGCCTGGCCCCAGACCCAAAACAACAGGAACTGCTTTTTGAGATTATATGTCTATTTTCAGGGATATTAGACAATCCTCAAATTTCCTCCACAGAGAATTACGTTTAATTTTTATGGTAACTATTGTATAATTGCAATACTACACTTGTGCATATTAGTGATGGTGCTTATGGCCTGAACGCATCACTTTTGTAGAATTATCACTATAATGCACAATGTGTAATATTGCTTAAATAGACATTGGGCTGACACAGCCAATAGCAATACAATAATGGAAATATATCTTACGGTTGCAGATCGTTTCCTGGAGGTTAGAGACCTTTTTCTTTAGGGCAAAGTTTTCATCCCTGAGATCCTGGATGGTCTTTTGCAAACGGACCACTGTCCTTTGCGCCCAGATCTTTTCGTCTTCCTCTCGTCGACTCTCAAGGACCTTTGGAGTATAAAAAAATAAAATGACATTGATGAATGTAATGTATGTAATGTGAAAAGCCTTAACCAAACACTTTCCAAATCACATTTATTATCAATTGTTTTCACCAAAAACACTGTCTGGGAAAAAACAGATATCTGTGTTCATCTGAAATCTGTAACATTGAACAGATGGGGATGGAAATGTTCACTTTTGGGACAGACGCCTAGCATATGCAATGAAAAGCTAATGACAAAAATTATAAAATGTGTTAAATGTAACTTTGAAGTTCTTGTAATGTCACAAGAATAGCCTGCACACAACCCTTTCAGGCCGGGAACACATTTTGCTGTTTGGGAGGGGCTTACAGTACATGTACAGTATGTAGCAACATATTTGTTTTGTAGGCTAATTTCTGATTTAGCCCTATTCTATAGGTTAGGCCTAAATGGGTTAAGTTACCTTTTTCTTTTTACCCCTTTCATCCTCCTGATCAGCTGGCCTTTTCGGAACCTTCACAGATGGACAGACAGAGACAGAAGTAATAACAGTAAACTTATACTAAATAATCAATTTGAGGTTATTGCAATAACCTGCAGAATAACATGCATTACACACATGATGTTACCTTTTTCTTTGAACTGCCAGGCCTTTCCTCATCCACCTCTTCCCCCGGGTTTTGAGGACAGTGAGATGGCTAATGGCAGAGAGCAGAGTTTATCAGCTTAAGATGTGCCAGGTTTTTAAATCATAGCATAACCTAGCACCCATATACATGTCCTTATGGAGGGTGAATGAGAGAGACAGGTATATCAGCACTCAATCACTGCGAGTTTACAGAATCACTGTACACGATCGACCTGTCTCTCTTCTGGTTTGTTCACACCCAGCTGTGTCTAAAAAGCCCCACTCCTTAAGGTAACCCCACTAGCACAGATCTACAAGCTCAGAACGCGTTGCGGATGCGACGTGTTGTGAGCTTGTAGATCTGCTCCTTTCAAAGCATGCAGACCCGCTGTGCTGTACGTGGAAGTATAACTCGGGCAGTCAGGCTGTGTGGAGCGGTGACTTTTGGGAAGATGATAGCAATATTTTGGCTTATCGCCGAACCTTAATTAATAGATAAGGGGGTGAGGTAATTACCGTAATACCGTCGGTAATAGGAAGACGGTAACCACGAAAACAAAAAGGCCTTACAGACCCAACCATAGAGACAGGTTTAACACTCCTAAATGACTCCTACTATTAGGCTACAACAAAACATGGGAAACACATGATGAAAGTGCTCTTCCAAAATGCCAATTTTACCTGGTGAAATGCTAACCTGCCGAAGCTGGTGAATGCTAAACCTAAACCTAAATGCCTAAACCTAAGTAAACCACAGTAAAACTATGCTAAACCTATCCCTAACCCTTAGTCGAAAGTTTGATGGGAAAAAGCAAGATTTCACCGGAATGTCTAACTCTTGACACATTACAAACGGAACCCAGCGTTAAGACACAGACCCTATAACTGTCACTGAGTTTTTCAAAAGCCATCTTTTTAGTTGGTTAGGGGTGTTGGCTCAAAATGGTTGAGCTACACATTAGTCTCATTCTCTCTCTCCATAGTAAACACACCAAAGACCACACTTACCCTTTTCTTGGACAGATCCAGTCCTTCATCCTCGTCGTCCTCTTCTTCTTCCTCCTCCTCCTCCTCCTCCTCCTCCTCCTCCACCACTTTACTGCCACGATACTTTTGGTTGGGCTGGGGGATCCTTTTACCATGGTTCTGCGATGCTTTTTCCATATCGACCATGAATTTTTTAGCAGTCTTCTCATTTGCTGGTACAAAGAATACAGAGAAAGTGTCAAATCAAGAATGTCTAAATTGTTCAGATAATTTTCAAGTTACTCTAAATAGACAGGCAGCACTCAATTTTACTCTTTGTTTTGAATTTTTATTACATTATTATTACATTTGATGATTAAACTTTTAAATCGATGTAATAGATAGTGTCATAGACCTGTTTGACAGCACTATCATGTTTTCATGTTAATGTGTATTTTCAGAAATGTATAAGCACTTAAACCGTTGATATGGTAAACTTCACTTGACACTCTTGGCTTGTTCTTTTTTTTGAGCGGTGGTCACAACGCTCCTATACGTGGCCGTGTGTGTGGGTCTGTCTGTCTGTCTGTCTCCGTGTCTCCGTGTCTGTCTGTCTGTAGCCTGCAGTAACCTTTTCTGACCACACATGTTAAGGGAGGGGCGCTGTTGCATGCACACACACACACACACACACACACACACACACACACACACACACACACACACACACACACACACACACACACACACACACACCACCGCTCAGTTCACACGAGTGTGATTTTTTACATCCCCTGTAGTAACTGGTCCTTGTAGTAACACTGACCTAGTACAGAGGCAGTGCCACAGTCCACTTTCAATCCAGAGTCAAAACCAATAAAGGGTAAACTAGTTCTACTGCTATACCACCAAAATGTGGAAAGCCTTACCAATGGCCATAAAGGAGTGGATCCCTAGCATCCTTTAAAATAGCCCTGAAAAACCACTTACAAGCAACAGCCGTTCGCAACTGGTAATAACACAAACCTAGCCACAATAAAAACACTACAGGTCCTACACCTGAATTGGGCAACGGCATTACACTTATCTATAATAAGCCTCTTCATATTGTTCATTTGAATTGAAAGCTCTATATAAATTCCAGATAATATTATATTATTATTATTATTATGAATATTATTATAACAGTTATCTAAAGTAACTAAGTAGCTTACATTTACTAAAGTAGCCTACTGTATTTAAGTACATGTTTTAAGTATAGCCTAGCCTACTTTACTGGAGTATTTCCAATACCACTACATCTCCAATTCCCAACGAGTATGTGGCCTTAAGCTAGATGCAGAATTTTGGTCTATTCTGCATCTAGCTTAAGACACGACGAGTCCCTCCCGGTCGCTCCTGAGATGGGATTTATGGCTCTTTAAAGTGAGCCGGATCTCTGGGATCCGTTCCTTTCAAAGAGCCGTTCAAAAGACGTACATTTTGATACGTTTTTACTTTTACTCAAGTACATTAACATTCCAAACGTATAGACCTACTTGATTGCAGTATTGATATTTTTACTTAAGTAAAGAAACTGAGTACTTTTCCAACAACTTTTCCCACCACTGTTCATTAGAAAGGAACTGCTCCCTACTGTGAACCGAATCCTATCGTTCATTTTAAAGAGCCGTTCAAAAGACTCGATTCGTTCCCGAACGTACAGTCGCTCGGCTCGCGTCAAACAAATACTGAACCACGGGAATAATATAGAAGCACTTTATCAGAAAATACAACTAGTACAACACTTGTCTTACTACTGCCTACTGCATGTTAATCTGACTATTGTTTTCTTCCTGCGTTTGTGGCAGCTGTGAAATATGAGGCGCAAAAGCAGTCTAGCACTAGTGTGGGTTTGCATTTCCGAGTCTTGTGACTAAGCTTGGATAGTGTATTGTGTAATGTATAATAATAATGTGGTGTAATGTGTATAATAATGATATACTTACGTGAAGTATATAGGACCTTTGCCTCATAGAGTGCTGGCGGACTTTTTTTCCCCTTCTTTCTCTCCCCCGGCCACTCCACTAAAACAATATCTGAGGGCTTGCCCTCCTCTCCTTCAGCAAATTCATCCTCGGTATTCTTTATCAACTCGAATGGCACGACACTCCGGCTGCCTTTGTCCTTACCCTTGATGAACTCCACCAACGCCCACATATTTATTTGTCTATTATTTCTGTCTCTTGTCTCTTTTTCTCTTATTAATTTCTTCTCTTCTCAAAGCTCTGCAGTGACAAGTCGCTTCTTCTCGGCGGCGCGCGGCGCTCAAATCAAGTCTCGCGTTACCAGACGTCGAAACTATCCAATAGTACCATAGCAAACAACGCGAGACTATAAGAAAAAGGCGGTTAGCGGATGTGACGCAGCCTTAAGACGCTCCAAACTATCTTAAAATGTATAATATAAAATAAAACGATACACTTAAAAAAGTAAAAAGTGCTCAGCACAGGTAGCTTAATGTATAACAATATAATAGAAAGAAAAAAAAACCCACAAAAAACACGTTTATTAAGTCACGCCTGAAAGATCATGTGACTCCCCGGATGTACACCGGGCAGATCTCAGATCAGATCTCAGGCAGATGCAAATTTCCAGCTAGAACTTGCGAGCACAGTGAAGTTAACAAAGTTTAACAAAACGTAACAATGGAAGAACTTGTACGTTATAAGAAATACCTTGTTGACGACGAAGCGTCCATACCGAGCCGAACCAAGCGCAGGTGGAAAAAAGGGTAAGTAGGTTATCACTAGGAAAATATAGAAACTAGCTATGCTAGACTGAATAAGCTAACGTTAGCATATGAAAGCACATGCCGAACTTTGTGTGAAAACCGCAGACCTACAAGCCCCCAGCGCACCGCGGATGAGACGCGTTGTGGGCTTATACTTCAGCTATTTATTTTAGCGCGAATGTATTTGTCTGCGCCTTTCAACATTAGCGTGCTATCGTTAGCTTAGCTTAGGACACCTTTATTTCTTTGTGTAAGCTTTGTGTAAGCTTAGCTTTTAGGATTTTTTTCTTTTTTCTTATCTTTAAAAAAACATTTTACTTGCTTTAGCAACCCTAAAGGCCCATTACCACTGGGCCCGATAACAGATATCTGGAGATATTTCTCCAGATATTTTTCCATGCAAAGTGGATGGTAGATACAGATAAAAAAAAATGTTTTGCCACAGATAAAAGTATCTGTGGCAAATATCTGTGGTATATATTTTTGTATCTGTATCTACCATCCACTTTGAATGGAAAAATATCTGGAGAAATATCTCCAGATATCTGGCCCAGTGGGAATGGGCCTTTACCTATGTTAATACAGTTATTTATACTGTAGACTTTGTTAGCCAAGTATTGGCATTGGAGCTGAGCATGACACACACTCTCTCACTCACACACACACACACACACACACACACACACACACACACACACACACACACACACACACACACACTTTAATTGAAGACACTCATTTTATGTCAATTTATGTGCTGTCAGATTTCTGTTTAATAGTGTACACCAGTAATGATGCAATATTAGTTCTACAGTGGCCATTTTGGGTCAAACACGGGTGTTCTGATTGGAGTAGATCCTAGTTCCAATCAAACAATTGAAACACCTGTTTGACCCAACATATGGCCGCTCTAGGACTACAATTGGCATGCTATGTAATGTGTGAGACAATTTTTGATCCAGCCCTGTAATTGATTCTGAATTGAATTGTTTTAGGCGTTTCACCAATGATGTGGCCAATGGCAATGATGAGGGCTGTGATGAGGGCTGTTCTGCTTCACACACAGTAAGTTGACAATGTCAAATCGTCTAGTCTAGCTCGGTCTCTCAAATGGGGAAGGGGGGTACTACAGGGGGGTACCCGAGAGAAAATTTTACATTTATTGACACATGTATGCGAATGGGCTGCTCTGTAAGGTTTTAAACCAAATTAAGTACACATTTTGATCGGCACAAATGTTACAGAATAGAAAAAAAGGCTACTTTTTATTTTCAACAGATTGATATCAAAACTGGACTTTTGATGTTGTAGATTAAAGGGGATACTTGGATTCAGCAATCAGGAAAAAGGGGGTACTGAAGGCCAAACAGTTTGAGAACCACTGGTCTAGGTGACATTGGTAACATTTAAACCAGATCAGGCATCTGTACTTGGTCTTCTAGGGGCTAGCTTGCTGTTATTGCATGCGATGCGAGGAAAGTATTAATTAATGCGGTGCGGTGGTTCTCACAGATGGAAAAAAATAATACAGGAAGAACAGGACTGCATCACTGCAATATTTCAGTAGGCTAAAGGTAATCCACGGTTTCAAATTCACAGATCATGCAAGCTGTTCCTGAGCCAATGTGTCCATGGGTGGATGCGTCTAGTACCAACACAGTAAGTTGAAAAAAGTTAAAAGGAAAAGCAAAACACATTACCACAGTTAAGTTCTAACATTAGATTAAACCCAGGTGATAACCGTGTTCACATTATTGGTCCAACAGCCACGGCCCTTTCCAGCCAGGCTCAACCCCACCCCAAACCAGGACTCGTCCCGGGGACCTAAAAATATGTATTTGGGACGCAAATTAATCTCCCATGGGACACACTCGGGATGTAGATGATTTTTTTGCACTGAACGTGCGCATATCATGGTCATGATTCTACATAAACGGTGCACAGCTACAGATGGATAGATATTATCCCAAGGGGGAAAATCAGTTGCCCAGAGGCAGCATGTAACTCGTGGACACTAAATATGATGTAAACATAGTGGTTAAAAGTTACCACAGGCAGTGTTATCATCCTTTTCAGGTATAACTTAACATGCTGCACTATTTGAAGAGGTTAATTTACACCACAGAAACACAGATCAAAACCTATATTGCCATTATTGTCACCGATCAATCTGAGCTTCTCTAAAAGTTAATCTGAAGCCCTGCTATAAACCCCCCAAACCTGCAAGAATAACCCCTAACTAACCCCTTGTATTTCCTTTTTAGCCTGTTCTGACAAATTACGAGCAGACCTGTGATTACCTAGCAAATAGCAATGGAAAGACTAGATTGGTTTGTGACACAAATATTTTTCAATAAGAAGGCTAATCTTATGTTTGAAATTCACAGCTAATTCAAGCGGTGCCTGAGCCACACAGGGTGCTGACAGGGGCCTCAGCTCCTTCTACAGACACAGTAAGTGTGAGGGTTATCAGTATTAAATACACACATATTTACAAATAGATACCAGATTACCATCGATGTAAGTTGTCAAAAGTTAGGAGTAAAACCTTTTCCCCCCAATTATAATAATAATTATTATCATTTGTGTCTATTCAATGCAGCCAACATTGTCTCTATTCAAAGTCGATGCACCAAAAATAGCCGATCTACAAGATAAAAAAAACATGTCCTGACTTGTGTCGTGCATGCCGTGATGTGGGCTTGTAGATCTACTACTTTTTTGGTCACTTTGCACCGTCGTATGATGGAGCATAAAGCTGGATAAATGATAAATTGCCTTTGTCAAATTGTAACACTAGACACCACATCTTTGTTTATAGCCTAGGCTACAGTATTAAAGAGCAGGGACGTGCAGAGAATGTTGGAGAGGCAGGGGATGACATTTCTAAAAGGGCCTTTTGGCAACAAGGTGAACATGATTCTTTTGACTGCCCTTGACGAGTTCTGTTTTTGGCCACTAGATGGTAGTCTTCCCTAAGGTATGAGTGACCAGTATCTCCAACTGGAAACACAACATGTGTTTTCTGTGCATGATTTATTTGTATAATTATTATTGCAGAGAATTCAAGTGGTGAATGACCCACACGCTGCACTGTCCGAGGTCTCAGCTGCTTTTACAGACACGGTAAGTTGTTGAAATAGCTAAAAGAAGCGGTGTACTTTTACATTTAGTCTGAGTTATTTGAAAAGCACAACATGTGTGTTCTATTGACTAAATAAATCATAAAACTCTAAGTCAACAAAAGAGAAGAAGGGGAAAAAAAGCTAATAAGGCTAATACATTGTTTTAAATCCACAGATTATTCAAGCCATGCCTGGCCTACAAAGTCCACAGATGGAGCCCTCAACTTCTACAGATTCAGTAAGTTGGAGAAAGAGCTAAAAGGGGATGGAGGGAAAAAAAATGTCTACACTTGGGTAGCAGCATACATCAGTATTGATTTTAACTAGACATTTTAAATGTATGCAAATCCACTGACAAGCTAAAAGCAGTGTACATTTTGAGAGAAAGTTTACATTTAGTCTGAGTCTTTTGAAAAGCCCAACATTTGTGTTCTACAAGTTGACTAAATAAATCATAAAACTCTTAGTCAACAAAAGAGAAGAAGGAAAAAAAAATTGCTATGGTTAAACCGAGTGGTTACCTACCGGCGGAAAGACATTTGTTTAATTCAGTGCAATCTTACAATAAGGCTAATGCATCGTTTGAAATCCACAGGTTATTCAAGCCATGCCTGGCCTACAAAGTCCACAGATGGAGCCCTCAACTTCTACAGACCCAGTAAGTTGTAGAAAGAGCTAAAAGGGGAGGGAGAGAAAAAAAAATGTATACACATAAGTTTTGATTGATTGATTGAAGGCTTTATTAGAAGTTTGCATAGGAAAATGTACAGATTCATGACGGTACAGTTCACTGGTACAAGGTCTACTAAAAGGAGATCCATGAAAAGACTAAGCTTATTTCAACAGGAAACCATTAAAGTATCTCATATAACATTGAATGACAGACAAATAGAACACAGTACTATGCAGTAGATATGTAAAGAAAAAAAGAAAACAGTAGGTCTATACAATCAGTAAGTACAGTATATACAATATATACAAGGAAGGGGCAGGTAACAGTAAGTCTAAACAATCAGTATGTACAGTATATACATGGAAGGGGCAGGGAGGGTAGGGTTGGGCTAGGTTTTTACCAGTTGTGAACGGCTGCTGCCTGTAAGTGGTTTTTTAGGGCAATTTTAAAGGATGCTAGTGATCCACACTCCTTTATGGCCTTCGGTAAGGCATTCCACATTTTTGTGGTGTAGCAGAAGAACGAGTTCGACCCTTTCTTTGAGTTGACTCTGGGTTGAACGTGATCTGTGGCACTGCCTCTGGTGTTGTAATTATGGACATCCTTAACGTTTTTAAAGTATTTTGACAGGTACTTGGGTATCATAGTGGTGTAGTGTATCTTGTACACCAGGCCCATTGCAAGTTGCTGTACTCTGTCATCTACTCTGAGCCACCCCACTCTTAACTGGTGAGTAGCGGTGAGGTGAGTCTGATTGGGAAGGTTAAGCAGGACCCTAATTAGTTTATTTTGGGCTGTTTGGAGTTTAGTTTTTAGGGCTTGTGGGGCGTCACGATACCATACGTGGACTCCATAGTCAAAGAGGGGCTGGATTATTGCACCAGCTATGGTCTTCAGTGTGTTGAAGTTGACCATTGGGGCGATCCTCTGTAGGAAACGAGTTCGTTGGTTGATTTTTTGTATTACTTTTGAAGTCATCTTTTCGCTGGAAAGATTAGCTTCAAGGATACATCCTAAGTAGGAGATTTCGTTTTTTCGTGTTATGACCTTGTCACCCACTTTGATTGTGAAGTTCTCTACCTTTTTGAGGTTATGATTTGATCCAAAGAGGATGGACTCGGTTTTGCCCAGGTGAATTGATAATTTGTTGTCGTTAAGCCATGTGCAGATCTTACTCAGTTCAGAGTTAAGTGTCTTTTCAACCTGCAAGTGGTCCTTGCCCGAGACTAGGAGAGCCGAGTCATCCGCGAACAGGAACAGGTTGCAGTCGCAAGCAGATGCCATGTCGTTCACGTATATTAGGAACAACAGAGGTCCCAGTATGCTACCTTGGGGAACTCCACAGCTTACTGGGAGGGGGGGGGACAGGGTACCGTTAATCTCCACCACCTGTTCCCTCCCCACCAGGTAAGATTGCATCCAGCTCACTGCTGCGCTGTCAAGACCGATGGCTTTTAGTTTCTCAATCAGAATAGCATGATCCACGGTGTCAAATGCCTTCTGGAGGTCCATCATGACCATGCCACTATACTTGCCCTGATCCGCTTCGCGTTTGATTTGGTCAGTCAAATAGAGAAGGCATGTGTCAGTGGAATGGGATTTTCTGAATCCAGATTGGAACTCGTAAATCAGATTATTCTCATCGAGATATCTTGCAATCTGTTCGTAGACTATTTTCTCCATGACTTTGGATATGGAGCTAAGAATGGAAACGGGGCGGTAGTTTCCAGGGTCTAGTTTGCTACCTTTTTTATGCAGGGGGGTTACTTTTGCTAGTTTGAAGTCCTGGGGGACATGACCCTGTTCGATGGAAAGGTTAATTATGTGGGTAATGATTGGAGCAATGGTGGCGGCTGAATCTCTGAGAAATCTAGCTGGGATTTTATCAAGGCCAGTGGCCTTGTGTTGAGGTAGGGCGCTCAATTTTTTAAACACTTCATCAGTTGTCACTGTGGAAAGTTTAAAGCTGTCTTTACTGACGCCCAGTTTTTTGTAGAATGTATTAACAAATTCTTCACCATACCGCCCAGATGGGGCGACCAGTCTTTTGACCAGTGAACGGGCTGTGGTGGTAAAGGTTTTGTTAAAATGGGTAGCCACTTCACCTTTGTCAGAAATGAGAGCGGCGTCCGTTTTGATGTTTATGTTGTGGCATATGGTTTTTGATTTTAAGCCTAATTGGTTGTTAAGCAACTTCCATAGGTCTCGTGGGTTGTTTTTGTATTCATCGATTTTGTCGTCGATGTAGTTTTTTTTGGCGGATCTAACTAGGGCGGTTGTCTGGTTTCTAAGTCTCTTGCATTGAGCAGTAAGATGCTCAATGTGTTTTTTGAGGTCATGGTTGAATTTTTTCTTGAGCTTTTTGCAGCACTTTCGTTTTTCATCGTATTTTTTGTCTCTGAGTCTAGCTGATTCTGCAATATCTGAGTTATACCATGGCTCTTGGCGGGCTTTAACCCTGGTGGTATTCAAGGGGGCCACGTCGTCTAGAGCATCGGTCAATTTGGTTTTAAAACCGCACCATGCTTCCTCGACATCTGTACACTGCAGCTCTGGGGAAAAGTCTACACCCGCTAGTTTGAGATTAAAAGCCTCACTGGAGTAGTTCTTCAGGCTTCTAGCAACGACAGTTCTGTGGCCACTAGCTTTGGGTTTGTGTATTTTTCGGGTAGAGTAGATCATATAATGATCACTAAGACCGCATACAATAGCCCCGCTAGCGGTGACTTTGGACTTGTCAGTGGTTACGACGAGATCTATGAGGGTTTGAGAGTGCTCTGTCACCCTGGTGGGTACTGTGACAAGCTGAGTGAGGCTGTATTGCTTGCATAACCCATCAAAGGACTTGAACATGGGTGCGTCTTTACGCAAAATGTCCACATTCCAGTCGCCCAAAATGTGACACTCGGTACCGTCCACCTTTGCTAAGCTCTCATCAAACAGCTCAAAGAAATCATTCTGATCAGGTGGTCTATAGACAGCGCATATTAGTATGTTTTTGGCATGTTCAAAGATTACCTCAATCCATACAGTTTCAAGTGAACTGTGGTGTAAGTCTGGACGGGGGACAAAATTGACATCATTGTGTACATACATGCAAACTCCGCCTCCATACCTGTTTCTATCATTCCTGATTACAGTATAGTTGGCAATTTCAATGCTAGCATCCGTAAACGAGTCATCAAGTTTAGTTTCAGAGAAGGATAAAATCTTTGCCTTACCGTCATGAAACATTCCCTTAATTAACTCCAGTTTTTTGGGATTCAAGCTATTGATGTTCAAATGGACATGATGAAGTCCTGGTTTGGCAAAAACAACAGAGTGCATGTTCTCTGTAGTAATCGAGCCATCGTCGTAGCTGGGGGGCTCTTTGTCTACGACCGAGACAGGAAAGTTTGTCGTGGGGGGGAGGTGGTCATCATAGTCCGGTTGTAGTTGAGGCTGAAGTGGGGGAGCGGGGGTGGGGGTGGGGAGCTCAGGTTCCTGTGTCGACTGTGAGCTCAAACAGGAGGAGATCCATGCCTTTTCGACCGCACGGGGGGTCGGTGTAGCGGCGCCGACAGCTTCAAAGCCAAGATATTGCGCCAGCCACGACTGATCACGATCCCTGGGGGGTGGCGGGACCAGCGGGGGGGCATCCGGCTCGACGGACATCTCCGGCGATCCAGCGGCTGCGAGCTGGGCACCAGCATCCTCGGTGACGAGGGGGGGCGGCAGGGGGACATCCTCGGTGACGAGGGGGGGCGGCAGGGGGACATCCAGGGGGACATCCAGGTCCACGTCGGCGCTGTTGTTATCGGGCGGCGGCTCGAAAACCACGGCCGCGAGCTGGTCACAAGTAGCCTCAATGTTGGGGCTTTGCTGTAGAGAGCCGCGTGGGCAGCCATAGCACTCGTAACCAGTAGAACCCGTATCGATGTTACCACCGCTGGGGTTCTTTGTCTCCGAAAGCAGTTGTTGTTCCCTCGTGAGACGGGCGGCTTGCCGAGTGACTACGGGCCCTGGATGAACCTCAATATCACCAGAAAGAAGCAGAATAAAGTAAATGATGGACCGCCTGTCCATTCTGCCTATCTGGGGTTTGTTCTTAGTCAGCAGCAGCGACCCAAGGACCGTCAGTTTACCGAAGCCGAGATGTTTTGGCTCCGATCCAACGTGAAGGAAAAAAAACACTGCGTGATTCCTCTCCATTCCGCACGTTGGCTCCGATCCAACGTGGAGGAAAAAAAAACACTGCGTGATTCCTCTCCATTCCGCACATAATTCTCCGTATATACAATTATGAGCGTTCCACGAGTCGGCAAACCATACAAGGAACAATAGGAAAAAAAGAAGAAAAAGTATCCCTCCTTTACATTGTCCCTGGACGGAGCGAAAATGCGACTGCTCTGGCCGACAGAAAGATCATTAGGTAGCAGACATAAGTATAGACAGGGTAGCAGACATAAGTAGCAGACATAAGTATAGACATAAGTATAGACATAAGTATAGGGCTTAAAGTTCTCGGTCCTGGGGACGGAATTCCGTCCTGAGTAGTCCCTATGGGCTAATTATGAGATCAGTGCAAATTCGCAAAACAATTTCACGTGGATTACTCGCAGTCGTTTGGCTAAAGTTAATATTTAAGAAAACCATGCTCCCGTGGGCCAGTGAGTTAGTGTGTTAAACCTTTGGGAGTCTTGGGACCTCCGCTGAATTACAGTACTTGAGTGGTGGTCAGTGTTATTATTTAACACCGTCAAAGTGGTTGAATTGAGACATCCCCACAGCCACTGCTCTTATAAAGTTGTCAGGTACACAACATTTAGTGCTTTTCTGTTTAGTGTTTTATTTATGTTGTCTTGTACCAGCGACGATCTAGCACATTGTGCTCCGATGAGACATCAGACTTTCATAATCCTCCCAATAGAAGGTATGCGCGTGACATCATCATCATAGCAGGAAGTTATGCGTGAACGCCTAATGTGTGGCAAAAACGACTTCCTGGCTTTTACAGTCCATGCATCCAAACAGAAGTCCTATCTGATTGCATTAAACATCATTTAATGACATTAAACTAATTTTGCCACTCACTTCGCTACTCTATTTGCCACTCGATATGCCATTCACTTTATGCATGCGCATACCCTCTATTGAAATAAGCTGTCTGCTGTCCTACTTAACGGATTTATTGCTTTTAACACAGCGATGATGCCACGAATCAATGACATGACAGAGCCTGTGTGTTATCATTTAGCAGGGGTATTCAACGTTTTTCTGGCCAAGGACCCCTTAGCTGAGCGAGCCTGAGAGTTAGAAGCAGGGACCCCCTCTCCATATTGTATAAAATTGTGTTGTAGATCAATGGTTCTCAACCTGTGGATCTGGACCCCCCAGTGGAGTTCCCAAATTATTTTGGGGTTTCCCAGAAGATTAACTTATTGTGGATCACTGTTTTCTCTCTCAACAGTAAACAAACCAACATTACATAAAGTTCAAGTGTATAGAGGGTATCTGCACATCTCTAAAGTGACAATTTAAGGACTTTTTAATACCTCTAAAATGACAAATTAAACATTGGACTACCTGTCAAATATTAGAGGCAGAAATGGTGGTGAAAATAGCCAATCTACATGCTCACAGGCATTGTGAGCATGTAGATCTGCTATTTTCACAATAGAACTGTGTACTACAAAAAGTAATGACTCAACCCTTAGTGCTTGTCAGGGTGGGGTGGTCCCCAGTTAAAATATGATAATTTTGGGGGTCACGGAAAAGGTTGAGAACCACTGTTGTTGATTAAACTTTTTATAGATAGTCGTAGAATAAAACTTGGTCAACAAAAGAGACAAGAAGAAAAATAAAACTTGCCATGGTTGGAATTGAGATTAAACCGAGTGGTTACCTACCAGAGGAAAGATATTTGTTTGATTCAGTGCAATCTTACAATAAGGCTAATACATTGTTTGAAATCCCACAGGTTATTCAAGCCATGCCTGGCCTACAAAGTCCACAGACTGAGCGGTCAGCTTCTACAGACTTAGTAAGTTGGAGAAAGAGCTAAAAAAGTAGCAGACATAAGCATAGATTTAACCCATACATCAGTATTGATTTTACCTTTCAATGGAAAGACTATCTTTGCTTGAAATTTTAATTTTACGAATGCTAATCCACTTGACAAGTATACAAAACCAGTACACATGCACTCGGGTTAAAGTTCTCAGTCCTTGGGACTGATTTCAGTCTTTAATATTCCATAGGGGCTATTTCTGAGCAAATCAAGAGTGGAGTCTTTTTTTTAAGCCTTAATGTTAGCATGTCTGAAGTCTAAACCAGCTTTGTGGCCTTGTTCAATCAGACGTATAACAGGTGTGTTTATCAAGGATTTAAACTGAGATGGCAAAACTCAAAATGTAATGGAATGTCTGTCATGAGACTGGAAGTCGTGGGTTGAAATTCCGACTGGTCCAAAGAATGTAAAAATGGGACTCAGTCTTTTGAATAACATACCGTATAGCAGCAGGGTGTCCACTTTAAAAAACACCGTCTCAACAAAATGTGACATTCCCAAAATATATTATCACTTAGCTGAAAATACTTTGAAAATGTACTTTGGATATTAGTGGCACTGGTGTTCCATAAAAGCCAAACACACTTGAAATGGAAATGTCTTGAATTGGTAGGTTTTTGTTATAATTGTGTAATGCTACAGTTGGTTTTGCCTAAGAAAAAGTGTCTACTATAGAAGCTGTGAAGTAATCTGACGGGCCCTATTTGCTGTCAACTGGCGATGCCAGAAGAGTTTTTAAATATGTTAGATTTTCTCTAGGTCATGTGATATGGTCTACCTGTACATCTTTTCTGATCTTGGGCAAACCTGCTTTATACTGTTAGTCTAGTTTTAGTCTTCTGATGACTTTTTTTTGTCTTGATGACTAAACACAGATTTTGTCTAGTCTTATTGTTTGAAAAGTGTAAAGCTTGATTCATACTTCCTTGACCTGTTATCAAAACAGTTAGTCCACTGCACGCTGCTCCCCCAGGAGAAGGGTTTAACTCATTTCATGCTCTTCCCGAGATGACTCGGGATCTATACTGTATATACTACTGTATATAAGGCTTACCTTAGCTCTATCACTAGCATCACCGTGGCACTGCTAAAGTCCGCCCAACGTATCCAGCACAGTGATTGCGTCCCATCCACAAACAATGGGGTATTAAATTCTTAGAGCCCATTTTCTCCAAACATGACTTTAGATGAGGTAGGCATATTGGTCTGCTGAGCACATTGTCTAACGCAGGGGGCCGCCATCATGGATCACTGTGTACACACGGGACGTGCGCGAGAGGTGCGTCAACTGAGACCATGCGAGCGCACCCTCCGTGCGCGTGAGCTACTTCCGGCCTTCAAAATAATAGTATGGTGGCGAATGGGGAAATCTGCAAGCACCGTGGACACGTTAACCCTTTCATGTCGGGAGCACGAAATTAGTTAATAAGAGACAATCTTGGGACTTTAACTTCATTTTTAACTGTTCCAACATGTTTTGACTGTCTTTAAGCAGTCTTCATTGGGGCAATACTGAAAGGCATTATGTCTAATTCACAGATGGACCAACCACCCGAGGAACCAGTTGATGACTTCGGTCCACCCGAGGAACCAGTTGATGACATCAGTCCATCAGAGAAAAAGCCATCAAAAGAACAAGTAGAGTTACTACTACTTGCATTGAAGCTGAAACACGGATTGACAAACATGGCGTTAGAGGATGTCATGAAACTTGTAAATTTTACTGGTGGTACTTCAGTTAGTCGGTCTAAGTACCTATTCTACAAATCATTTGACACAGTTAAAGATGTTTTAGAAATTCACTATGTGTGCAAAATGTGCAACATCAACATGGTGGAAAGTCCTCACACTGTAAAGTGCCATGTTTGTGACCAGGTCATTTCGAAAGTGGATGCACAAAAAGATCAGTGTTTTTTGTACCTACCAATAGAACATCAAATTAAAACCTTGCTCCAAGACCATAATTTGGGAAAACACTTGAGACACCGATTTGAGGAAAGGGACCCCTCTTTAATCAGAGATGTTTATGATGGACGCATCTATAAAAAACTATCACATCTTGCTTCACCCAACAACCTATCTCTGGCTTTCAGTTGTGATGGAGTGCCAGTCCACAAATCAAGCAAACGGAGTTTGTGGCCAATTCTGTGTACCATAAATGAACTGCCAGTACATTTACGTGCCAAACATGTAATGGTCTGTGGGCTGTGGTTTGGTCCAAACAAACCACATATGAATAGTTACATGAAACCCTTTGTGGACGAGTGCACCCATTTATACGAAAATGGCTTTGAATGGGAGAGTGAGGGTGGGCACAACGTCACAAGTAAAGTACTTGCAAATTTCATGGTTGCAGATTCAGTCGCTCGACCAGTTATTCAAAATTTCAAACAATTTAATGGAGCGTATGGATGCTCTTTCTGCATGCACGAAGGGACTACTGTCTTAAAACGCAAGGGGCGCGTAAGAGCATATCCTTATAAAACGGTTGACTTGAGAACTGAATCTGAAACCGATGATTTGGTAGAACAGGCACTCCAGGGAAACCCCACACATGGCGTAAAAGGGCCTAGCATTTTGTCTTGTCTCCCCCATTTTGATATTATTGACGGCTGTGTCCCAGATTATATGCATGCTGTGCTTCTAGGTGTAGCCAGACGCATGACCTCACTGTGGTTAGATTCAGAAAACTTTCAGTCACAATGGTATCTTGGACCCGTGAAGGATCAGATAGATGCCATTCTGACTTCAATTCAACCCCCCTGCAATGTTTCCCGTGTTCCCCGCTCCCTTGAGGAGAGAAAATACTGGAAGGCGCACGAATGGTATATGTGGCTGTTTTATTACAGCGTACCAACTTTGAAAGGATTCCTGCCAGAGAAATACCTTAAGCACTGGTTTAAGTTGGTTAAGGGAGTCTCCCTTCTTCTAGGTCAGAATATAACGGCTCTGCATGTATCAGAATCTGAGAAGTTGCTAACAGACTTTGTTAAAGAAATGGAAGTCCTGTATGGGCTAAGCAATGTCTCTTTCAACGTGCACTTATGTCTTCATCTTCCCAATACCGTGAAGAACTGGGGTCCCCTATGGGCGCAGTCCGCATTTGTGTACGAGTCCTACAACGGCAACATGCTAGACATGATAAAGAGCAGTCAGGGTGTCGCTCACCAAATAATAAAAACAGCTTGGCTACAGCTGGCATTGCCATTATTTGCAAAAAAAGCCACGGAGGGGGCTTCAAATGAGTTCTTGGTTCTCTTTGAGTCTTTTTCAGAACAGAAGAAAAAAGTGCAGAAAGTTGATCGCTGTCATGGTGTAACAGCTTTGGGTAGGCCCAGAATAAGACAGATCAACCACGAAGATTACTTGGCCTTAAATAGCTTAGGTAATATTGCACGCAGAGTGTCTGTGAAATATTACAGCAGAGTTGTTGTCAACGGTGAAATGATTCACTCAAAATCCTACACAAGAACATTCCGGAGAAATTCATACACTGTTATTCTCAGAGATCATGAAAGTATATTCTCTGTGAAGAGATTTGTTGTTTGTGATCTTGGGCAGGGAGAAACGTGTTATGCGGTGGGGAATTACTTTGAAAGGGAGAAGCATGGCATTTGTTCTCAATTTAAGAACCCTGATTATTTCGTTCCTGTGGCAAAAGCTCTTGGAGTTTTAACTGCAATTCCGGCAGCGCAGATAAAGTCCAAGTGTGTGTATATGAAAACTAAAAAGATCAAAGTAGACTTTGTTTTCACATTCATTAACCAAAATGAAATGCTGAAATAAGTCATTGTGGTTCATTTGTGATTTGTCAGACTCTGTGATTAAATAAACAATGCCATGCATCTTTGTTTAGAATATGTCTACTTGAAGAGAACCAGGTGCAGTTAAAGAGACCCCCCTTAACCAACCAACCATAAACTATGACAGCTATAAAGTATAGAACTTTGCTTGTGACAATTTGCCCACCCTCACTCTCCCATAGCTATGTAGTATCGTGTTTTGTTTTGAGTTTTCATTTCAGTTTGCTATTTTAAGTCCTGTTTTTTATTTGTGTTTATTTTGGAACTGTAATGTGGTCGATTGGTACTTGTCTGTTAACCTTTTTCTGCCCCAAGAGATCCCAGTACGCTTATCTAGCCCGTGCTTTGGGACTCACCTCGGGAAGTCTACTCTGCAGGTCCGCTGCGGCCTGCACTGCAATTGGTGCTGGCGGGGAGTCTGCACAGGGCAAGTCGACACATTCGCACTCCCAAGACAGACTCCATTAACTTTTTATTTCACTTTATTATAAGCTGTCCAGGGTATTTCCGAACAGCTTGACATTTGGTCAAATCCATCCATTTCACATCTTGGGAGTGAGAATGTTTATGGCATGGTGGGCGGGGGCTCCCTCCATTAGAGTTATCAAATTCTGCCCATACCCAACCCGACATTGAGGGCAGAGTAAGGCCAACAATGTATGTAGGGCCAATTGCCTCAATGTACAAACTAAAGTATTTTTTTTATAATTGTATTACTTTTACTCTGATTAGTTTTCAAATTCAGCCCAAACTAGGCCTGTCCTCTAAAAATCGACACGTTGTTTTAAGCCCCCGGAATCGACGCCAATTGTTTGAGTCAAGCCGTCAAAAATATATATATTTTTTTATCACACCAGTTACTGTGGTGCGGTATGAGAGCGCTGGACTGGACTGTCATGTAATTCTTATTGAGCCCATACGTCCTACTACTTGTAAACTAGACTTAAAAATAAAATCAGTTCACGTGGCTTGAAAGTTGCCTTGATCATATGACAGGGAGCTCTTATTTTGAAGTTGCTTGGAGAGGAAATGCGTCGATGTGTTATTCTACTTGAGAGCTGGGCAAAGAAGCAGTGAGCAGAGCCAGCACGACGCGCTTTCACTTTCACTACCGTTGGTGTGTGGTGGTCTCAGACTCAGGCTGAGGAATAGCGACGGCCGAACTGTTTTCTTTTTATTATCTCGCACCAGATCGGCAACATAGCTCTTTTGATACAGCAGCACTGTGCTCTAAGAAAATACAACTTGTGGAAATAATACACAACATGCTGTCAAAGAGATGCATTATTCTCGTCTCCGTCGTTCTGCTCCACAATTCACAATTACGCACGGCTGGACGCAATCTTATCGTCATTAATGTCCAGTGTCCACCGCTATCATGTCTCAATATGCACGGTAGTTCATGGATCTATTTCACGTTAAGGCTTAAAACATATTGCTGTTTTATTGTATTACGTTGACGTGGTTTAAAAGCTTAAAGCACCACTTTGTTTTCCTTTTATTTTCTTCTTTTTTTTTTCTTCTTTTTTTTTTACATAAATGATTTGTAGACGCGCCGGATTAACCCCCGCGACTCGAGTCGACTTGATCCTGTGTCGAGAACAGCCCTAGCCCAAACATGCTCATACCTGACTGACATTTTTGGGATGGGCAGGGCCTAAAATCTATGCTAACTAGCCTTCATGTTTTTCAGGCCTGTTGAACACTACCCTCCCTAAGGCGTGTTGTGTCCTGTCCACGTGTTGGTGCCATCAACTCTACACAAGTGTGGAATGTCTGTCTGCGGTCATCTGTCTCCTGCACGTTGCTTCCTACACACTTTAGCAGCCGTGGACCAGAGTGCAGAAGAGGATGCACAGGATTGGGTCATCTGAACCTCCTCCCACCAGACAGCGAGCCTCGCTCCCTGGATGGAGCGTTGCACTCCCTTAGAGCTTTAGATGGAGTTCGCCACCAGTTTTGGGCTGCATTCAGGGACTCCGACTACAACATGACAAGGCTCTGGAGGTGATGGGCTTTCTGTCTGCACCGCCCACATGCCCAGCCTCAACCAGAAGATCTCAAGCCCCTGATCGACATCCAGGCAGAACAGTCTGCTTCACGTTCCATTCCAGTCAACAGCCATGGGCATGAATTTGGCACAGGGCTCTTTCCTATTCGTTTGCCCCTGCAGAGGTAATGTATGTTTGTTTGTCCTTCGATTAGTACTATGCATAAAGGACGACTTAACCCACCTAATGAACCCTCCCTCGTCTCAGTAAACATGATTTAATTCAGCGTGTCATCTCGCCTGATATGTGGTCGTAGCCAATGCGATGAGTGGTCAGAAACCCTGCCCTGCGTATATTCTCAACAAGTAGAAAAGAAACCCCTTAACCAACTTAACCAGTGCTTAAGGTATTTATCAGGCAAGAATCCTTTCATAGTTGATACTTTATTTTCAAGTCGTAATGTTTTAGCTGGAAGTGAGATAACTGGTGTTTGGATGGTGGGAGACGTAGGCCAAAACTCAATGTGTAAAGACTCCCTAATACCTTAGCTCAAGGGTGGGCAACTTTGATGATGGAGAGAGCCACTATATTTTCAGTCACTCAAGTGGGCCACAATGCATATACGGTCAAAATAACAGATCTACAAGCTCAAAACAGCACTGCAACACTATTTCTTGCTATTTTTGAATTGGAATCCAGGAAAAAAAAATAGTCTTATTTAATTTCAAATGCATTTGTTCTTTGTTAACTTGATAAACTTAAATACAAATGCATTGGACATAAAAAAAAAGACTAGTAGTAGGCTACGAGTCATTAAGCTACGAATATATAGTAGACTGAAGTAATTGAAGCTGGTCATGTTGGCATGTTTGGAATTATAACAGCTGAAAACAATAATATATCAGTATTCCTGTGGGCAGCGTATGTGCCTCCCTTAACACATTGCTAGACCAGAGTTTCTTGAATTTTTGATTAATGTTCTGTGCTGCCAAACCAGAGTTTCCCGAGTTACTGTTTTTATTTGATTTTAATCAGCGCTGCTCTTGTCCCGCCTCTGAAAACAGTGTCTGGCCGATATCAGTTATTTCCGCATTGGCCTAAGTCTCCTACCATCCAAACACCAGTTTTGTAAGTTATCAATTTTATCATGTCGCTGTATCCGCAGTCAACAATTTCCGCCAATGTTAATTTTAGACATCAGAGGGGATCCCAGTTCTTACCAGCATTGGGTAGATTAATACATAAGTGCACATTGAGATATAGCCCATACAGGACCTCCATGTCTTTAACAAAGTCTCTGATTCAGATATATGCTCTCTGCCGTGTTTGTGTTGGCTCTGCTGTACAGAGAACCAGTGGATTGGGTCAAAATGAGTGCTTGTTGTAGATCGGCTACTGTAGAATGGTACATAGAACAGCTTGGCTACGTAGAGAAACACCCTGACTGCTCTTTTATCATGTGTAGAATGTCGCCGTTGTAGGACTAATACACAAAGGCAGACTATGCCCAGAGGGGACCCCAGTTCTTCACAGTATTGGGTAGATGAAGACATGGGATTCAGTTCTCAACTCTACAACAGACTTTGTTTACTGGATTTGTGGACTGGCACTTCCATCACAGCTGAAAGCCAGTGATAAGTTGTCTGGTGGAGAAAGGGGTGATAGTTTTTTGTAGAGGCGTCCATCATAAACATCTCTGATTACAGAGGGTCCTTTTCTTCAAACCTTTGTCTTAAGTGTTTTCCCAAATCATGGTCGTGCAGCAATGCCCCCTCCAATGCTTTTTTTTTTGCAAATGATGGCAATGCCATCTTCATCCAAACTGTTTTTATTATTTGGTGAGAAACACCCTGGCTGCTCTTTATCGTGTCCAGCATGTCACCATTGTATGACTCGTACACAAATGCATACTGTGCCCATAGGGGACCCCAGTTCTTCACAGTATTGGGTAGATGAAGACACAAGTGCACGTTGAAAGTTACATTACTTTGCCCATACAAGACCTCCATTTCTTTAACAAAGTCTATTAGCAAATGCTCAGATTCAGATATATCTATAGCAGTTATGTTCTCACCAAGTAGAAGAGCAACTCCCTTAACCAACTTAAACCAGTGCTTAAGGTATTTCTCAGGCAAGAATCCTTTCAATGTCTGTACGCTGTAATAAAACAGCCACTCATGTGCCTTCCAGTATCTTCTCTCCTCAACTGAGCGGGGAACACGAGAAACATTGCAGGAGGGTTGAATTGAAGTCAAAATGCCATCTATTTGATCTTTAACAGGTCCTATAGGTACCATTGTGAGTTTTCTGAATCAAACCACAGTGAGGTCATGCGTCTGGCTACACCTAGAAGAACCGCATGCATATAATCTGGGACACAGCCGTCAATAATATTAAAATGGGGGAGCCAGGAGAGCCTCTTCTACCAATGCATCCGTTTGGGATTCTGTTCTCAACTCAACAGTTTTATAGGGATATGCTCTTATACGACCCTTGCATTTTAACACAGTAGTCCCTTTGTGCATGCATAAAGAGCAACCATACTCTCCATTAAACTGTTTGAAATTTTGAATAGCTGGCCGAGCAGAGGGATGGATGCATGTATAAAAAAACTATCACCACTTGCTTCCCCTGACAACCTATCACTGGCTTTCAGCTGTGATGGAGTGACTGTGCACAAATCCAGTAAATGCAGTTTTGTGGCCAATTTTGTGCACAATAAATGAACTGCCAATACATCTACGTGCCAAACATGTAATGGTCTGTGGGCTGTGGTTTGGTCCAAACAAACCACACATGAATAGTTACATGAAACCATTTGTTGATGAGTGCATTCATGTATATGAAAATGGCATTGAATGGGAGAATGAGAGAGGGTAAATGGTCTCAAGTAAAGTACTTGCACAGTCACTCCATCACAGCTGAAAGCCAGTGATAGGTTGTCAGGGGAAGCAAGTGGTGATAGTTTTTTTATACATGCATCCATCATAAACATCTCTGATTACAGAGGGGTCCTTTTCTTCAAACCTGTGTCTCAAGTGTTTTCCCAAATGATGGTCTTGCAGCAATGTTTTAATTTGACTTTCTAGTGGCAGGTACAAGAAACACTGGTCTTTCTGTGCATCTACTTTGGAGATGACCTGGTCACAAACCTGGCACTTTACAATGTGAGGCAATTCCTCCATGTTGACATTGCAGTTTTTGCACACATAGTGTATTTCTAAAACATCCTTAACCGTGTCAAATGATTTATATAATAGGTACTTAGACCGGCTAACTGATGTACCACCACTAAAATTGATAAGCTGCATTATGTCCGCTAAAGCTTGGTTTGTCAATCCGTGTTTTAGTTTTAATGCAAGCAGCAGTAACTCTACTTGTTCTCTGGATGGTGTCTGCAATGATGGACTGATGTCATCTACTGGTTCCTCAGTGTTTGCAGTGACTATAACATCAGTGAGGCAAGATGGGTGGTGGATCACAGATGGGGCTTGGCCCCTAGTGCAGCTTATGAGAGTGGCAGAGGAACAGACAGCAGACCATGTCATTCTGGAATGCCCAATATATCAGACATATAGCCCGGGTGAGCCCAGACTGCATGATGTCTCGTCCCCACTCGCAAGGCACGTTCCAGGAGACTAGTTGTGGCTTTATAATGTCACAGCGCGCAGTAGGCAGAAAAACAAGAAAATGCGGGGTTGTAACACTAAAAGTGTTGTTGTTTTTTTACAAAGCTGAATTTTGTAATATGGTCGGATGGTTGTTGTAGCTTGAGGTAACATTGGCTGCTAGCCTACTGAGTGCTCACAAGACACGCAATGGTGGTTGAAACGGTGTTACAGATAACCGCGGTGTTGACCCTGACTATATTTTCTATGTTAAAAATCTCATACTGTTGCAACCCTAGTAGTATGGTGCTTTATATGTTTCAGCTTGGAGTGATATCCCACATTCTAGTGAATGAGACAGCTTAGAGAGCAGAGCCAAAAAATACACCTTCTGTTTGTCTCTGATCACATGACAAATCAATTCTCCAGTTCAAGGCAAAACAGAAGGGGGGATTTTTATATGTTCCTTATTATTTCCACACTCTAAGGTGTATTATGACATGGGTCAAGGTTAAAAATGAGCGGTATGTTTTCCCAAATCATGGTCTTGCAGCAATGTTTTAATTTGACTTGAGTGGCAGGTACAACACTGGGCTTTCTGTGCAATGCTTGTTGGGGTCTTTCACATTGAAACATTGCTGGAGAGCAACCTCATCGGTAATGTTTAAAAAAAAAAAAATCTTTTAGAGATTGAGAAAAGCTGGTAGGCTGTTATAAAACAACCAAGTGTACCACTGTTCTACCAATTGATCAGTTTGGAATTCAGTTCTCAACTGTAAAGTTTCATATAGATATGCTCTTGCGTTTCAACACAGTTGTCCCTTTGTGCTTGCAGAAAGGGAACCAAACTCTCCATTAAATTGTTTGAAATATGCAATCAGGGATCGAGTTGTCAATCGCGTGGTAGACTGCACAGATTTTTCAAATGCCTTGTTTACTTAATTTGTGAACTGGCAATCCATCACAACTGAAAGCCTGTGATTTATTTTTATAGATGATTTGATAACTCTAGTAAAATGCTTGACAGAGACTACGTGCAATAATACGGATGGTATTTAAGGCCAAGTTGATTGATGACATCTGTTCGGCCTACCCAGAGCTGTAACACCTTGATCAACCTTTTGCATTTTGTCCCTATCTGAAAAAGACTCAAAGAGAACCAAGCACTCATTAGAATCCCCCTCTTGGCTACAGAAGGATTTGCCATCATTGGTTAAAAAGGCCAAACGTTTTTTTTATTTTTTTTATTTTATATTTGGTGAGAAACACCCTGACTGCTCTTTATCATGTCTAGAATGTCGCCGTTGTAGGACTAATACACAAAGGCAGACTGTGCCCAGAGGGGACCCCAGTTCTTCACAGTATTGGGTAGATGAAGACACATTGAAAGAGACATTAGATAGGCCATACAGGACCTCCATGTCTTTAACAAAGTCTGTTAGCAAATTGAAGATAGATGGTAGATGAAGACATGGGATTCAGTTCTCAACTCTACAACCACAAACTGTTAACTTGATTTGTGGACTGGCACTCCCATCACAGCTGAAAGCCAGTGATAAGTTGTCTGGTGGAGAAAGGGGTGATAGTTTTTTGTAGAAGTGTCCATCATAAACATCTCTGATTACAGAAGCGTCCTTTTCTTCAAACCTTTGTCTTAAGTGTTTTCTCAAATCGTGGTCGTGCAGCAATGTTTTAATTTGACTTGAGTGGCAGGTACAAGAAACACCGGTCTTTCTATGCGTCCACTTTCAATGATCTGGCATGGCACATGGCAAAATGGGACCTGTTAAGGATCAGATAGATGGCACTGAAGAATTTAGAATAACTTGTGATGCAGTCTGTCTTAGCTACGTATAGCTATGTAAGATGTGTATATGCATACAGTATTTCTGAATCTGATAATCTGCTAACAGACTTTGTTAAATATGTAATGTATGTATATATGTAATGTACGAGTTGTACATTGGCAAGATAACATGATAAAGAGTAGTCAGGGTGTTTGTCACAAATGCCATCATTCAGTGCTTGGTTCTCTTTGAGCCTTTGAGATGTGAAGAGAAGAACTGCAAAAAGTTCATCGCTGTCATGGGGTTACAGGGTTGGCCAAATCTGTCCTGTTTCCCATATTCCCTCGTGATGGGCTACCATTGCCTTCAAAAGTTTTGTATGCGACCATGACGGTCTCTTATTTCACGATTATGGAGTCTTACTTTTAAGTTAAGTTTAGCTGCAACTTTAATGAACAGTGCAGGCTGCGCAGTGCAGCGGGCGGATCAACAATAAACATTTACATATTTTTGATTAAGGGGGTCTCTTCACAGAGACTTGATGCAGTTAAAACTCCAAGAACTTTTGCCACAGGAACAAAATAATCAGGGGTCTTAAATTGAGAACAAATGCCATGCTTCTCTTTTTTTAAGTAATTCCCCACCGCATAACAAGTCTCTCCCTGCCCAAGATCACAGACAATGAATGTCTTCAGAGAATATACTTTTATGATCTCTGAGAATGACGGTGTGTGAATTTCTCCGGAAAGTTCGTGATTTTGAGTGAATAATTTCACCGTTGAAATATTTCAGAGACTCTACGTGCAAAATTACCTAAGTGAAATATCCCTTTAAGGCTAAATAATCATCATGTTTGATCTCTTATTTTTGGCCTATCCAGAGCTGTTACTCCATGGCAGCGATCTTCTTGCACTTTTCTTTTCTCATCTGAAAAAGACTAAAAGAGAACCAAACACTCATTAGAAGCCTTTGTGGCCTTTTTAGACCAGTGGTTCTCAACCTGTGGGTCGGTCCCCAGATGATTAACTTAATGTGCAATGTTGTTTTCTCACTCAACAGTAAACAAACAAACATAAGTTTCAAGTGTATAGTGGGTATCTTCACATTTCTAGTGACAAAGTGACAATTTAAGGACATTTTAATACCTCTAAACTGACAAATAAAACATTGGCCAAATTGTTAAATATTTAAGGCAGAAATTGTGAAAATATCATATCTACATGCATGTAGATCAGCTATTTGTGCAATAGAACCAACCATATTATACAAAATGGAATGCCTCAACTCTTAGTGCTTGTCAGGGTGGGGGGTCACCAGTTAAAATATCATGAACAAACACTTAGCTTTTATCTGCGATGCTGGAATAGCAGTTAAATCTCCAAGAACCTTTTTCCACAGGGATACAATAATCAGGGTCCTTCATTTGAGAACAAATGTTATGCTTCACTTTTTGGAGATAATTTCCCACAGCATAACATGTCTCTCCCTGCCCTAGATCACAGACAATACATGTCTTCAAACTTCCTTCACAATCATGGAGCCTGACAGTGTATGAATTTCTCTGGAAAGTTCGCGTGTAGGATTTTGAGTGAATGATTTCACCGTTAACAACAACTCTTCTGTAATATTTCACAGAGACTCGTGCAATAGTACTGATTCTATTTAATGTTAAGTAATCATCATGTTTGATCAGACTTATGTTTGGCCTACCAAGAGCTGTAACACCATGACAGCGATCAACCTTTTGCACTTTCTTCTTTTCATTTAAAAAAGACTCAAAGAGAACCAAGTACTCATCGGAAGCCCCCTCCAATGCTTTTTTATTGTGCAAATGATGGCAATGCCATCTTTATCCAAACTGTTTTTATTATTTGTTGAGAAACACCCTGACTGCTCTTCATGATGTCTAGCATGTTGCCGTTGTAGGACTCGTACACAAATGCGGTCTGTACCCATAGGGGACCCCAGTTCTTCACAGTATTGGGTAGATGAAGACATAAGTGCACATTGAATGAGACGTTACTTAGCCCATACAGGACCTCCATTTCTTTAACAAAGTCTGTTGGCAAATTCTCAGATTCAGATACATGAAGAGCCGTTATATTTTCTCCAAGTAGAAGAGAGATCCCCTTAATCAACTTAAACCAGTGCTTAAGGTATTTATCAGGCGAGAATCCTTTCAAAGTTGATACTTTATTTGCAAGTCAATGCTTTAGCTGCAAGTGAGATAACTCAATCTAGTGAATGCATCAGGGTGGAGCCAAAGAGTACATCTTCCGTTAAACAATGATGATGACATGACCAAAATCAGATCTTCAGGTCTAGGCAATACAGAAGAGGGGGACAATTTCTCTCGTAGATTATGACATGGTTCAATGTTGAAAATGAGTGGCATTCCCCATATTGTTTTGCAGGATTGTATTTATTGGATTTTATTAGTGGCAGTTACCAAAAAAAAAAAAACACACACGCACTGGTCTTTTTGTGCATCCACTTTCGAGATCTTGTCACAAAACTGACACTTCAGTCTGAGGTCACTCCTCTGCGTTGACGTTGCACATTTTGCATGCATACTGTAGTGTATTTCTAAAACATCTTTAACTATATCAGATGATTTATAGAATAGATACTTAGACCTAACAACTGATTGACCATCACCAAAATGTATTTAAGTTTAATGATATCCTCTAAAGCAGGGGTGTCGAACCCATTTTGGGCTGAGGGCCAAATTGGCCAAAAGGTGACTCGAGCTGGGCCGCAGCGCACATGCATTGATGGAGTGCCATCACAGCTGAAAGCCAGTGATAGGTTTTTGGGTGAAGCAAGTGGTGATAGTTTTTTATAGATGTGTCCATATATTATAGAAGGGTCCTTTTCCTCAAATCGGTGTCTCAAGTGTTATCCCAAATTATGGTCTTGGAGCAATGTTTTAATTTGATGTTCTAGTGACAGGTACAAAAACACAGATTTTTCTGTGCATCCACATTCGAAATGACCTGGTCACACACATGGCACTTTACAGTGTGAGCTGTGAGGACATTCCTCCACGTTGATGTTACAAAAGTTGCACACATAGTGTATTTCTAGAACATCTTTAACCGTGTCAAATGATTTGTAAAATAGGTACTTAGACCGACTAACTGATTGACCACCAGTAAAATGTACAAGTTTCATGACATCCTCTAAAGCCTTGTTTCTCAATCCGTGTTTAGGTTTAATGCAAGCACAGTAACTATCACAGCATACCAAAGTTGGTTCACTTCCAGTAAGCCTATTTTCTCTCCTGAATTGAGCGGGGAACACGGGAAACGGTGCAGGGTGGTTGAATTGAAGTCAGAATGCCATCTATCTGATCTTTAACAGGTCCAAGGTACCATTGTGAGTTTGTGACTGAAAGTTTTCTGAATCAAACCACAGTGAGGTCATGCATTTAGCTACACCTAGAAGCACAGTGTGCAGGTAATCTGGGACACAGCCATCAAAATAATATTAAAATGGGGTAGACAAGATATAATGCTTGGCCCTTTCACACCATGTGTGGGGTTTCCCTGGAGTGCCTGTTCTACCAATTCAGCAGTTTGTCAACTCTACCTTTTTATAGGGATATAAGCATCCAAACGCTCCATTAAATTGTTTGAAATTGTGAATAGCTGCCACCATGAAAGGATCAAGTTGTGACTGGTGGGGAAGTCAAAAGGCCAACTACTGAATCTCTTGACCCAGTGGTTCTCAAAGTGGATTTCAGGGACTCTCTAGGTTTGGTTATGGGGGTCTACATTTACCCTTACAAGTCCGTAACTTTGACAGTGTACAAATTGAACCAAATGGACCCTTACAGGTCGATTTGGTTCCATTTTGTACACTGTCAAAGTTAACACGTTGCAAGCCGCGGCAGAACCCTCTGAACAGAGGTAGCGCCGAAGAAATAAGCCATTTATTTACAAACATGTTTTAAAAAAACAAAGCCCACATGATAACAACACGTACTGGAGTGCTCGACACAGCGTACATATTCATCCTGCAGAGGTCGGCGATCTTACTTTGGCGAGGCGGAGGGGAGATCAATTCCATTCGTTTACGTGCGGCGAAGCAGGGAAAGGAGCGATAGAGAAGCGGCGCCCGAACGTGATTGAAACCGCGATCCACGAACAGAGACAAAGACCAGCCATCTTGTTTGAGCTTCTTGCTGAGTTTCAACACTGGGGAGAGGATGAGGCTCCTCCTGGCCAGCCATCCATCCAGAATGTGAGTCAACGGCGTGGCCTGCTGGATATTAGGAGTATCACACCCAGCACCAGAAAATGACTGTCAGAGCATATTAACCCTTTCAGATCGCTCCAAAAAGACACAGAGAAGAATTTCCGATGTTTTTTTTTTTTTTAATTATAATTTATATCAAAAGTCCGGGAATAGACGTGTGGCTGATGGGACCCAGTAGGAAGTCCGAGGGAGTACGGCCAGGCTTAGAAGGTGTTAAGATGAGACCTTCAAATTTCAAAGTTTAAGAAACACAGTCTTAACTCAAGGCAATTTTTGTATAAATGAATGCACTCGTCAACAAAAGGTTTCATGTAACTATTCATATGGTTTGTTTGGACCGTACCACAGCCCACAGGCCATTGCATGTTTGCATCGCAGATATACTGGCAGTGAACTTGTCCTTCATGCATAGTATTAGTTGGTTAAGGGGTTTCTTTTCTACTTGTTGAGAATATACGCAGGGCAGGGTTTCTGACCACTCATCGCATTGGCTACGACCACATATCAGGCGAGATGACGCGCTGAATTAAATCATGTTTACTGAGACGAGGGAGGGTTCATCAGATGGGTTAAGTCGTCCTTTATGCGCATAGTACTAATCGAAGGACAAACAAACATACATTTCCTCTGCAGCGGGAAACTAATGGGAAAGCCCTGTGCCAAATTCACGCCCATGGCTGTTGACTGGAATGGAATGTGAAGCAGACTGCTTTGCCTGGATGTCAATCGGGGGCTTGAGATCTTCTGGTTGAGGCTGGGCATGTGGGCGGTGCAGACAGAAAGCCCATCACCTCCAGAGCCTTGTCATGTTGTAGTCAGAGTCCCTGAATGCAGCCCAAAACTGGTGGCGAACTCCATCTAAAGCTCTAAGGGAGTGCAACGCTCCATCCAGGGAGGGAGGCTCGCTGTCTGGTGGGAGGGGGTTCAGATGACCCCATCCTGTGCATCCTCCTCTGCACTCTGGTCCATGACAATGGCAACGTGCGGGAGACGGATGACTGCAGGCAGACATTCCAAGCGTTTGTAGAGCTGACTTTGATTCCTAGTGAGATAGGAGACAGGGCGCAATGTGGGGGTAGTCTGACCATGCTCACTACTGGTGGGCAAAACCTTTGAAATTACTCATTCAGTGAATTTACGGTAATGGTCTAGGACTGTCTTTGACTCAGGATTTTTGCAAAAGTCGAGTCGACTCGACTCGAGGGGTTCATTCCGACGCGTCGACGGATCGTTTTATAGTCTGCTTTGTGTAAAAAAAGTGTTGCTTTAAACCACTTCAACATAATACAATAATACATTAAGATGAGTTGAATACACACTGTTTTCGGTCATGGACTCAAACACAGCGAAACAGGATTACAACACTGGAACAATTCAGAATGTAACTAGTAGCCTACACTTGTGTATGTTTATTTGACTTTAGAAGATTGTTTACTTCGTGGACGAGCGTTTGTGCTGTGGCAGGTTATTTAATATGGGATTTTGACAGCGTGCTACTCCTCTTAGCAGAACACAGCCCCGAGTCCGAATGTTTTAATGAAGCTGCGGTTCTGGCCGTTCCGTCTCACTTTCATCCCTACGCTGGTGCGAGACAATACATAAATGTTCGCCAATTACTACCTCTCTCAATTAGAAGTACATGACACCAGTCCAGCAGTGCACCGCAGTAGTAGGCTAACTGGTGATATAAAAATATATATATTTTCGACTCAAACAATTGGTGTCGATTCCCGGGGCTTAACCTAAGCTTTGCCGGCTGGGTAAATAAAATGTACTGGGATCTCTTGGGGCAGAAAATAAAACGGTATGCATAGATTTTCTTCTTTTTTTTTCATTTCTTTCATGGGTTTTAATTAAGTTGACCTTGACCTTTTTAATTCATTCTTTTTTCTATTTCTGTATTTTATTTTTATTTTCTTAAGTTATCTTCTACATAGCTGCCTTACAAACAGCAGGGACAACACATTTTCACAAGTATGAAATTATAAAATGTTAATGTACAGCAGTTCATTTATGGTACACAGAATTGGCCACTGTCCACTTGAGTTGAAAGGGTTCCAAGGGGATCCTCAGCTTATATGCACTGTTAAAGCACTGTCAACCTATTAAACATGTTACTACTTTGTTGTATATATGTAATATATTTGTTTAATATCTGCAATAAAACTGAAACTGAACTGCATGTGGTCAATACTTTTTACATAATATATGCATCATTTAAATATATTAACCTAAATGTGAAATGACGGTGGATATAGCAGCTTTACAGTATATAGTGTGTAACAGTGTCAAGGTTAATGTATGAATCTAGATGTGGATGTGGACTAGGTGAAGCATGTCTTCACATGCAATGCTATGAACCTGAATGCCAATATGGGCTATAAGTGATATTTTTATCCACATAATTCTGCACATAGCTGGACCATGAATGTGGAATGTATGCCAATATAATAAGCTATATATGGTGAAAATATGTCCTACATATCTACATATATGGACCTGAATGAGGCATTATGCCAACATATAAGAGCCATTTTTGTAACATATATGGACCTGATGCTAACATATTTGTGACATATATGTCTGTCTTATCTACATATATGAACCAATGCCAACATATAAGGGCCATTTCTGTTACATATATGGACCAGATTCCAACATATAAGTGACATATATGAACCAATGCCAACATATAAGGGCCATTTCTGTTACATATATGGACCAGATTCCAACATATAAGTGACATATATGTTACATATATGGCTGTCTTATCTACATATATGAGGCTGATTATGACATATATGGTGCATATATGAACATATATCTTCCATATATGTTCATATATCTTCCATATATGAACATATAAGTTCTTTCCGTGTGGGAAATGGTATATGAATAGACTAACTTCTGAAACGTATGGATTCTATCAATCAATTTCTAACATTCCATTGGACTGTTGTAATGCCGGTCTCGTCCATATTCCACACATCCATCGCTTCAAAGGGCTGGGTGGGGCGTTCCTGGACAGTAGCCAGGTTTCTGAAGAACGTGTCCACGTTGAACCTATTGAAGCTTGTCGCACGGGAAAGGCTAGTCGCCGCTGGACGGCGTATGGACAACTGTTGGTGCCTCATCATGAATACCCAGAACCAATCTCCCCTGCCATTTATTTCTTGTCCCATGCCGCTGGATACTTGGTGTTGTATCTTTTGGAAAGCTGGTACGCAATTTGCGGACCTGAACATTTTAGATAAAACATATGTACGATATTTATTTATTTATAATTATACATGCACTACTATCCTCGAGCCTCACATACAGTACATAATAAATACTCTGAGGTTGAACTGCACCTACTGTACATACATATATACAGTATACTGTGAAGTGTTATGACCTGTTGCACATTAAACATACTGTGAAGATGTTTACAAAAAAGTTCAAGTACAGTAGCTATACGGGAAAATAATGCCATATTGTGTATTCAATACACCAAACTTGCTAAACTCTTTATTTTATTTATGTGTTTTTTTTGTGTGGTTGTTCTGCTGTTTATATATAGACCTACCACTGCATTGTTTGAAAGGAAGCCGAACACTAAATAAGTTTTACTCTTATGTACCTGTACAAAAGACGTAACAATAAAGTACAACCTTGAACCAGTATCACTGGCCCATCTGGTCAGATACCATATATGGACTTGTACATAGGTGATGTCACCTGTGATGTAAAGTGAATGTTTTAAATTATCTATGAATTGAAAACCAATGTCCTATGAAGTGAATGTTTTTTAACACACACACACACACACACACACACACAGCCTACACTAATACATTATAATAAATCGATCTATTCTCACCTCCTTTGGGCATAATCCAAAATACAGCTCTGCAGACTCGGTCAGATAGGTCACCAATAGCTCCTCTTGCTCATCAGAGAAGATCCTAAAATGGCAGTTTATACCTGCCATGGGCAGCTCTTTGCTCCCATCTCTCTCCATTGGACTGCCTTCTCTTTACATTTTGTAAGCTTTGGCCACACTTCGTACAGACAGACCTTGTAGCACCTCATCTGAGGCTGCCTTTAGCACGTCTTGGGTTATTAAGCCCCTCGTCCTCGTCCTGCATACTGACAGAGTATCACCTCTGTCTTGTTATGCAAGCAGAACCATTGAGACAAATTCAAGGTCATTTAAGTTCCCACAGAAACTTAATTTGTGCATGAATACTCAACATTCCTTCAGAACAAAACAACCTCTATTAATGTCCTCTAATGAATGTGTCTCTCACCTAGCTATTGCTATTCATGCAGAACCATTAAGATAGAGTGGACTATCAAGTCCTGTAGAAACCTAATTTGCACACACACACACACACACACACACACACACACACACACACACACACACACACACACACACACACACACACACACACACACACACAAACACACACACACACACACACACACACACAGTGTTGGGCAAGTTACTTTAAAAAGGTACCTTATTACTTTACTAGTTACTGCTCTGAAAAGGTAACTTGTTACATTACTAGTTACTAAATTATAAAAGTAACTAGTTACTAGTTACCATACTTTACTTTAAAAAAAATATATGATCAAAACGAAGCATTCTGGAAAAAGTCAGTTACACTTTCTTTTCTTTTTTCTTTTTTTTTCCACAAAGACAATTCTGTGTAAAAAAGGATGATAAGAATAACGAAAGCTTCAGATGTAGTGATGCAGAGAAATAAGCGACATAATGCATACATTTAACAGGCTCAAACACCAGATTTTATTCTTGACTATGATAATAAGAAACCCACTAAAAAGAACAGTTTACTTAAAGAGGATCAACAAAATATCATCTCCAGTTGTTCAGCATGCTCATATACATGTAACGTGTTAATAGTTTAACCATCTTAATAACAAGATCTTATGAAAATACTATAATGGACTGTCAAGCTACACTTGGTTATGTTTCTCAGCTTCTATAGCTGTAGGGACCTTTTGTCCTTGTGATAGTTGACCAGGAGTATCTTTTTGCACTGACTGGCTTTGTGCAGCAAACCCGTAAAAAAGGAAAAAAGGAAGGTCCAAACCAGAGGGTTTAAAGTTGAACTGAAAAATGTTTTATTCCATTTTGTTCCAGGCTACAAAACATAAATTATAGACTTGGTATAGAGCTTAGAATAGTATAAGAGGCAGCAGCAACAAAAAACCAGACGTAAAAAGCTGTGAACCTCCAATCAACTACACCTGGCCTTCTCTAGGCCAGGTTCTTAAGCTCTCCTCTCCTCCATGTCTGCACTGCAGAGGGTGACAAAGAGGCATTAGACATCATGGAACATACATGAAGGCCTATGAGGGCCTATTGTAGATCGGCTCCTACACACCGGCCCCAATTGTGTGGCGTGTATAACGAAATACAATTCATAAATAATAAATGGAGCCGATTAATTATATTCAATTGAATATATTCTTCATTCTTCTTACAGTAAGTGTCAAAAATTAGAAACAACTTACAGTAACTTAAAGTATTACTGGGGACAGGAGTCGTCTTCGAGCAGTAGACACACTTTTGTGATGGGTCGTTCAAGAACACTGGTTTTTGTCTTGATCTTGACAGAGCGGACTAGGCCGTGGGCATCTGGCACGGTTTCCATCACTCTTCCCAGCATCCATGACCCTCGAGGTGCCGTTGAGTCGACAATCATGACAACATCACCTGTCTGAACGTTTTTCTTCTTACTTGACCATTTTTGTCGCTCCTGCAACAATGGCAAGTATTCTTGGGTCCACCTCCTCCAAAATAAGTCAGCCATGTACTGAGCTTGTCTCCATCTGCGCTTGAGGTACATGTCAGCCTTTTGAAAGACCCCCGGGGGCAGAATGGGTTTAGATGTTAAGGTAAGGATATGGTTGGGTGTCAACGCCTCCAGATCCCACGGGTCACAAGACACGGTGGTGATGGGCCGACAGTTGAGAATTGCCTCCACCTCACATAGGATGGTGAACAGGCCTTCATCATCCAGCATTTGTTGGTGTAAGACTGATAATAGGACTTTTCTCACCATTCTGATCAGTCTTTCCCACACTCCACCGTGGTGTGACGCTGATGGAGGGTTGAAAGTCCACTTGATGCCATCTTTCAGTAAGGAATTTCTGATTTTGTCCTGGTTTAGACTCATTAGGGCTTCACGCAGTTCATTCTTTGCACCGACCAGATTGGTGCCATTATCTGAACGGATGTGAGATATTTGACCTCTCCGGCATATGAACCTCCTAATGGCGTGAATGCAAGAGTCTGTGTCTAAGGAGTAAGCCATCTCTAAATGCACCGCCCTACTGGCCATACAAGTAAAGATCACTCCATAACGTTTGACAATGCTTCTTGCTCTCTTTACTTGGATCGGTCCAAAGTAATCCATTCCGACATTTGTAAAGGGTGGAAGATCAGGTATCAGTCGCTCTTGGGGCAGGTCTGCCATTTTCTGCACTTTGGTCCTTCCTGCTACACGTCTGCACACAGTGCACTTGGTGATCACCTTTCTTGCTGCAGAGTTTGCATTTGTGATCCAGTACTTCTTGCGAAGCTCAGAAATCATGTGATTTCTTCCACTGTGGCCTGTGCGCTCATGTATGTGACGTAGTATCAGGGTTGAGATTGGGTGACTTTTGTGCAGGATGATGGGATGTTTCACCTGTTCAGGCATGGCTGCACGGTTGAGTCGTCCACCAACTCTTAATAAGCCATTGTCCAACACTGGATCCAACTTGAATATGCAGCTTGTTTTTTGCAGACAAGATGGCGCCATTTGCAATTTTGCCAATTCTTCAGGGAATGTTTGACTCTGGCAAATTCCAATGATGACTTTTTCAGCCTCTTCCATGTCGTCCACAGTTATGTTCTGACCACTCACAGTGGAATTGAATACTTGCATTTTTGAAGCAACTTTTTTGCTTTGGGATCGTGTAGTTACACCAATTTCCTTGATTTCCATTTCTTTCCTCTTTTTGGCAAGTTTTCTCAGAACATCTTTGAACTTCAAATACCAAGCCACTGCCTTCTTGAGTCTCAGCCAATCCGAGAAGTGTGACAGCAGCTGGTCTGTTGGGCTTTGTGTGTGTAGAACACTGGTTGTATATGAGACAACCTTTCTTTTGACCTCCTGGTCATCCGCTGGGTTGAACTGTAAATCGGTGTAGTTAGCTGGCCAGTCATTTTCAGAATCCATGAGAAACATTGGACCTTGTATCCACTGTTTGCATTCAACAAACTTCTTGGCACTTAATCCTCTGGATGCATAATCAGCTGGGTTGATTTTTGTGCCTACAAACCTCCATTGTGCCACACTAGTATTCGCCCGGATCGCAGCAATGCGATTGGCTACAAAGGTGTGGAATCGTGTTTGTTCATTGGAGATGTATTTCAACACCGTCTGGCTATCTGTCCAAAAGACTGAATCTTCAAGCTCCAGTTGTAGTTCTGACTTCAGCATTTTGTCCACTTTTACAGATAACACTGCGGCTGTGAGCTCCATCCTGGGTACTGTGATCTGCTTCAAGGGAGCCACTCTTCCTTTTCCCATCATGAATGAAACAGACACTTCCCCTCTGCTGTTTTTCATCCGCAGGTAGCTCACAGTGCCATATCCATCCTCACTGGAGTCTGAAAAGTGATGCAATTGGAAGCTTGTTGGTTCTCCAAAGTCTTTTGGTTTTATGCAGCGAGGCACACTGAAATCACTCAGTTTTATCAGACTAGATGTCCAGTCAGTCCATTTTTGAGATGTTGTTTGTGGAATCTTCTCATCCCATCCATACTTTTGTTTGCACAGTTCCTGGAGCATATTTTTCACAGGTAGGGTTAGTGGGACCAGAAACCCCAGTGGATCATAAACTGAACTTAGTACGGACAGCATTCCTCTTCGAGTGAGTGGCTTTTCTTTCAGTGCGATTTTGAATATGAATGTGTCATTTTCAACATTCCACTGTAGTCCCAGTGCCCTTTCCATGGGCAGTTCCTCCTTATCCAAATCCAACACTTTAACTTCTTTGGCTCTGTCTTCCTCAGGAATAGCAGAGAGCACAGTGCGGCTGTTACTCACCCACTTTGTGAGATGAAATCCTCCCATGTGACAGGCACTTGTCAGGTTTTTAACCAGTTGAAGAGCATCCTGTTCTGAGGGCATGGACTTTAGGCAATCGTCAACATAAAAGTTGTCATTAATGGTGTCTACTATTTCAGGGTGAGAATGAGCCTTGTTGTCTTCTGCTGTTCTTTTCAATGCAAAGCTTGAGCAGCTGGGTGATGATGTAGCTCCGAATAGGTGAACAAGCATGCGATGTTCTACTGGGCTTTTACTGACATCACCATTAGGCCACCACAGAAATCTTAGAAAGTCAATGTCCTTTGCAGACACCCTCACTTGATGGAACATTGAGCGGATATCTGCCATCACAGCCACTGGCTCCTTTCTGAATCTCAGAAGCACTCCAATTAGGCTGTTTGTCAAATCAGGGCCTTGTAGCAGCTCAGAGTTGAGTGACTTTCCTTGGTAGGATGCACTGCAGTCGAATACAACTCTTAAGGTTCGCTTTTTGGGGTGATACACACCGTGATGTGGGATGTACCAAACTCTCCCATCTGTCTTTTCAAGCTGCTCTGATGGTACCACTTCAGCATAGCCCTTTTCAATTACATCAGCTACAAAGTTGATGTACTCTTGCTTGAAATGTTCATTCTTTTCCAATTTCCTTTTCAGCCCTAGGAGGCGTTGTTCTGCAACTGAACGATTATTTGGCATGACAATATCATTTCTCCTGAAAGGCAAATCCAGATAATAGTGTCCATCTTTCAGTGTTACACTATTATTTGCACATTTAATGAACTTCCTGTCTTCCATTGACATCTCAGGCTTGTCCTCAGATGCCTTCTCACTGAAGTCTTGGTTGTATTGGCTGATCAAGAGCTGCTCCACTTTGGCAATTGAAATTCTATTGCATTGGACAGTTGGATGGCTGGCTGTGTCTGTCTCTTGACGTCCAAGCGGTCCATTGACAATCCACCCCATTCGTGTTCTCACAGCAAACGGTCCATCTCCTTTGCTGTTTATTACCTCTAATGGTTCCATGACTTTTGGGGCGTCTGTTCCAATCAGCAACTCCACTTCAGCATTAATGACAGGAATGTGCACTTTGTTCAGATAAGGCCATTTGGAAAGGTCCTCCTTTCTGATGATGTTATCTTTAGTTACAGGCATTTCTTTCTGTGTGTATATTTCAGGCAAAGCAATGAAATCTGTTTTTTCCAATCCAGAGATCTCAAGACCTGTGACAAGGTGGGATGTCACTTTCTTCTCCTGGCTCATGGTACGCAGCATAATGTTTGTCTTTCTGCCTTTGATGTTCAAGTTTGACATTAATTGCGTTGTACAGAAACTAGCAGTGCTGCCAGGGTCGAGGAAGGCATAAGTCTCAATAATCTTGTCACTTTTGTTACTTTTGATCTGCACTGGAACAATGGGCAGTGTAATGTCATTCTTACCGGCCCCAATATGGCTACAAGACTGGAAGGTGACATGAGAAGTGTTTTTGTCTCCATCTGGTGGACGTTGCTCTGCCCATGGGCTTGTCATCTTCTCCTTGAACTGTATGTGCAGAACTCCTGGGTGCAGTTTGTCACACACATTACATTTGAGGCGCCTTTTGCAATGCTTGCTCATGTGTCCTTTCATGAGACATCCAAAACACATTCCATTTGTTTTCAAAAAGTCAACTTTATCTTTGTTTAACTTTGACTTAAAGCTGGAGCACATTGCAAGTTGATGCTCACCATTGCAGAATGGACAGTGGGCTGGTTGAGCTGATGAGTCGATGCTTGTGGCAAAACTTCCAGTTGATTTGGGCTTGGGGGGCTGAGCTTTGAATTTATCTCTTGCTTTAACTTGATATGAGAATGAGTCTGTGGAAAGGTTGCCAAAAATTGGGTCAGAGTAGATTCGAACTTGCTTGTCACAGAAATCTACAAGATCCAATAACCTCACTCTGCCATTTCTCTTCTCTTGCAAATCACAGGCATATGATCTCCATTTTTCACGCACTTTGAATGGCAGCTTGAGTGCTATGGCCTTAAGATTGGATGCCACATCCAGTTCATCCATGTATGCCATGTTTTGCATTGAGTTGCAGCAGCCTCTGAGAAACAGTGCGTATGCTTGTAGTGCTTTTGGATCTTCAGCTTTGATTACAGGCCAGTTTAAAGCTCGCTCTATGTAGGCACTTGCAATCTTGTATTCGTTGCCATAATTATTTTGCAACAATTTTTTGGCATTTTGATAACCCCTATTAGGGTCCATATATCGACAACTCTTAACAAGGGCTTGAGCTGGGCCTCTTGTGTATTGTTCAAGAAAATACAGTTTTTCTTCATTACTCTCCACTTTAGACTCAATGACTAGCTCAAATGATGCAATGAATGACTGGTACTGCATAATATCCCCATCAAAAATAACAATGTCTCTTTTTGGCAGAAAGGCATTTTGTTGTTGCTTTACAAGGAGATTTGTGAGGTCATTTTGCCTTTCAAGGACTCTGTGGAGTTGATCAGACCCCAGGGTGCCCGGTGGTGCCCTTGGGGTTGGTGCAGTCGGGTGAGAACCGACATTCTGCATCTGATGAGCTGTACCTTGAGCTGGTTGTGGTGGTGTTGGTGTTCTGGGGATGATGGAATGAAATTGAGTTTCAGTTTTTGGTCTGACACTTGTAGTCTGTGTTAAAGTTGGTGTTGTAGTTGGTAGAGCAAAATCGGTTTCTGTTCCATTATTATCCATCATTTCCATTTCCTGAAAGTACTCATTCATGCCATCCGTAATTTTATCTGGAGTATCTGCATTTTCCAGGACTGAGAGTTTGGCTGACGTTACTATCAGTGCTCCCCGGATATCCAATATTTCTTTTTGCCTCCTTATTTGCTCCTTCCTTAGATTCAACTTCTCCTCCTCAATTTCCAAGTCATGTTTTTCCTTAAGTGCTGCTGCCTTAGCAATTAATACTGCCTTTTCAGCCTCAGCCTGGACTCTTTCACTTTTGTTGCTCCCTTTTGAGCTCCCTTTTGACCTTTTACTTGTAACTGAGGCCACCTCTTTTTGATCAGCAGCAGGTACTCTTGGCTCAAATCTGGCCTGCCAACTGGAAAGAGAATTAACAAAATCACAAATAATTTCCCATTTGGGTTGAAACCATGAAGTGGTATCACTTTCACTCTCCTCTTCACTCAACATTTGTTGATATTGTTCGTGAGCATCTTTAAACTGTTGCAAAGTGTCATTGTATTTGGAGGCATTTGCTTTAACCCAGTGCACATTAGTTGGATCTTTCATCAGATCTTTGATAACATTCATGGACCGAGTGAGCTGACCCACTTTAACCTTTCGTGCTTTGCGCATTTCTTTAATTTCTTCATCCATACTTCCTTTGTTTAATGAATCCTCTCCTGATTCAAGTGAGACAGGTTCAGGAGGCACACTTTTAGTGGACATTTCAGTTTCCTTTGTCAGACCTTTGTTTCCTCCTAAATCCTCTCCTGAGGTTAGTGAGGGAGCCTCAGTAGGCAGATCTTTTGTGGACATTTCTTCAACCATTTTTCCTCAGTGTTCAAAGTTCATTTCATTTCATTTCAGTTGATTCCTTTTCCATTTCATTTCCATTTGATTACATTTCATTTCCACTTCCATTTGATTCCATTTCCATTTCCTTTTGCATTTCATTCCATTTCCATTTCATTCAGTGTTTCAATTCACAAAGGCATAGTTCACTCATTTTCCATTTCATTTGTTTCATTTCACAAAGGCATCATAGTTCATTCATGTTCCATTTTCCATCCATTTTCCATCTTTACATCAGAGCATTTCTTTTCATTTGTCCATTTATGCACACAAAATCCATTATTTCACATGTCCAAAGGCAGCAAAGTTCATTGTTGAGTTGAAACAGCATGAATTCTTAACTATTTACATACCACTCTCCTTGGCTTTTTGCTTCCAATCCAGAACTTCTTCAAACAATCCATGAATCCATATTGTCCATTTGGTCCTGTACTCCAAAAAGGAAGCTTTTTACTAATGTAGGGACCTTTTGTCCTTGTGATAGTTGACCAGGAGTATCTTTTTGCACTGACTGGCTTTGTGCAGCAAACCCGTAAAAAAGGAAAAAAGGAAGGTCCAAACCAGAGGGTTTAAAGTTGAACTGAAAAATGTTTTATTCCATTTTGTTCCAGGCTACAAAACATAAATTATAGACTTGGTATAGAGCTTAGAATAGTATAAGAGGCAGCAGCAACAAAAAACCAGACGTAAAAAGCTGTGAACCTCCAATCAACTACACCTGGCCTTCTCTAGGCCAGGTTCTTAAGCTCTCCTCTCCTCCATGTCTGCACTGCAGAGGGTGACAAAGAGGCATTAGACATCATGGAACATACATGAAGGCCTATGAGGGCCTATTGTAGATCGGCTCCTACAATAGCTCTTGTCATATATACCATTCACAGTAATCTGATGAATTTTTTATGTGTTTACGTCATGATATTTTCTGTCTGATTGAAGACATGAAACTCTTTCTACACTGAGCACAGATTAAATCAAGTGTGTACAACATTGTTAACTTGATTGGTTGATTGATTGTCAAAAGCTTTTCAACACATATCACAATTAAATGTTTTATCCCCAGTGTGAATCGTCTGGTGTGATTTAAGGCTGGACAGAAACCAATCACATCAATAAGGTTTCTCTCCTGTGTGAGTTTTCTGGTGGCTTTTAAGATTTGACATTTGAGAAAAGTGTTGTCCACACTGATCACAACCATAGGGTTTCTCTCCTGTGTGAATTCTCTGGTGGCTTTTAAGGTGTTCCTTTCGAGAGAATTGTTGTCCACACTGATCACATCCATAGGGTTTCTCTCCATTGTGAATTTTCTGGTGGCGTTTAAGGTGTGCCATTTGAGAGAATTGTTGTCCACACTGATCACACCCATATGGCTTCTCTCCAGTGTGAATTCTCTGGTGTATTTTAAGGTTGAACATTACAGAGAAACGTTGTCCACAATGATTACAGCCATATGTTTTTTCTCCATTGTGAATTCTCTGGTGGCCTTTAAGGTGTGCCATTTGAGAGAATTGTTGTCCACACTGATCACACCCATAGGGCTTCTCTCCGGTGTGAATTCTCTTGTGGCTTTTAAGGCTGGACATTAAAGAGAAGTGTTGTCCACACTGATCACAGCCATATGGTTTCTCTCCAGTGTGAATTTTTTGGTGTCTTTTAAGGTTTGCCATTTGAGAGAATTGTTGTCCACACTGATCACATTCATAGGGTTTCTCTCCAGTGTGAATTTTCTGGTGGCTTTTAAGGTGTGCCATTTGAGAGAATTGTTGTCCACACTGATCACACCCATAGGGTTTCTCTCCAGAGTGAATTCTCTGGTGTATTTTAAGTTTGGAGATGTTAGGGAAGTGTTTTCCACACTGGTCGCAGCAGTGTTGTTTTTGCTTATCCAACCTTCTTTTTCCATTTATCTCTGGAAGGACATTGAAGCCAGACTGATAATGCAACACTGGATTGAAAAAAATGGAAAAAAAGACAAATGGTCATTTAGAGGTGTCTGAAAAGTGTGGATTCTATTAATAGTACTAGAAGTAGTAGAAGTTAACTTGCAATAATGCAACAAATTGCAATAATGCAACACATTGCATGACACAAACTAAACTATAGGCATTAACTGTTTTAACTGTTTACTTAAGACTTAATAAACGCCTACTAAAATCACTTGCATTATATAATGGATATTATAGGTGCCCGACAGAAATTTAATTGATCTGATATACAGCAAAGCAACGGTTCAATTTAACACAATTACAATGAAACAAAATGGAATATTGAGAATAAATAATAAATTGAATAGAGTACATAACCCTACCAAAGTCTTTGTTTTCCTCCTGTTCAGCAGAGTTGAGGTTGAGAGAGGTCATCATTGCCTGGAGTCCACAGTCCACTGGAAGACTTGTGGAGACATGTCACAGACCAACCCTTCTTATACTAGAGAGCCTGGGGTGAAAGCACTAACTGCTATGAATGATTGGCCAATGAGAACAATAGAACCATCTCTCCACCAATCACAGTGTAACATACAGTGCTCCACCCCTCACTCCTCCCCCAGACATGATCCATGCAACCTTGTACAAATGAATTGGCAACAAAATAAATAGAAATAAATAGCATTTTTACCTAAAATACATGAACATATCTCTATAATAATGACATATCTATCCAATGAATACATGTATGGATATACACCATGGCACATATACGATCAATATTATTCTATATATGACAATAAATGCTTTGTTTACTCTATAATAATATTATATTCATATACATTATGGATATAAACTATGAGAAAAGTGGACATCTCATAATATCTCTTAAATACCCTCAAAGAGAGGATGATCATCTACCCTAGGGGGAAGAAAGGAAGTAATCTACTTATTTGTTTTGTTTAGAACGAATATTATTACTAAATGGTATATGAATAGACTAACTTCTGAAACGTATGGATTCTATCAATCAATTTCTAACATTCCATTGGACTGTTGTAATGCCGGTCTCGTCCATATTCCACACATCCATCGCTTCAAAGGGCTGGGTGGGGCGTTCCTGGACAGTAGCCAGGTTTCTGAAGAACGTGTCCACGTTGAACCTATTGAAGCTTGTCGCACGGGAAAGGCTAGTCGCCGCTGGACGGCGTATGGACAACTGTTGGTGCCTCATCATGAATACCCAGAACCAATCTCCCCTGCCATTTATTTCTTGTCCCATGCCGCTGGATACTTGGTGTTGTATCTTTTGGAAAGCTGGTACGCAATTTGCGGACCTGAACATTTTAGATAAAACATATGTACGATATTTATTTATTTATAATTATACATGCACTACTATCCTCGAGCCTCACATACAGTACATAATAAATACTCTGAGGTTGAACTGCACCTACTGTACATACATATATACAGTATACTGTGAAGTGTTATGACCTGTTGCACATTAAACATACTGTGAAGATGTTTACAAAAAAGTTCAAGTACAGTAGCTATACGGGAAAATAATGCCATATTGTGTATTCAATACACCAAACTTGCTAAACTCTTTATTTTATTTATGTGTTTTTTTTGTGTGGTTGTTCTGCTGTTTATATATAGACCTACCACTGCATTGTTTGAAAGGAAGCCGAACACTAAATAAGTTTTACTCTTATGTACCTGTACAAAAGACGTAACAATAAAGTACAACCTTGAACCAGTATCACTGGCCCATCTGGTCAGATACCATATATGGACTTGTACATAGGTGATGTCACCTGTGATGTAAAGTGAATGTTTTAAATTATCTATGAATTGAAAACCAATGTCCTATGAAGTGAATGTTTTTTAACACACACACACACACACACACACAGCCTACACTAATACATTATAATAAATCGATCTATTCTCACCTCCTTTGGGCATAATCCAAAATACAGCTCTGCAGACTCGGTCAGATAGGTCACCAATAGCTCCTCTTGCTCATCAGAGAAGATCCTAAAATGGCAGTTTATACCTGCCATGGGCAGCTCTTTGCTCCCATCTCTCTCCATTGGACTGCCTTCTCTTTACATTTTGTAAGCTTTGGCCACACTTCGTACAGACAGACCTTGTAGCACCTCATCTGAGGCTGCCTTTAGCACGTCTTGGGTTATTAAGCCCCTCGTCCTCGTCCTGCATACTGACAGAGTATCACCTCTGTCTTGTTATGCAAGCAGAACCATTAAGACAAATTCAAGGTCATTTAAGTTCCCACAGAAACTTAATTTGTGCATGAATACTCAACATTCCTTCAGAACAAAACAACCTCTATTAATGTCCTCTAATGAATGTGTCTCTCACCTAGCTATTGCTATTCATGCAGAACCATTAAGATAGAGTGGACTATCAAGTCCTGTAGAAACCTAATTTGCACACACACACACACACACACACACACACACACACACACACACACACACACACACACACACACACACACCTTATTACGGTAAGGTACCTTATTACTTTACTAGTTACTGCTCTGAAAAGGTAACTTGTTACATTACTAGTTACTAAATTATAAAAGTAACTAGTTACTAGTTACCATACTTTACTTTAAAAAAAATATATGATCAAAACGAAGCATTCTGGAAAAAGTCAGTTACACTTTCTTTTCTTTTTTCTTTTTTTTTTCCACAAAGACAATTCTGTGTAAAAAAGGATGATAAGAATAACGAAAGCTTCAGATGTAGTGATGCAGAGAAATAAGCGACATAATGCATACATTTAACAGGCTCAAACACCAGATTTTATTCTTGACTATGATAATAAGAAACCCACTAAAAAGAACAGTTTACTTAAAGAGGATCAACAAAATATCATCTCCAGTTGTTCAGCATGCTCATATACATGTAACGTGTTAATAGTTTAACCATCTTAATAACAAGATCTTATGAAAATACTATAATGGACTGTCAAGCTACACTTGGTTATGTTTCTCAGCTTCTATAGCTCTTGTCATATATACCATTCACAGTAATCTGATGAATTTTTTATGTGTTTACGTCATGATATTTTCTGTCTGATTGAAGACATGAAACTCTTTCTACACTGAGCACAGATTAAATCAAGTGTGTACAACATTGTTAACTTGATTGGTTGATTGATTGTCAAAAGCTTTTCAACACATATCACAATTAAATGTTTTATCCCCAGTGTGAATCATCTGGTGTGATTTAAGGCTGGACAGAAACCAATCACATCAATAAGGTTTCTCTCCTGTGTGAGTTTTCTGGTGGCTTTTAAGATTTGACATTTGAGAAAAGTGTTGTCCACACTGATCACAACCATAGGGTTTCTCTCCTGTGTGAATTCTCTGGTGGCTTTTAAGGTGTTCCTTTCGAGAGAATTGTTGTCCACACTGATCACATCCATAGGGTTTCTCTCCATTGTGAATTTTCTGGTGGCGTTTAAGGTGTGCCATTTGAGAGAATTGTTGTCCACACTGATCACACCCATATGGCTTCTCTCCAGTGTGAATTCTCTGGTGTATTTTAAGGTTGAACATTACAGAGAAACGTTGTCCACAATGATTACAGCCATATGTTTTTTCTCCATTGTGAATTCTCTGGTGGCCTTTAAGGTGTGCCATTTGAGAGAATTGTTGTCCACACTGATCACACCCATAGGGCTTCTCTCCGGTGTGAATTCTCTTGTGGCTTTTAAGGCTGGACATTAAAGAGAAGTGTTGTCCACACTGATCACAGCCATATGGTTTCTCTCCAGTGTGAATTTTTTGGTGTCTTTTAAGGTTTGCCATTTGAGAGAATTGTTGTCCACACTGATCACATCCATAGGGTTTCTCTCCATTGTGAATTTTCTGGTGGCCTTTAAGGTGTGCCATTTGAGAGAATTGTTGTCCACACTGATCACACCCATAGGGCTTCTCTCCGGTGTGAATTCTCTTGTGGCTTTTAAGGCTGGACATTAAAGAGAAGTGTTGTCCACACTGATCACAGCCATATGGTTTCTCTCCAGTGTGAATTTTTTGGTGTCTTTTAAGGTTTGCCATTTGAGAGAATTGTTGTCCACACTGATCACATTCATAGGGTTTCTCTCCAGTGTGAATTTTCTGGTGGCTTTTAAGGTGTGCCATTTGAGAGAATTGTTGTCCACACTGATCACACCCATAGGGTTTCTCTCCAGAGTGAATTCTCTGGTGTATTTTAAGTTTGGAGATGTTAGGGAAGTGTTTTCCACACTGGTCGCAGCAGTGTTGTTTTTGCTTATCCAACCTTCTTTTTCCATTTATCTCTGGAAGGACATTGAAGCCAGACTGATAATGCAACACTGGATTGAAAAAAATGGAAAAAAAGACAAATGGTCATTTAGAGGTGTCTGAAAAGTGTGGATTCTATTAATAGTACTAGAAGTAGTAGAAGTTAACTTGCAATAATGCAACAAATTGCAATAATGCAACACATTGCATGACACAAACTAAACTATAGGCATTAACTGTTTTAACTGTTTACTTAAGACTTAATAAACGCCTACTAAAATCACTTGCATTATATAATGGATATTATAGGTGCCCGACAGAAATTTAATTGATCTGATATACAGCAAAGCAACGGTTCAATTTAACACAATTACAATGAAACAAAATGGAATATTGAGAATAAATAATAAATTGAATAGAGTACATAACCCTACCAAAGTCTTTGTTTTCCTCCTGTTCAGCAGAGTTGAGGTTGAGAGAGGTCATCATTGCCTGGAGTCCACAGTCCACTGGAAGACTTGTGGAGACATGTCACAGACCAACCCTTCTTATACTAGAGAGCCTGGGGTGAAAGCACTAACTGCTATGAATGATTGGCCAATGAGAACAATAGAACCATCTCTCCACCAATCACAGTGTAACATACAGTGCTCCACCCCTCACTCCTCCCCCAGACATGATCCATGCAACCTTGTACAAATGAATTGGCAACAAAATAAATAGAAATAAATAGCATTTTTACCTAAAATACATGAACATATCTCTATAATAATGACATATCTATCCAATGAATACATGTATGGATATACACCATGGCACATATACGATCAATATTATTCTATATATGACAATAAATGCTTTGTTTACTCTATAATAATATTATATTCATATACATTATGGATATAAACTATGAGAAAAGTGGACATCTCATAATATCTCTTAAATACCCTCAAAGAGAGGATGATCATCTACCCTAGGGGGAAGAAAGGAAGTAATCTACTTATTTGTTTTGTTTAGAACGAATATTATTACTAAATGGTATATGAATAGACTAACTTCTGAAACGTATGGATTCTATCAATCAATTTCTAACATTCCATTATTAAAACAGTAACATAATATAGAAACCATGATTATTAACAGTACAGGTAGTACAATCAAAGGTCGTGCTAAACATTTATGTTAAATTAATGGCTGAAATCCTTCAGAACATGTGTAATATTCCCTGCACATGTTTTGATTTAAGTTGCTATGTAAGTTCAACCTTTAAATTGATTTGACTACATAGAGTACAAAGAAGTGGTCTGGTCAGACTTTACATTTCAATGCCTCCTAGGTGTTGATGGGCCACCATCGACATCTAACAACAATTTGCATCCTGGGTGATCAAACGTGGCATCTCATAATGTGTAAACTCTGGACCATTTACACTGATGAAAAAACTGATGTGTTGATTAAAGTGCTTTGTCCCTGATAAATAAACAAATACATAAAACCCTGTATAGGGAGAAAGAATGGAAGTCTGATCTACCTAACCCTTTGTTTTGTATCCATGTTATTACTAAAATGATATTATGTGGACTTCATCAATAGCCAAGTGAAGATGTATAATTTATTTGGCACAAGGAAAATTCACTTTATGGACTTTAATTTCTCACAAGGTAATGGGAGACCACTGCACAATGCTATCTCTGACTGGCAAACAAAGGTAAATGTCACTTAATGACAAGCCTATTGGCCAATGTTTAATGTGTGAAATCCTGTTCTAATCATGGACCTGCATGGTTCTATGTGTAAAAAAGGATGATAAGAATAACGAAAGCTTCAGATGTAGTGATGCAGGGAAATAAGTGACAGAATTCATACATTTAACAGGCTCAAACACCAGATTTTATTTTTAAACTCTTGACTACGATAATAAGAAACCCACTAAAAAGAACAGTTTATCAACAAAATATCATCTCTAGTTGTTCTAGAAACAGCATGCTCATATACATCATGTAACGTTTTAATAGTTTAACCATCTTAATAACAAGTTCTTATGAAAAGACTATAATGGACTTTCATGCTACACTTGGTTATGTTTCTCAGCTTCTATAGCTCTTGTCATATATACCATTCACAGTAATCTGATTAATCTTTTATGTGTTTACGTCATGATATTTTCTGTCTGATTGAAGACATGAAACTCTTTCTACACTGAGCACAGATTAAATCAAGTGTGTACAGCATTGTTAACTTGATTGGTTGATTGATTGTCAAAAGCTTTTCAACACATATCACAATTAAATGTTTTATCCCCAGTGTGAATCATCTGGTGTGATTTAAGGCTGGACAGAAACCAATCACATCAATAAGGTTTCTCTCCTGTGTGAGTTTTCTGGTGGCTTTTAAGATTTGACATTTGAGAAAAGTGTTGTCCACACTGATCACAACCATAGGGTTTCTCTCCTGTGTGAATTCTCTGGTGGCTTTTAAGGTGTTCCTTTCGAGAGAATTGTTGTCCACACTGATCACATCCATAGGGTTTCTCTCCATTGTGAATTTTCTGGTGGCGTTTAAGGTGTGCCATTTGAGAGAATTGTTGTCCACACTGATCACACCCATATGGCTTCTCTCCAGTGTGAATTCTCTGGTGTATTTTAAGGTTGAACATTACAGAGAAACGTTGTCCACAATGATTACAGCCATATGTTTTTTCTCCATTGTGAATTCTCTGGTGGCCTTTAAGGTGTGCCATTTGAGAGAATTGTTGTCCACACTGATCACACCCATAGGGCTTCTCTCCGGTGTGAATTCTCTTGTGGCTTTTAAGGCTGGACATTAAAGAGAAGTGTTGTCCACACTGATCACAGCCATATGGTTTCTCTCCAGTGTGAATTTTTTGGTGTCTTTTAAGGTTTGCCATTTGAGAGAATTGTTGTCCACACTGATCACATCCATAGGGTTTCTCTCCATTGTGAATTTTCTGGTGGCCTTTAAGGTGTGCCATTTGAGAGAATTGTTGTCCACACTGATCACACCCATAGGGCTTCTCTCCGGTGTGAATTCTCTTGTGGCTTTTAAGGCTGGACATTAAAGAGAAGTGTTGTCCACACTGATCACAGCCATATGGTTTCTCTCCAGTGTGAATTTTTTGGTGTCTTTTAAGGTTTGCCATTTGAGAGAATTGTTGTCCACACTGATCACATTCATAGGGTTTCTCTCCAGTGTGAATTTTCTGGTGGCTTTTAAGGTGTGCCATTTGAGAGAATTGTTGTCCACACTGATCACACCCATAGGGTTTCTCTCCAGAGTGAATTCTCTGGTGTATTTTAAGTTTGGAGATGTTAGGGAAGTGTTTTCCACACTGGTCGCAGCAGTGTTGTTTTTGCTTATCCAACCTTCTTTTTCCATTTATCTCTGGAAGGACATTGAAGCCAGACTGATAATGCAACACTGGATTGAAAAAAATGGAAAAAAAGACAAATGGTCATTTAGAGGTGTCTGAAAAGTGTGGATTCTATTAATAGTACTAGAAGTAGTAGAAGTTAACTTGCAATAATGCAACAAATTGCAATAATGCAACACATTGCATGACACAAACTAAACTATAGGCATTAACTGTTTTAACTGTTTACTTAAGACTTAATAAACGCCTACTAAAATCACTTGCATTATATAATGGATATTATAGGTGCCCGACAGAAATTTAATTGATCTGATATACAGCAAAGCAACGGTTCAATTTAACACAATTACAATGAAACAAAATGGAATATTGAGAATAAATAATAAATTGAATAGAGTACATAACCCTACCAAAGTCTTTGTTTTCCTCCTGTTCAGCAGAGTTGAGGTTGAGAGAGGTCATCATTGCCTGGAGTCCACAGTCCACTGGAAGACTTGTGGAGACATGTCACAGACCAACCCTTCTTATACTAGAGAGCCTGGGGTGAAAGCACTAACTGCTATGAATGATTGGCCAATGAGAACAATAGAACCATCTCTCCACCAATCACAGTGTAACATACAGTGCTCCACCCCTCACTCCTCCCCCAGACATGATCCATGCAACCTTGTACAAATGAATTGGCAACAAAATAAATAGAAATAAATAGCATTTTTACCTAAAATACATGAACATATCTCTATAATAATGACATATCTATCCAATGAATACATGTATGGATATACACCATGGCACATATACGATCAATATTATTCTATATATGACAATAAATGCTTTGTTTACTCTATAATAATATTATATTCATATACATTATGGATATAAACTATGAGAAAAGTGGACATCTCATAATATCTCTTAAATACCCTCAAAGAGAGGATGATCATCTACCCTAGGGGGAAGAAAGGAAGTAATCTACTTATTTGTTTTGTTTAGAACGAATATTATTACTAAATGGTATATGAATAGACTAACTTCTGAAACGTATGGATTCTATCAATCAATTTCTAACATTCCATTATTAAAACAGTAACATAATATAGAAACCATGATTATTAACAGTACAGGTAGTACAATCAAAGGTCGTGCTAAACATTTATGTTAAATTAATGGCTGAAATCCTTCAGAACATGTGTAATATTCCCTGCACATGTTTTGATTTAAGTTGCTATGTAAGTTCAACCTTTAAATTGATTTGACTACATAGAGTACAAAGAAGTGGTCTGGTCAGACTTTACATTTCAATGCCTCCTAGGTGTTGATGGGCCACCATCGACATCTAACAACAATTTGCATCCTGGGTGATCAAACGTGGCATCTCATAATGTGTAAACTCTGGACCATTTACACTGATGAAAAAACTGATGTGTTGATTAAAGTGCTTTGTCCCTGATAAATAAACAAATACATAAAACCCTGTATAGGGAGAAAGAATGGAAGTCTGATCTACCTAACCCTTTGTTTTGTATCCATGTTATTACTAAAATGATATTATGTGGACTTCATCAATAGCCAAGTGAAGATGTATAATTTATTTGGCACAAGGAAAATTCACTTTATGGACTTTAATTTCTCACAAGGTAATGGGAGACCACTGCACAATGCTATCTCTGACTGGCAAACAAAGGTAAATGTCACTTAATGACAAGCCTATTGGCCAATGTTTAATGTGTGAAATCCTGTTCTAATCATGGACCTGCATGGTTCTATGTGTAAAAAAGGATGATAAGAATAACGAAAGCTTCAGATGTAGTGATGCAGGGAAATAAGTGACAGAATTCATACATTTAACAGGCTCAAACACCAGATTTTATTTTTAAACTCTTGACTACGATAATAAGAAACCCACTAAAAAGAACAGTTTATCAACAAAATATCATCTCTAGTTGTTCTAGAAACAGCATGCTCATATACATCATGTAACGTTTTAATAGTTTAACCATCTTAATAACAAGTTCTTATGAAAAGACTATAATGGACTTTCATGCTACACTTGGTTATGTTTCTCAGCTTCTATAGCTCTTGTCATATATACCATTCACAGTAATCTGATTAATCTTTTATGTGTTTACGTCATGATATTTTCTGTCTGATTGAAGACATGAAACTCTTTCTACACTGAGCACAGATTAAATCAAGTGTGTACAGCATTGTTAACTTGATTGGTTGATTGATTGTCAAAAGCTTTTCAATACACATCACAATTAAATGTTTTTCCCCAGTGTGAATTATCTGGTGTGACTTAAGGCTGAACAGAAAAGTTTTGACCACACCGATCACATCAATAAGGTTTCTCTCCTTGTGTGAGTTTTCTGGTGGCGTTTAAGATTGGACATTACAGAGAAGTGTTGTCCACACTGATCACAACCATATGGTCTCTCTCCTGTGTGAATTCTCTGGTGGCTTTTAAGGCTGGACATTACAGGGAAGTGCTGTCCACACTGATCACAACCATAGGGTTTCTCTCCTGTGTGAATTCTCTGGTGGATTTTAAGGCTGTACATTACAGAGAAGTGCTGTCCACACTGATCACAGCCATATGGTTTCTCCCCAGTGTGCATTTTCTGGTGTCTTTTAAGGTTTTCCATCCTAGAGAAGTGCTGCCCACACTGATCACATCCATAGGGGTTCTCTCCTGTGTGAATTCTCTGGTGGCTTTTGAGGCTGGACATTTCAGAGAAGTGTTGTCCACACTGATCACAGCCATATGGTTTCTCTCCAGTGTGAATTTTCTGGTGTCTTACAAGGTTTGCCATTAAAGAAAAGTGTTGTCCACACTGATCACATCCATCTCCAGAGAGAGTGAATTCTCTGGTAGAGAAACCTATATTTAAGGACTTTCTGAACAGGCAGGCAGAAGGCTGCCAATCTGTGGGTCCTCACAACACCATTCTGGTTAATGTGCTGTGAGTGGAGGAGGTTTGGTTGAGTGGCAACTTTGAGAGTGGTAAGCCTGTTTGGGGTTTTATTGTTTTTACAATGTGTTTGTTTGTTTTTTGTTGTTATACATTGAAAATGGAAAATGTTTGTTATATCATCAGGTGTGTACCGTTCATGGGTTTGAAACATGCAAGGGGTGTTGTCTCTCCAGGGAGTTGTGCATGTAAACTGGATATGTAATGTGAGTACAATATAATTCTACATATATGGAAAGGGGCTTCATACATTTCTGCTTATGATGTGAATCATGTAACATTCTACCTGTTTATGTGCTGGCATTCAGTTTACCTGCTGCAGTTGGATAAGTGTGGGTGTGCCTGGTCCAACGCGCCGTTCTGGGTGATGGCTTCTTGCTGAGGAATTGTCGCCAGGGCAGACGGTTGCAGGGTGGGGAAATCTGTTATCAACCGGTTACGCAGAGTCTGCATCCAATCCATTAGGGCGAGCCAAAGCTGAGGTGTGGAATTCAAGAGCTGAGTCATTTCGCCAAGATGCGCTAACATCTCCGTTGGGATCTCCGTCGGGATCTGCTGCGGCACCGGCTGATAAGCCACTAGCGGAACCGCTGCCACTTCCAGGGCCAATGCCACTTCCAGGGCCACTGCCTCTTCCGGGGGCCACTGCCTCTTCCAAACAACTGTGTTTCAGAAACACAATGAAATCATCTGCCTGCATCCTTCCCGATCCTTTGGCTGACCCAATACAGCCAGGAGGGCCACCGTTGATCATGAATGCCTTCAATTTAACTCGGGGAAAGATGAACATCGGCGTTATGCGATTTCCTTGGGCATTCACTTTCTGCCAAGGCCATGGTGATGAGCTTGCCCCTCTCAGCTGATGTCATTGCCCCCAGTTGTTTCATCCCCCTCCTGGAGACAATTCTGTCTGGGGTCTGGACTGTTGTAATGCCGGTCTCGTCCATATTCCACACATCCATCGCTTCAAAGGGCTGGGTGGGGCGTTCCTGGACAGTAGCCAGGTTTCTGAAGAATGTGTCCACGTTGAACCTATTGAAGCTTGTCGCACGGGAAAGGCTAGTCGCCGCTGGACGGCGTATGGACAACTGTTGGTGCCTCATCATGAATACCCAGAACCAATCTCCCCTGCCATTTATTTCTTGTCCCATGCCGCTGGATACTTGGTGTTGTATCTTTTGGAAAGCTGGTACGCAATTTGCGGACCTGAACATTTTAGATAAAACATATGTACGATATTTATTTATTTATAATTATACATGCACTACTATCCTCGAGCCTCACATACAGTACATAATAAATACTCTGAGGTTGAACTGCACCTACTGTACATACATATATACAGTATACTGTGAAGTGTTATGACCTGTTGCACATTAAACATACTGTGAAGATGTTTACAAAAAAGTTCAAGTACAGTAGCTATACGGGAAAATAATGCCATATTGTGTATTCAATACACCAAACTTGCTAAACTCTTTTCTTTCTCTTTTCTTTATTTTATTTATGTGTTTTTTTTGTGTGGTTGTTCTGCTGTTTATATATAGACCTACCACTGCATTGTTTGAAAGGAAGCCGAACACTAAATAAGTTTTACTCTTATGTACCTGTACAAAAGACGTAACAATAAAGTACAACCTTGAACCAGTATCACTGGCCCATCTGGTCAGATACCATATATGGACTTGTACATAGGTGATGTCACCTGTGATGTAAAGTGAATGTTTTAAATTATCTATGAATTGAAAACCAATGTCCTATGAAGTGAATGTTTTTTAACACACACACACACACACACACACACACACAGCCTACACTAATACATTATAATAAATCGATCTATTCTCACCTCCTTTGGGCATAATCCAAAATACAGCTCTGCAGACTCGGTCAGATAGGTCACCAATAGCTCCTCTTGCTCATCAGAGAAGATCCTAAAATGGCAGTTTATACCTGCCATGGGCAGCTCTTTGCTCCCATCTCTCTCCATTGGACTGCCTTCTCTTTACATTTTGTAAGCTTTGGCCACACTTCGTACAGACAGACCTTGTAGCACCTCATCTGAGGCTGCCTTTAGCACGTCTTGGGTTATTAAGCCCCTCGTCCTCGTCCTGCATACTGACAGAGTATCACCTCTGTCTTGTTATGCAAGCAGAACCATTGAGACAAATTCAAGGTCATTTAAGTTCCCACAGAAACTTAATTTGTGCATGAATACTCAACATTCCTTCAGAACAAAACAACCTCTATTAATGTCCTCTAATGAATGTGTCTCTCACCTAGCTATTGCTATTCATGCAGAACCATTAAGATAGAGTGGACTATCAAGTCCTGTAGAAACCTAATTTGCACACACACACACACACACACACACACACACACACACACACACACACACACACACACACACACGCGCACACACACACACACACACACACACACACACACACACACACACACACACACAGTGTTGGGCAAGTTACTTTAAAAAGGTACCTTATTACTTTACTAGTTACTGCTCTGAAAAAGTAACTTGTTACAGTACTAGTTACTAAATTATAAAAGTAACTAGTTACTAGTTACCATACTTTACTTAAAAAAAAATATATGATCAAAACGAAGCATTCTGGAAAAAGTCAGTTACACTTTCTTTTCTTTTTTCTTTTTTTTTCCACAAAGACAATTCTGTGTAAAAAAGGATGATAAGAATAACGAAAGCTTCAGATGTAGTGATGCAGAGAAATAAGTGACAGAATGCATACATTTAACAGGCTCAAACACCAGATTTTATTCTTGACTATGATAATAAGAAACCAACTAAAAAGAACAGTTTACTTAAAGAGGATCAACAAAATATCATCTTCAGTTGTTCAGCATGCTCATATACATGTAACGTGTTAATAGTTTAACCATCTTAATAACAAGATCTTATGAAAATACTATAATGGACTGTCAAGCTACACTTGGTTATGTTTCTCAGCTTCTATAGCTCTTGTCATATATACCATTCACAGTAATCTGATGAATATTTTATGTGTTTACGTCATGATATTTTCTGTCTGATTGAAGACATGAAACTCTTTCTACACTGAGCACAGATTAAATCAAGTGTGTACAACATTGTTAACTTGATTGGTTGATTGATTGTCAAAAGCTTTTCAACACATATCACAATTAAATGTTTTATCCCCAGTGTGAATAATCTGGTGTGATTTAAGGCTGGACAGAAACCAATCACATCAATAAGGTTTCTCTCCTGTGTGAGTTTTCTGGTGGCTTTTAAGATTTGACATTTGAGAAAAGTGTTGTCCACACTGATCACAACCATAGGGTTTCTCTCCTGTGTGAATTCTCTGGTGGCTTTTAAGGTGTTCCTTTCGAGAGAATTGTTGTCCACACTGATCACATCCATAGGGTTTCTCTCCATTGTGAATTTTCTGGTGGCGTTTAAGGTGTGCCATTTGAGAGAATTGTTGTCCACACTGATCACACCCATATGGCTTCTCTCCAGTGTGAATTCTCTGGTGTATTTTAAGGTTGAACATTACAGAGAAACGTTGTCCACAATGATTACAGCCATATGGTTTTTCTCCATTGTGAATTCTCTGGTGGCCTTTAAGGTGTGCCATTTGAGAGAATTGTTGTCCACACTGATCACACCCATAGGGCTTATCTCCGGTGTGAATTCTCTTGTGGCTTTTAAGGCTGGACATTAAAGAGAAGTGTTGTCCACACTGATCACAGCCATATGGTTTCTCTCCAGTGTGATTTTTTTGGTGTCTTTTAAGGCTTGCCTTTAGAGAGAAGTGATGTCCACACTGATCACAACCATAGGGTCTCTCTCCTGTGTGAATTCTCTGGTGGCTTTTAAGGCTGGACATTACAGAAAAGTGCTGTCCACACTGATCACAGCGATATGGTTTCTCTCCAGTGTGAATTCTCTGGTGGATTTTAAGGTGTGCCATTCGAGAGAATTGTTGTCCGCACTGATCACACCCATAGGGTTTCTCTCCAGAGTGAATTCTCTGGTGTATTTTAAGTTTGGAGATGCCAGGGAAGTGTTTTCCACACTGATCACAGGAGTGTTGTTTTTGCATAGCCAACCTTCTTTTTCCATCCATCTCTGGTAGGACAGGGATGACAGACTGATGATGCAACACTGGATTGGAAAAATAAGGAAAAAGGGTCATTTAGAGGTGTCTGAAAAGTGTGGATTCTATTAATAGTACTTAGTACTAAGTAGTAGAAGTTAACTTGTTGTGTATTCCCTTGCGCAACAAATTACATGACACAAACTAAACTATAGGCATTAACTGATTACTTAAGACTTAAGTAATAGCCCACTAAAATCACTTGCATTATGGATATTATATGTGCCCAACAGAAATGTAATTGGTCTAATATACAGCAAAGCAACAGTTCAATTTAACACAATGAAATATTGAGAATAAATAATACATTGAATAGAGTAAGTAACATACCAAAGTCTTTGTTTTCCTCCTTTTCAGCAGAGTTGAGGTTGAGAGAGTTCATTTTCCCCTGAAGTCTGGAGTCCACAGTAAGATTTGATCAGAAATGATGGATATCCTGGAAGACTTGTGGAGACATGCCACAGACCATATTTTCTTATACCAGAGAGCCTGAGGTGAAAACAGTAACTGCTGAATGATTGACCAATGCGAACAATAGCACCATCTCTCCACCAATCACAGTGTAACATACAGTGCTCCACCCCTCACTCCTCAACCAGACATGATCCATGCAACCTTCTACAAATGAAGTGGCAACAGAATAATATGTCTATGGAAATACATAGCATTGTTACCTAAAATACATGAACCTATCTCTATAATAATGATATCTATCCAATGAATATATGTATGGATATACACCATGGTACATATAAGATCAATAATTTGATTATTCTATATGACAATAAATGCTTTGTTTACTCTATAATAATACAATATTTATATACATTATGGATATAAACTATGGGAAAAGTGGACATCTCATAATATCTCTTAAATGCCCTCAAAGAGAGGATGATCATCTACCCTAGGGGAAAGAAAGGAAGTCTAAATCTACTTATTTTTTTATTTTTTTTAGAACAAATATTATTACTGTATCAATTCTATCAATCAATTTTTAACAACGCAGAGTCAAAACAATAACATATATAGAAACCACAATTATTAACAATACAGGTAGTACAATCAAAGGTTGTGCTAAACATTTATGTTAAATTAATGGCTGAAATCCTTCAGAACATGTGTAATATTCCCTGCACATGTTTTGATTTAAGTTGCTATGTAAGTTAACCTTTAAATTGATTTGACTACATAGAGTACAAAGAAGTGGTCTGGTTTCTGTAAAAGAATGTCATTATGTACAGAACAGCCATCTGTCTTCATAGACCTGGTCAGACTTTACATTTCAATGCCTCCTAGGGGTTGATGGGCCACCATCGACACCTAACAACAATTTGCATCCTGGGTGATCAAACGTGGCATCTCATAATGTGTAAACTCTGGACCATTTAGACTGATGAAAAAACTGATGTGTTGATTAATGTGCTTTGTCCCTGATAAATAAACAAATACATAAAACCCTGTATAGGGAGAAAGAATGGAAGTCTGATCTACCTAACCCTTTGTTTTGTATGTAGGGAAAAGAAAAAGTGAGTGTTCAAATGTTTTCATTTGCTTCATTCTATTGTTTTATCGCGTTTACAGCGTTTACCGTGCTAAAATGTGGGGCATGCGTACACATGGGGGCATGCGTACAAGTGGCTAAATATGTATTTTTAGACACAATAAGCCAGCAGTTTCTTTATGGCTATTTACAGTAACACTTCTAGCCCCCATAAGTCACAACATCAAACCATGAAAGGTTGCGTTGTATCTTGGGAATGGGCTTATTCTGTGTAAAATTATTTAGCCACTTGTACGCATGCCCCCAGCCACCCCAGCCAGTTTCTAGTGAATGGCAGAGAAGCACACAAATCTCAGCCATTGTTCCAATGCGTACCATTTATAACATGTGTTACAAATGGACCGATTTGCGCACACCTGCTTTGGTGTTGTTTACCGACCAGAATTAATGTGCATATCATGTTAATCTATTGCAATCTATTGTAGAAAGGATACGTAAAGACAACCAAGCAGAATTTAACACAGCAACAGGGGTATCGGGGGGGGGGGGGGGGGGGGGGTATGTATCACCTCTGTCTTGGTATGCAAGCCATTGAGACAAATTCAAGGTCATTTTAAGTTCCCACATAAACTTCATTTGTGCAGGATTACTCAAAATTCCTTCAGAACAAAACAACCTCTATTAATGTCCTCTTATGAATGTGTTTAGCTATTGGTATTCATGCATAACCATTAAGATAGAGTGGACTATCATCAATTTGATAGTCCACTCTATCTTCTTTGGGATTACACACTGCCTGACTTGACTTTAACACATTTTTGCTTTCATGTTTTGCCTTTATTTGTGACTGCAAAACCTGTACCATTATTTACATTTAACAACATTATAAATAAAGATGTAGTGTAATCTTCAATGCTGAGAATAAAGGGAACATTGAGACTTGTGTATCTCAGAATTTAGGCGGGACATCTTCCACAAAGACAATTCTGTGTAAAAAAGGATGATAATAAGAATAATGAAAGCTTTAGATGTAGTGTTGCAGGGAATTAATATGTGACAGAATTCATACATTTAACAGGCTCAAACACCAGATTTTAATAATATGTATCTTTTATTCGTTTACGTCATGATATTTTTGGCTGATTGAAGATGTAAAACTCTTTCTACATTGACTACATATTAAACCAAGTGTGTACAACATTGTGATCAACAACTTGATTGGTTGATTGATTGATTTTTCAACACAATTAAATGTTTTGTCCCTAGTATGAATTATCTGGTGTGATTTAAGGCTGGACAGAAAACTTTGACCACACCAATCAATAAGGTTTCTCTCCTGTGTGAGCTTTCTGGTGGCGTTTAAGGCTAGACATTTCAGAGAAGTGTTGTCCACACTGATCACAGCCATATGGTTTCTCTCCTGTGTGAATTTTCTGGTGTCTTTTAAGGTGTGCCATTTGAGAAAAGTGTTGTCCACACAGATCACACCCGTAAGGTTTTTCACCAGTGTGAATTTGCTGGTGTCTTTTAAGGTTTTCCACGTGAGAGAAGTGCTGCCCACACTGATTACATCCATAGGGTCTCTCTCCGGTGTGAATTCTCTTGTGGCTTTTAAGGCTGGACATTAAAGAGAAGTGTTGTCCACACTGATCACAGCCATATGGTTTCTCTCCAGTGTGAATTTTCTGGTGTCTTTTTAGGCTTGCCATTAGAGAGAAGTGCTGTCCACACTGATCACAACCATATGGTCTCTCTCCAGTGTGAATTCTCTGGTGGCTTTTAAGGCTGGACATTACAGAGAAGTGCTGTCCACACTGATCACAGCCATATGGTTTCTCTCCAGTGTGAATTCTCTGGTGGATTTTAAGGTGTGCCATTTGAGAGAATTGTTGTCCACACTGATCACACCCATAGGGTTTCTCTCCAGTGTGAATTCTATGGTGGATTTTAAGGTGTGCCATTCGAGAGAATTGTTGTCCGCACTGATCACATCCATAGGATTTCTCTCCAGTGTGAATTCTCTGGTGTCTTTTAAGTTGGGAGATGTTAGGGAAATGTTTTCCACAGTGATCACAGCAGTGTTGTTTTTGCTTAGCCATCCTTCTTTTTCCATTAATCTCTGGTAGGACAGGAAAGTCAGACTGGTGATGAAACACTGGATTGGAAAACAAACAAACAGGAAGGTCATTTAGAGGTGTCTGAAAAGTGTGGACACTATAATGACAAGTTAACTTGTTGTGGATTGCACAACAAATATCCTTAAAACATAATACATTGCATAACACAAACTAAGCTATATGACTTGCATTATATAATGGACATTCTGTGTTCTCAACAAGAAACCCACTAAAAAGAACAGTTTATCAACAAAATATCATCTCTAGTTGTTCTAGAAACAGCATGCTCATATACATCATGTAACGTTTTAATAGTTTAACCATCTTAATAACAAGTTCTTATGAAAAGACTATAATGGACTTTCATGCTACACTTGGTTATGTTTCTCAGCTTCTATAGCTCTTGTCATATATACCATTCAAAGTAATCTGATTAATCTTTTATGTGTTTACGTCATGATATTTTCTGTCTGATTGAAGACATGAAACTCTTTCTACACTGAGCACAGATTAAATCAAGTGTGTACAACATTGTTAACTTGATTGGTTGATTGATTGTCAAAAGCTTTTCAATACACATCACAATTAAATGTTTTTCCCCAGTGTGAATTATCTGGTGTGACTTAAGGCTGAACAGAAAAGTTTTGACCACACCGATCACATCAATAAGGTTTCTCTCCTTGTGTGAGTTTTCTGGTGGCGTTTAAGATTGGACATTACAGAGAAGTGTTGTCCACACTGATCACAACCATATGATCTCTCTCCTGTGTGAATTCTCTGGTGGCTTTTAAGGCTGGACATTACAGGGAAGTGCTGTCCACATTGATCACAACCATAGGGTTTCTCTCCTGTGTGAATTCTCTGGTGGATTTTAAGGCTGTACATTACAGAGAAGGGCTGTCCACACTGATCACAGCCATATGGTTTCTCTCCAGTGTGACTTTTCTGATGTCTTTCAAGGTTTGCCATTACAGAAAAGTGTTGTCCTCACAAATCACACCCATGGGGTTTCTCCCCAGTGTGCATTTTCTGGTGTCTTTTAAGGTTTTCCATCCTAGAGAAGTGCTGCCCACACTGATCACATCCATAGGGGTTCTCTCCTGTGTGAATTCTCTGGTGGCTTTTGAGGCTGGACATTTCAGAGAAGTGTTGTCCACACTGATCACAGCCATATGGTTTCTCTCCAGTGTGAATTTTCTGGTGTCTTACAAGGTTTGCCATTAAAGAAAAGTGTTGTCCACACTGATCACATCCATCTCCAGAGAGAGTGAATTCTCTGGTAGAGAAACCTATATTTAAGGACTTTCTGAACAGGCAGGCAGAAGGCTGCCAATCTGTGGGTCCTCACAACACCATTCTGGTTAATGTGCTGTGAGTGGAGGAGGTTTGGTTGAGTGGCAACTTTGAGAGTGGTAAGCCTGTTTGGGGTTTTATTGTTTTTACAATGTGTTTGTTTGTTTTTTGTTGTTATACATTGAAAATGGAAAATGTTTGTTATATCATCAGGTGTGTACCGTTCATGGGTTTGAAACATGCAAGGGGTGTTGTCTCTCCAGGGAGTTGTGCATGTAAACTGGATATGTAATGTGAGTACAATATAATTCTACATATATGGAAAGGGGCTTCATACATTTCTGCTTATGATGTGAATCATGTAACATTCTACCTGTTTATGTGCTGGCATTCAGTTTACCTGCTGCAGTTGGATAAGTGTGGGTGTGCCTGGTCCAACGCGCCGTTCTGGGTGATGGCTTCTTGCTGAGGAATTGTCGCCAGGGCAGACGGTTGCAGGGTGGGGAAATCTGTTATCAACCGGTTACGCAGAGTCTGCATCCAATCCATTAGGGCGAGCCAAAGCTGGGGTGTGGAATTCAAGAGCTGAGTCATTTCGCCAAGATGCGCTAACATCTCCGTTGGGATCTCCGTCGGGATCTGCTGCGGCACCGGCTGATAAGCCACTAGCGGAACCGCTGCCACTTCCAGGGCCAATGCCACTTCCAGGGCCACTGCCTCTTCCGGGGGCCACTGCCTCTTCCAAACAACTGTGTTTCAGAAACACAATGAAATCATCTGCCTGCATCCTTCCCGATCCTTTGGCTGACCCAATACAGCCAGGAGGGCCACCGTTGATCATGAATGCCTTCAATTTAACTCGGGGAAAGATGAACATCGGCGTTATGCGATTTCCTTGGGCATTCACTTTCTGCCAAGGCCATGGTGATGAGCTTGCCCCTCTCAGCTGATGTCATTGCCCCCAGTTGTTTCATCCCCCTCCTGGAGACAATTCTGTCTGGGGTCTGGACTGTTGTAATGCCGGTCTCGTCCATATTCCACACATCCATCGCTTCAAAGGGCTGGGTGGGGCGTTCCTGGACAGTAGCCAGGTTTCTGAAGAACGTGTCCACGTTGAACCTATTGAAGCTTGTCGCACGGGAAAGGCTAGTCGCCGCTGGACGGCGTATGGACAACTGTTGGTGCCTCATCATGAATACCCAGAACCAATCTCCCCTGCCATTTATTTCTTGTCCCATGCCGCTGGATACTTGGTGTTGTATCTTTTGGAAAGCTGGTACGCAATTTGCGGACCTGAACATTTTAGATAAAACATATGTACGATATTTATTTATTTATAATTATACATGCACTACTATCCTCGAGCCTCACATACAGTACATAATAAATACTCTGAGGTTGAACTGCACCTACTGTACATACATATATACAGTATACTGTGAAGTGTTATGACCTGTTGCACATTAAACATACTGTGAAGATGTTTACAACATTAGCTATACGGGAAAATAATGCCATATTGTGTATTCAATACACCAAACTTGCTAAATCTTTATTTTATTTATGTGTTTTTTTGTGTGGTTGTTCTGCTGTTTATATATAGACCTACCACTGCATTGTTTGAAAGGAAGCCGAACACTAAATAAGTTTTACTCTTATGTACCTGTACAAAAGACGTAACAATAAAGTACAACCTTGAACCAGTATCACTGGCCCATCTGGTCAGATACCATATATGGACTTGTACATAGGTGATGTCACCTGTGATGTAAAGTGAATGTTTTAAATTATCTATGAATTGAAAACCAATGTCCTATGAAGTGAATGTTTTTTAACACACACACACACACACACACACACACACACACACACACAGCCTACACTAATACATTATAATAAATCGATCTATTCTCACCTCCTTTGGGCATAATCCAAAATACAGCTCTGCAGACTCGGTCAGATAGGTCACCAATAGCTCCTCTTGCTCATCAGAGAAGATCCTAAAATGGCAGTTTATACCTGCCATGGGCAGCTCTTTGCTCCCATCTCTCTCCATTGGACTGCCTTCTCTTTACATTTTGTAAGCTTTGGCCACACTTCGTACAGACAGACCTTGTAGCACCTCATCTGAGGCTGCCTTTAGCACGTCTTGGGTTATTAAGCCCCTCGTCCTCGTCCTGCATACTGACAGAGTATCACCTCTGTCTTGTTATGCAAGCAGAACCATTGAGACAAATTCAAGGTCATTTAAGTTCCCACAGAAACTTAATTTGTGCATGAATACTCAACATTCCTTCAGAACAAAACAACCTCTATTAATGTCCTCTAATGAATGTGTCTCTCGCCTAGCTATTGCTATTCATGCAGAACCATTAAGATAGAGTGGACTATCAAGTCCTGTAGAAACCTAATTTGCACACACACACACACACACACACACACACACACACACACACACACACACACACACACACACACACACACACACACACACACACACACACAGTGTTGGGCAAGTTACTTTAAAAAGGTACCTTATTACTTTACTAGTTACTGCTCTGAAAAAGTAACGTGTTACATTACTAGTTACTAAATTATAAAAGTAACTAGTTACTAGTTACCATACTTTACTTTAAAAAAAATATATGATCAAAACGAAGCATTCTGGAAAAAGTCAGTTACACTTTCTTTTCTTTTTTCTTTTTTTTTCCACAAAGACAATTCTGTGTAAAAAAGGATGATAAGAATAACGAAAGCTTCAGATGTAGTGATGCAGAGAAATAAGTGACAGAATGCATACATTTAACAGGCTCAAACACCAGATTTTATTCTTGACTATGATAATAAGAAACCCACTAAAAAGAACAGTTTACTTAAAGAGGATCAACAAAATATCATCTCCAGTTGTTCAGCATGCTCATATACATGTAACGTGTTAATAGTTTAACCATCTTAATAACAAGATCTTATGAAAATACTATAATGGACTGTCAAGCTACACTTGGTTATGTTTCTCAGCTTCTATAGCTCTTGTCATATATACCATTCACAGTAATCTGATGAATATTTTATGTGTTTACGTCATGATATTTTCTGTCTGATTGAAGACATGAAACTCTTTCTACACTGAGCACAGATTAAATCAAGTGTGTACAACATTGTTAACTTGATTGGTTGATTGATTGTCAAAAGCTTTTCAACACATATCACAATTAAATGTTTTATCCCCAGTGTGAATCATCTGGTGTGATTTAAGGCTGGACAGAAACCAATCACATCAATAAGGTTTCTCTCCTGTGTGAGTTTTCTGGTGGCTTTTAAGATTTGACATTTGAGAAAAGTGTTGTCCACACTGATCACAACCATAGGGTTTCTCTCCTGTGTGAATTCTCTGGTGGCTTTTAAGGTGTTCCTTTCGAGAGAATTGTTGTCCACACTGATCACATCCATAGGGTTTCTCTCCATTGTGAATTTTCTGGTGGCGTTTAAGGTGTGCCATTTGAGAGAATTGTTGTCCACACTGATCACACCCATATGGCTTCTCTCCAGTGTGAATTCTCTGGTGTATTTTAAGGTTGAACATTACAGAGAAACGTTGTCCACAATGATTACAGCCATATGGTTTTTCTCCATTGTGAATTCTCTGGTGGCCTTTAAGGTGTGCCATTTGAGAGAATTGTTGTCCACACTGATCACACCCATAGGGCTTCTCTCCGGTGTGAATTCTCTTGTGGCTTTTAAGGCTGGACATTAAAGAGAAGTGTTGTCCACACTGATCACAGCCATATGGTTTCTCTCCAGTGTGAATTTTTTGGTGTCTTTTAAGGCTTGCCTTTAGAGAGAAGTGATGTCCACACTGATCACAACCATAGGGTCTCTCTCCTGTGTGAATTCTCTGGTGGCTTTTAAGGCTGGACATTACAGAAAAGTGCTGTCCACACTGATCACAGCGATATGGTTTCTCTCCAGTGTGAATTCTCTGGTGGATTTTAAGGTGTGCCATTCGAGAGAATTGTTGTCCGCACTGATCACACCCATAGGGTTTCTCTCCAGAGTGAATTCTCTGGTGTATTTTAAGTTTGGAGATGCCAGGGAAGTGTTTTCCACACTGATCACAGGAGTGTTGTTTTTGCATAGCCAACCTTCTTTTTCCATCCATCTCTGGTAGGACAGGGATGACAGACTGATGATGCAACACTGGATTGGAAAAATAAGGAAAAAAGGGTCATTTAGAGGTGTCTGAAAAGTGTGGATTCTATTAATAGTACTTAGTACTATAGTGTAGTAGAAGTTAACTTGTTGTGTATTCCCTTGCGCAACAAATTGCATGACACAAACTAAACTATAGGCATTAACTGATTACTTAAGACTTAAGTAATAGCCCACTAAAATCACTTGCATTATGGATATTATATGTGCCCAACAGAAATGTAATTGGTCTAATATACAGCAAAGCAACAGTTCAATTTAACACAATGAAATATTGAGAATAAATAATACATTGAATAGAGTAAGTAACATACCAAAGTCTTTGTTTTCCTCCTTTTCAGCAGAGTTGAGGTTGAGAGAGTTCATTTTCCCCTGAAGTCTGGAGTCCACAGTAAGATTTGATCAGAAATGATGGATATCCTGGAAGACTTGTGGAGACATGCCACAGACCATATTTTCTTATACCAGAGAGCCTGAGGTGAAAACAGTAACTGCTGAATGATTGGCCAATGCGAACAATAGCACCATCTCTCCACCAATCACAGTGTAACATACAGTGCTCCACCCCTCACTCCTCCACCAGACATGATCCATGCAACCTTCTACAAATGAAGTGGCAACAGAATAATATGTCTATGGAAATACATAGCATTGTTACCTAAAATACATGAACCTATCTCTATAATAATGATATCTATCCAATGAATATATGTATGGATATACACCATGGTACATATAAGATCAATAATTTGATTATTCTATATGACAATAAATGCTTTGTTTACTCTATAATAATACAATATTTATATACATTATGGATATAAACTATGGGAAAAGTGGACATCTCATAATATCTCTTAAATGCCCTCAAAGAGAGGATGATCATCTACCCTAGGGGAAAGAAAGGAAGTCTAAATCTACTTATTTTTTTTAGAACAAATATTATTACTGTATCAATTCTATCAATCAATTTTTAATAACGCAGAGTCAAAACAATAACATATATAGAAACCACAATTATTAACAATACAGGTAGTACAATCAAAGGTTGTGCTAAACATTTATGTTAAATTAATGGCTGAAATCCTTCAGAACATGTGTAATATTCCCTGCACATGTTTTGATTTAAGTTGCTATGTAAGTTAACCTTTAAATTGATTTGACTACATAGAGTACAAAGAAGTGGTCTGGTTTCTGTAAAAGAATGTCATTATGTACAGAACAGCCATCTGTCTTCATAGACCTGGTCAGACTTTACATTTCAATGCCTCCTAGGGGTTGATGGGCCACCATCGACACCTAACAACAATGTGCATCCTGGGTGATCAAACGTGGCATCTCATAATGTGTAAACTCTGGACCATTTAGACTGATGAAAAAACTGATGTGTTGATTAATGTGCTTTGTCCCTGATAAATAAACAAATACATAAAACCCTGTATAGGGAGAAAGAATGGAAGTCTGATCTACCTAACCCTTTGTTTTGTATGTAGGGAAAAGAAAAAGTGAGTGTTCAAATGTTTTCATTTGCTTCATTCTATTGTTTTATCGCGTTTACAGCGTTTACCGTGCTAAAATGTGGGGCATGCGTACACATGGGGGCATGCGTACAAGTGGCTAAATATGTATTTTTAGACACAATAAGCCAGCAGTTTCTTTATGGCTATTTACAGTAACACTTCTAGCCCCCATAAGTCACAACATCAAACCATGAAAGGTTGCGTTGTATCTTGGGAATGGGCTTATTCTGTGTAAAATTATTTAGCCACTTGTACGCATGCCCCCAGCCACCCCAGCCAGTTTCTAGTGAATGGCAGAAAAGCACACAAATCTCAGCCATTGTTCCAATGCGTACCATTTATAACATGTGTTACAAATGGACCGATTTACGCACACCTGCTTTGGTGTTGTTTACCGACCAGAATTAATGTGCATATCATGTTAATCTATTGCAATCTATTGTAGAAAGGATACGTAAAGACAACCAAGCAGAATTTAACACAGCAACAGGGGTATCGGGGGGGGGGGGGGGGGGTATGTATCACCTCTGTCTTGGTATGCAAGCCATTGAGACAAATTCAAGGTCATTTTAAGTTCCCACATAAACTTCATTTGTGCAGGATTACTCAAAATTCCTTCAGAACAAAACAACCTCTATTAATGTCCTCTTATGAATGTGTTTAGCTATTGGCATTCATGCATAACCATTAAGATAGAGTGGACTATCATCAATTTGATAGTCCACTCTATCTTCTTTGGGATTACACACTGCCTGACTTGACTTTAACACATTTTTGCTTTCATGTTTTGCCTTTATTTGTGACTGCAAAACCTGTACCATTATTTACATTTAACAACATTATAAATAAAGATGTACTGTAATCTTCAATGCTGAGAATAAAGGGAACATTGAGACTTGTGTATCTCAGAATTTAGGCGGGACATCTTCCACAAAGACAATTATGTGTAAAAAAGGATGATAATAAGAATAATGAAAGCTTTAGATGTAGTGTTGCAGGGAATTAATATGTGACAGAATTCATACATTTAACAGGCTCAAACACCAGATTTTAATAATATGTATCTTTTATTCGTTTACGTCATGATATTTTTGGCTGATTGAAGATGTAAAACTCTTTCTACATTGACTACATATTAAACCAAGTGTGTACAACATTGTGATCAACAACTTGATTGGTTGATTGATTGTCAAAGGTTTTTCAACACAATTAAATGTTTTGTCCCTAGTATGAATTATCTGGTGTGATTTAAGGCTGGACAGAAAACTTTGACCACACCAATCAATAAGGTTTCTCTCCTGTGTGAGCTTTCTGGTGGCGTTTAAGGCTAGACATTTCAGAGAAGTGTTGTCCACACTGATCACAGCCATATGGTTTCTCTCCTGTGTGAATTTTCTGGTGTCTTTTAAGGTGTGCCACTTGAGAAAAGTGTTGTCCACACAGATCACACCCGTAAGGTTTTTCACCAGTGTGAATTTGCTGGTGTCTTTTAAGGTTTTCCACGTGAGAGAAGTGCTGCCCACACTGATTACATCCATAGGGTCTCTCTCCGGTGTGAATTCTCTTGTGGCTTTTAAGGCTGGACATTAAAGAGAAGTGTTGTCCACACTGATCACAGCCATATGGTTTCTCTCCAGTGTGAATTTTCTGGTGTCTTTTTAGGCTTGCCATTAGAGAGAAGTGCTGTCCACACTGATCACAACCATATGGTCTCTCTCCAGTGTGAATTCTCTGGTGGCTTTTAAGGCTGGACATTACAGAGAAGTGCTGTCCACACTGATCACAGCCATATGGTTTCTCTCCAGTGTGAATTCTCTGGTGGATTTTAAGGTGTGCCATTTGAGAGAATTGTTGTCCACACTGATCACACCCATAGGGTTTCTCTCCAGTGTGAATTCTATGGTGGATTTTAAGGTGTGCCATTCGAGAGAATTGTTGTCCGCACTGATCACATCCATAGGATTTCTCTCCAGTGTGAATTCTCTGGTGTCTTTTAAGTTGGGAGATGTTAGGGAAATGTTTTCCACAGTGATCACAGCAGTGTTGTTTTTGCTTAGTCATCCTTCTTTTTCCATTCATCTCTGGTAGGACAGGGAAGTCAGACTGGTGATGAAACACTGGATTGGAAAACAAACAAACAGGAAGGTCATTTAGAGGTGTCTGAAAAGTGTGGACACTATAATGACAAGTTAACTTGTTGTGGATTGCACAACAAATATCCTTAAAAACATAATACATTGCATAACACAAACTAAGCTATAGGTTACTTAAGTCTTAAGACTTAAGTAATACTATAATGACTTGCATTATATAATGGACATTCTGTGTTCTCAACATAAGTTCTGTTGATCTAATATACATAAATGCATGTAAATTTACAATGAAACAAAATGAAATATTGAAAATATATATTAAAAGGGTGGGCAGAGTAAGTAACATACCAAAGTCTTTGTTTTCCTATGTTCAGCAGAGTTGAGGTTGTGAGAGTTCATCTTCCCCTGAAGTCTGGAGTCCACAGTAAGACTTGATCAGAATTGATGGATATCCTGGAAGACTTGTGGAGACATGTCACAGACCAACTCCTCTTATACTAGAGAGCTTGGGGTGAAAACATTAACTGCTATGAATGATTGGCCAATGAGAACAATAGAATCACCTCTCCAGTGCTCCAGCCCTCACTCCTCCCCCCAGACCATCCATGCAAACTTATAGAAATGAAGTGTGTCTATGAAAATAAATAACTTTGTTAGCTAAAAAACACAAACCTATATCTATAATAATGACATATCTATCCAATTAATACATTCAATACATAAATGTTGTGTATTTTAACAAACCAATAGTGTTAGCCTCAATATATGAACCTACCTCTATAATGATACATTATCTCCATACATTATGGATATACACTATATATATACACTTCAGATTTGTTTTATAACAAAGCAGAGTCAAACATGTATAGAACCATGATTATTAACAGTACAGGTAGTACAGTCATATGTTGTGCTAATAAAAGTGTATTGTTAAGTCACTGGCAGAAATTGTCATGGTCGCACATTACTCCTTTAGAACATGAATGTGTAATATTCCCTGTACATGTTTGAATGAAGTTGCTATGTAAGTCTAACCTTTAAATTGATTTGACTACATAGAGTACATAGAAGTGGTCTGGTTTCTGTAAAATAATTTAATTCTGTACAGAACAGCCATCTGTCTCCAGTAACATGGTTAATAATGCTTCCACTCTCCCATGCATTAGATGTATAGTGTTCCACCTTAAGAGTGTCCTGCCACCTTAAGACAGTTGGCGCGACTGCCTTTAGACAATGACGTTGTCTCGTTCACTTCCTAGACTGAAGGGGAGGCTAGGCCAACGGAGGAAGCAAGTTTGGTGAGGACTGGCTGGTGACGTCAGACGCAGAGTTGGAGGTTGAAGTCGGAGCGGTTGGCAATTTGGCATCCAGTTGATGTTTTTTCTGAGAAACTTATTTCTAATATTTCTAATATTGATGTGTGATTGTGGAAAGTTAATATTTAGTGCATAGGGTTAAGTGGTAGGATTTAGGGATGAAGGGGTACCGACCGACGGCCTGTAAGGTCCGGAACGGTACCCTTTCCTTTCTTTCTTTACTTTCTTTCTTTCCTTTTCTTTTATTATATCGGTTTTGCCTGTGGTAGGAAGTATGGATAAATACAAAGATAGAACAGGTAGGGCGGATGAGGATAGGTCCAGTAGGTCGGTTGGGAAAGTGAGCCAGAGTAATGTAGGGAAAGCTGCAGGTGGAGGAAGGAAAGGTAGTTTGGAAAGGCAGAATCAGGGAAGAGAAGCTAAGAAGAGGGCTAGAAAGGGTATACAAGACTCGGATTCGGACTCGGAGCTAGAACAAGTGGAGATGTTGAGTGAGGAGGAAGGAGGTGAGGATTCAGAGGGCAATGGAGGAAATAAACGGTGTAATGTAGTAGTTCGGTTTGTAGCCGGTGAAGGTGGAGTGTCAAAGATGAATCCTTTGCAGTTGACGAGAGAACTTGATAAGAAATGTGGAGAGATAAAATATGCAAGTTTCTAGTGAATGGCAGAAAAGCACACAAATCTCAGCCATTGTTCCAATGCGTACCATTTATAACATGTGTTACAAATGGACCGATTTGCGCACACCTGCTTTGGTGTTGTTTACCGACCAGAATTAATGTGCATATCATGTTAATCTATTGCAATCTATTGTAGAAAGGATACGTAAAGACAACCAAGCAGAATTTAACACAGCAACAGGGGTATCGGGGGGGGGGGGGGGGGGGGTATGTATCACCTCTGTCTTGGTATGCAAGCCATTGAGACAAATTCAAGGTCATTTTAAGTTCCCACATAAACTTCATTTGTGCAGGATTACTCAAAATTCCTTCAGAACAAAACAACCTCTATTAATGTCCTCTTATGAATGTGTTTAGCTATTGGTATTCATGCATAACCATTAAGATAGAGTGGACTATCATCAATTTGATAGTCCACTCTATCTTCTTTGGGATTACACACTGCCTGACTTGACTTAAACACATTTTTGCTTTCATGTTTTGCCTTTATTTGTGACTGCAAAACCTGTACCATTATTTACATTTAACAACATTATAAATAAAGATGTAGTGTAATCTTCAATGCTGAGAATAAAGGGAACATTGAGACTTGTGTATCTCAGAATTTAGGCGGGACATCTTCCACAAAGACAATTCTGTGTAAAAAAGGATGATAATAAGAATAATGAAAGCTTTAGATGTAGTGTTGCAGGGAATTAATATGTGACAGAATTCATACATTTAACAGGCTCAAACACCAGATTTTAATAATATGTATCTTTTATTTGTTTACGTCATGATATTTTTGGCTGATTGAAGATGTAAAACTCTTTCTACATTGACTACATATTAAACCAAGTGTGTACAACATTGTGATCAACAACTTGATTGGTTGATTGATTGTCAAAAGTTTTTCAACACAATTAAATGTTTTGTCCCTAGTATGAATTATCTGGTGTGATTTAAGGCTGGACAGAAAACTTTGACCACACCAATCAATAAGGTTTCTCTCCTGTGTGAGCTTTCTGGTGGCGTTTAAGGCTAGACATTTCAGAGAAGTGTTGTCCACACTGATCACAGCCATATGGTTTCTCTCCTGTGTGAATTTTCTGGTGTCTTTTAAGGTGTGCCATTTGAGAAAAGTGTTGTCCACACAGATCACACCCGTAAGGTTTTTCACCAGTGTGAATTTGCTGGTGTCTTTTAAGGTTTTCCACGTGAGAGAAGTGCTGCCCACACTGATTACATCCATAGGGTCTCTCTCCGGTGTGAATTCTCTTGTGGCTTTTAAGGCTGGACATTAAAGAGAAGTGTTGTCCACACTGATCACAGCCATATGGTTTCTCTCCAGTGTGAATTTTCTGGTGTCTTTTTAGGCTTGCCATTAGAGAGAAGTGCTGTCCACACTGATCACAACCATATGGTCTCTCTCCAGTGTGAATTCTCTGGTGGCTTTTAAGGCTGGACATTACAGAGAAGTGCTGTCCACACTGATCACACCCATAGGGTTTCTCTCCAGTGTGAATTCTATGGTGGATTTTAAGGTGTGCCATTCGAGAGAATTGTTGTCCGCACTGATCACATCCATAGGATTTCTCTCCAGTGTGAATTCTCTGGTGTCTTTTAAGTTGGGAGATGTTAGGGAAATGTTTTCCACAGTGATCACAGCAGTGTTGTTTTTGCTTAGTCATCCTTCTTTTTCCATTCATCTCTGGTAGGACAGGGAAGTCAGACTGGTGATGAAACACTGGATTGGAAAACAAACAAACAGGAAGGTCATTTAGAGGTGTCTGAAAAGTGTGGACACTATAATGACAAGTTAACTTGTTGTGGATTGCACAACAAATGTCCTTAAAAACATAATACATTGCATAACACAAACTAAGCTATAGGTTACTTAAGTCTTAAGACTTAAGTAATACTATAATGACTTGCATTATATAATGGACATTCTGTGTTCTCAACATAAGTTCTGTTGATCTAATATACATAAATGCATGTAAATGTACAATGAAACAAAATGAAATATTGAAAATATATATTAAAAGGGTGGGCAGAGTAAGTAACATACCAAAGTCTTTGTTTTCCTCCTGTTCAGCGGAGTTGAGGTTGAGAGAGTTCATCTTCCCCTGAAGTCTGGAGTCCAACGTAAGATTTGATCAGAAATGATGGATATCCTGGAAGACTTGTGGAGACATGCCACATACCATCTCTTCTTATACCAGAGAGCCTGAGGTGAAAACACTAACTGCTGAATGATTGGCCAATGAGAACAATAGAACCATCTCTCCACCAATCACAGTGTAACATAAAATGCTCCACCCCTCACTCCTCCCCCCAGACATGATCCACGCAACCTTCTACAAATGAAGTGGCAACAAAATAATCTGTCTATGGAAATAAATAGCATTGTTACCTAAAATACATGAACCTATCTATATAATAATGACATATACTACATGTATGGATATACACTATGGCATATATAAGATAATTTGATTATTCTATATATGACAATAAATGCTTTGTTTACTCTATAATAATACAATATCTCTATAAAGTATGGATATAAACTATGGGAAAAGTGGACATCTCATAATATCTCTTAAATGCCCTCAAGGAGAGGATGATCATCTACCCTAGGGAGAAGAAAGGACGTCTAAATCTACTTATTCGTTTTTTTTAGAACAAATATTATTACTAAATGGTATGTGAATATACTAACTTATGAAATGTATCGATTCTATCAATCACTTTTTAACAATGCAGAGTCAAAACAATAATATATATATAAACCATGATTATTAACAATACAGGTGGTACAATCAAAGGTTGTGCTAAACATGTATGTTAAATTAATGGCTGAAATCCTTCAGAACATGTGTAATATTCCCTGCACTTGTTTTGATTTAAGTTGCTTTAAATTGATTTGACTACATAGAGTACATAGAAGTGGTCTGGTTTCTGTACAAGAATGTCATCCTGTACAGAACAGCCATCTCTTTTCATAGACCTGGTCACACTTTACATTTCAATGCCTCCTAGGTGTTGATGGGCCACCATCGACACCTAACAACAATTTGCATCCTGGGTGATCAAACGTGGCATCTCATAATGTGTAAACTCTGGACGATTAATGTGCTTTGTCCCTGATAAATAAACATATACATAAAACCCTGTATAGGGAGAAAGAATGGAAGTCTGATCTACCTAACCCTTTGTTTTGTATGTAGGGAAAAGAAAAAGTGAGTGTTAAAATGTTTTCATTTGCTTCATTCCATTGTTTTATCGCGTTTACAGCGTTTACCGTGTTAAAATGTGGGGCATGCGTACACATGGGGGCATGCACAAGTGGCTAAATATGTATTTTTAGACACAATAAGCCAGCAGTTTCTTTATTGCTATTTACAGTAACACTTCTAGCCCCCATAAGTCACAACATCAAACCATGAAAGGTTGCCCCCAGCCACTGAAATAATAAGAATCTCTAAAACAACCACACTGATCACATCCATAGGGGTTCTCTCCTTTGGGAATTTTCTGGTGTCTTTTAAGGTTTCCCATCTGAGAGAAGTGCTGCCCACACTGATCACATCCATATTCTTTCTCTCCAGTGTGAATTCTCTGGTGGCTTTTAAGGCTTGACATTTGAGAGAAGTGTTTTCCACACTGATCACAGGAGTGTTGTTTTTGCTTAGCCAACATTCCTTTTCACCTCTTTTCTCCCATCTCTCTCCATTGGACTTCCTTTCCGTTCCCACAGAAACTTAATTTGTGCATGAATACTCAACATTCCTTCGGAACAAAACAACCTCTAGGATGCATGAGTGGGGTCAAAAATGACCCCAGGGGTTGTTATTCCTCAATATCTTTAAAATTAAAAGTTTAAATATTTTCATATTCCAGGTATTCCTCATAAAACATGTTTTGTGACATGAGGCCATTTGCATTTTTATCATTCCTTTCATTAATTTTAAGAATTTGCAGTTTTTGTATCACTACCCCACTCTTCCATGAGTGGGGTCAAAAATGACCCCAATTAAAATCAATGCATTTTTGCAATAAACTACTTCGCTCTCACACATAACTCTGACATACTTTTGCCTAGCAACGTGATTTCAACTTTAAAACACTCACACGACTTTGGCCTTTTTTTACGCCAATAGGGACGAGCTGGAATTGTTGAAGCCCCGCCCCCTCTGTCTACTAAACGCGTGCAGCACACAGTCACATTTTGCTGTCACACTTTGCTCTCATACGTAACTCTGGCATACTTTTGCGTAGCAACGTGATTTCAACTTTAAAACGCTCACACGACTTGGCACTTTTTCCGGCCAATAGGGACGAGCTGTAATTGTTGAAGCCCCGCCCCCCCTGTCTTCCTATTGGCTGGGCTTTAAACATCCATAACTCCAGTTCGCAGCATGGTACCGTCTCGAAATTTGGTGTCTGGACTTAGACCACCATAGGGATGAGTTGCAATTGTTGAAGCCACGCCCCCTCTTCCCTCCTATTGGCTGGGCTTTAAACATCCATAACTCCAGTTTGCAGCATTGTATACAGTCTCGAAAATTGGTGTCTGGACTTAGACGGCCAATATGGACGAGCTGTAATTGTTGAAGCCCCGCCCCCTCTTACAAGTCTGTTGTTTCCACCCGCCCTGACGTCGCTTACTGGTAATAGTAGTAATAGTATAATAGTAGTAGTAATAGTAGTAATAATAGTTGCGACCGTAGATTGCAAGTATGTGAACGGTCAAAGCTTGTCCATATGTATGTATGTATCTCTGTCACGCCTGACACTGTGGGTCTATGGGTTTGTCGCTCTGACATCAAGCTCTGATGTCACTGTGATGTCAGGGGAACCACTCTAACAGAATGGGTTTGCCGCTCTGACATCACGCTCTGGCTTCACTATGATGTCAAACTAACAGAATCCCTTTTATGCCCATACATGGAGTTCCCTGATGTCATTAATATTAAGCCCATATCTAACATGACTTCATATGGGAATACCCATATATGGAGACCACATCGTCCACATACAACACTAACAGAATCCATATATGGCCAAGACATAAAGCCAAGACATCCCATATCTGTGTGGCAGGTTCTACAGACAGGGATCTCCATGTATGGGCATAAAAACGTTTAGTGTGACATCACAGTGAAGCCAGAGCGGCAAATACATTCTGTTAGAGTGGTTCCCCTGACATCACATTGACATCAGAGCATGATGTCAGAGCGACAAACCCATAGAACCACAGTGTCAGGCGTGACAGAGATACATACATACATACATACCTACCTACAAGCTGTGACCGTTCACATACTAAACTTGCGACCTACGGTCGCAACTATTATTACTAATATCACTACTATTACTATTACTACTACTATTACTACTATTACTACTATTACCAGTAAGACTCCCTAATCGGGAGGTAAGCAACCGTCAGGTCACATGTTGATGAGATGAGTAGACATAGTGTGTACCGATTTGCGTGATTTTAGGGCAAAAATTGTAGGAGCAGTGTCCAAATACTACTATTACTACTACTATTACTACTATTACTACTATTGCCAGTAAGACACCCTAAGGGCGAGAAGCGACCGTCAGGGCGGGTGGAAACAACAGACTTGTCAGAGGGGGTGGGGCTTCAACAATTACAGCTCGTCCATATTGGCTGTCTAAGTCCAGACACCAAGTTACGAAACGGTACCATGCTGTAAAATGGAGTTATGGCTGTTTATAGCCAAGCCAATAGGAGGCAAGAGGGGGCGGGGCTTCAACAATTGCAGCTCATCCCTATGGTGGATTAAGTCCAGACACCAAGTTTCAAGACGGTACCATGCTGCGAACTGGAGTTATGGCTGTTTAAAGCCCAGCCAATAGGAAGACAGGGGGGGCGGGGCTTCAACAATTGCAGCTCGTCCCTATTGGCCGGAAAAAGTGCCAAGTCGTGTGAGCGTTTTAAAGTTGAAATCACGTTGCTACGCAAAAGTATGTCAGAGTTAGGTGTGAGAGAAAAGTGTGATAGCAAAATGTGACAGCTGCTGCATGCGTTTAGTAGACAGAGGGGGCGGGGCTTCAACAATTCCAGCTTGTCCCTATTGGCAGAAAAAAGGCCCAAGTCGTGTGAGTGTTTTAAAGTTGAAATCACGTTGTTAGGCAAAAGTATGGCAGAGTTACGTGTGAGAGCAAGTCGTTTATTGCAAAAATACATTGATTTTAATTGGGGTCGTTTTTGACCCCACTCATGGAAGAGTGTAGGTATTGGTTGGTCATGCATCCAAGGGTTAATGTCCTCTTATGAATGTGTCTCTCACCAACTATTGCTGTTCATGCAGAAATGGATGTAGCCTGCGGAGTGGGTTCAGCCAGCATAACTTGAGTGGGTCTATGCGGGTGCATACTGTACAACAATGTTTCAACGCTATATATACAGTATATAAGTCAGTCGCACGTCACAGGTGACGTGGCAGTCAGCTGTCAGTCAGTGACGCGGCAGTCAGCTGTCAGTCAGCTGACCACTTGCCAAGCTACTTATCCTGCTCGGCCTGTCATTCTCCTGCTGCTGCTTCCCAGGTCTGTCGTGAATGTGATATGCCCTTGCTTGCCTTAGCTTTGCTTGTTGTTTTTGTCGCCGTCATGTCCAATGCTCATTCTGAGTCGGACGACGACGGCGATCTGCTCGGTCTTAATGAGGAGGATCGAGACGATGAAAAGGAAATTGTTCCAGCAACGGCGGTCCCGGTCGGTGAAGGAGATCCAGTCGATCCTTCTCTTCCCAAGAGACGTAGCTCCCGCCGGGCTCCCATCAGGAAGCTGGCCGACTGGCCCGTTCAGCGGATCCTAGAGACCCTCTATGCGCGCGGCATTCAAGCAACCCCAGGCCTGGGTCACGAAGATCTTTTAGAGTTTCTGGTCAATTCAGAGGAGGCTCGGCCCAGCGAGCCCGAGCAAGAGCAACGAAACCCAGCCGGCCCTGGTAAAGGTAAAGGCCCAGCCAAAAAACGCGGCCGCCCCGCTGGCACCGCGGTCCCGTCCGCTGCAAAGAAGTATAAAAGCAATCCGCCGGGGCCATCTCCTAGACCTGACGATGACATCCTCACAGCTACATTGCTAAGCCTGAAATCTTCGATCGACCACGTTAATACCAGGCTGAACGCGCTCGAGAACTACAACAGCCCAGGGCCTTCGGGCCTGTCTACGCTCACTCCAGCGGTAACTTCAGCTCCCACGACGGCTCTTCCCACGACGGCAGCAGCAGCAGCAGCCGCTAGCATCCTGCCGGCCTTGTTCCAAACCAGCGGGCCTGCTTCAAGCGCGCCGCTTGTGTCAACTCGAAAGACATGGGGAACAGCTGTTCCTGCGCCTGCTATGGGCTCTTCGTTCCTCTCTCCTGCGGCGGCCATCCGAGAGAGAACTTAGAGAACTTAAGGAGCCACATAGTAGCAGGTAAATAAGCATCGAAGTATATTGGTTTAATTGGTTATAAAAGGCTAGTTAATCGCTTATCTAATCGTTCGCTTTTTCAACAGGTCATGATATTAACCTGGTCAAGCTTCTGATTAACAGTGACGCTTCAGATAGAAGGCTGGTGGATTGCGGGGATGTTTCCGTCATGCTAAAGGTCTCGGACCCCAGGCTGTCCAAAACTTTAACTTTGTCTGAGTTTTTCGTAGCTTTTGGAGTGTATAGAGACTGCGTCTGTGAGGCGTACCCCCAGCGCAGGCAGGAGTTGGATACTTATTTGGCTATTATTGCAGATCTGGCTTTGTCATATGGCGGCTCCCTTTTTTATGAGTATCATAAATCTTTTTCCTCCAAAGCTGCGCTTCTTATCCAAAAGTTTAACCAACGAGTGGACTGGTCAGTAGTTGACCTTTCTCTCATATCCAGGCATTTCATCAGCCATAGGATGTTATCGTGTGCAGTGTGCAGTTCTTTTAACCACACTTCAAATCTTTGCCCCAAAACCTTGATGGCTTCGATTATGTCGGAGCCGCGTCAGGCGCCCCAGCAGAGCGCAACCCTGTCCAAACCCGACGCTCAACCTAAAAGACAGGTGCGATACTCGCCTGGTAGTAGTACACCCACTTGTAATAGATTCAATGAAAGTGTATGCATGTTTCAACATTGTAAATTTATGCATATCTGCAGCTGGTGCGGGGACAGCCACCCGAGATCCGTCTGCCCACGGAGAGTCCGTGCAAAAGCAACGAAACAATAAAGAGTCATCCATCCACTCCTGTGAATGTTCCTGCTCTGTCCAAGGCGCTCAAGAACCATCCAAATCGTTCTTTCGTTAATTATTTATTGACTGGACTAGTACAAGGGTTTCTGGCAGGTCTGTGCTGGCTACCAAAAATTACGCACGTATGCAAAAATCTGCAGTCGGCAATTTTAGAACCCACCGTGGTAGATGAGCTTCTTAAAAAGGAAATTTCCAAAGGCCACATGATCGGGCCTTTCACAAAATCCCCGTTCTCTATTTTTAGAGTGAGCCCAATAGGAGTGGCCACGCGTAAATACTCGGGGAAGAAAAGGATGATTATCGACCTCTCAGCTCCGCATAATGGCCCAGTTTCCAGCATTAATGACTTAATTCCGCTATTCCCGTTCTCCCTGTATTACGCCACCATTGATAACGCCATCCAAATGATTAAAGCAGCGGGCGTTGGCGCATGGATGGGGAAAGCGGATATAACGGACGCATTCAAAGTAATGCCACTCCACCCTTCCCAATGGCCATTCTTCGGGGTGAAATGGCAGGGGTGTTTCTATTTCGCAGTGAAACTAACGTTCGGGTGCCGTAGCAGCCCCCGCATTTTCGATGCCCTATCAGAAGCGTTATGCTGGATTCTATCCAATACTTATAAACTGCCATTCGTTTTGCATCTTCTCGATGATTTTTTAGTAGTAGATTTTAGTCACTCGCCTCCAGCCCGGTGCATCTCTATTGAGACCTGTTTAAAGCTACCGGAGTTCCCCTGTCAGAGGAAAAAACAGTTGGCCCCAGCACAAAATTAGAATTCCTCAGCATTCTATTAGATAGCGAGCGCATGCAGGCGTCGCTGCCAGAGGAAAAACTAACCCGCATTAGAGGATTTCTAAGGAGCTGTCTAGAGGTTCCTTCTATGTCTAAACGTAATCTTCTGTCGCTTTTAGGCCATCTTAACTTCGCTATGCGAATAATTCCTCAGGGGCGCTCTTTTGTTTCCAGGCTGCTAGACATGGCCAAATCCGTTCCCAATCTTAACGATGATATTGTTCTAGACGAGGGTTGCAAATCTGACATTCAGTTCTGGTCCGCGCTATTGGATCAGTGGAACGGGATATCCTTTTTCTATAATGATTTCTTTGAAACGTCACCTTCTCTAAAATCTTACACGGATGCCGCCCCGTCCGTCGGGTTCGGAGGGGTGTATGGAAATGAGTGGTTTGCTCATTCTTGGCCATCTGAAATAAGTGACATGCCCGCCAATTGTAAGTCCATCGCGCTGTATGAATTGTATCCCATCGTTCTGGCATGCTTAATATGGGGGAAGGATTGGGAAAGGAAACAAATCATGTTTTTTTGTGACAATGAGGCCACGGTTAGCATTATTAACAAAGGCCGTTCGTCCATTCCTATAATCAACAGCTTAATCAGACGGCTCTCGTGGACTTGTATTAATAACAACTTTATTCTCCGTGCTTCTCATATACCAGGCCATGAAAACTCCATAGCTGACGCTCTGTCCCGATTCAAATTTCAGGACTTCAAAGCGCTGTGCCCCAACGCCAAGCCATCCAGCCAGCCCTGCCCTCCGTTTTCCCAAGCGATCCTCAATTAACTCCTAGTCTATTTCTACAAGGTCTTTTGAACACAGCTGCTATGACTATGAGGAAAGGCTTGTCAAAAAATACATTAAAAGCTTATGATTCAGCATGGGTTTTCTTTTCCTCTTTCTGCTCTTACTGTTCAATCAACCCAATTCCAGTCAACCTAGCTATAGTCTGCGCTTTCATAGTGCACTCCTCAGAATCTCGCAAAGTCAAACCATCTTCTATCAAAGCTATGCTAGCGGGTATTCAATTTCATCTCCGGTGCCTAGACCCTTCAGCATGTAGCATTCTCAGCCATCCTTCCATCCGTCTGCTGCTCAACGGCCTCAGGAAAGACCAACCCCAAGGCAAAGATAAAAGATTGCCTCTCACTATTAACTTGGTGCATCAGCTGGTGTGTAGATTGAGACTGGGCTGCTTTCTTTGTATGAGGATAAAATGTTAGAAGCCACTATTCTCACTGCATTTTATGGGTTCTTAAGGTTAGGGGAATTCACCACTTGCTCACTCTCTTTTAATTCTGAGCATGATCTCACTGTTTCTGATGTATCTTTTGAAAATGACTTATTCACTTTATTTCTGAAGCACTCTAAATCTGATACTTTTAAAAAAGGTGTACCTGTGATCATATCCAAAATTAATACTGAGTTTTGCCCCTTCTCTTCCATGTCTGCCTACCTGCAATACCGAGCCTGCAACCATCCTCATGATCCCCTGTTTCTCCTCCCTGGGTGCAAACCAATGACGAGATCCTGGTTCGCTGAAAAGTTAAAGTCACTGTGCCAGTACTGTGGACTGTCTCCGGAACTCTACACTCCTCACTCACTTCGTATCGGAGCACGACAGCAGCCATGAAAGTGCCGGTCACCACCCTAAAGGCCCTGGGGCGGTGGTCCTCCTCTGCATACGAACGTTACGTGCGCCTAAATCGGGGAGAGATTATGCTGGCGCAGAACCTCATGAGTACAAGTGTGTGTAATTATCGCCTCTGAGCGGATTCAAGTTACTCTATTAATATAGAAGCTATGGTGGTAGCTGGGGGATTTGGTTGTATCACGTTATAAGTAATAAAGCAGCATGTCTAGCAATTCCAGTTGGTGTCTCTGTGTGTTGGGGGTGAAGATGGGATAGGCTTAATTAAGTGGGGAGCTCACCCCTCCGGGATCTCACATAATCTTAGTATATCCTAGCAGGATCTAGAAATGCTAGCTGCATTTCGGCACTGTGTCTCCACGCGGAGCAGTGGGATATCAGCTAGGGTGCAGAACGGCGTGGTGTGCCTGGCTCACATAGACTTTCCACATAATGTTAGCATATCCTAGCAGGATCTAGAAATGCTAGCTGCATTTCGGCACTGTGTCTCCACGCGGAGCAGTGGGATATCAGCTAGGGTGCCAAACGGCGTGGTGTGCCTGGCTCACATAGATTTTTCACATAATGTTAGTATATCCTAGCAGGATCCAGAAATGCTAGCTGCATTTTGTCACTGTGTCTCCGTCAAGGAGCAGTGGGATATCAGCTACGAATGCCAAACGGCGTGGTGTGCCTGGCTCACATAGATTTTCCACATAATGTTAGTATATCCGAGCAGGATCCAGAAATGCTAGCTGCATTTCGTCACTGTGTCTCTTCACGGAGCAGTGGGATATCCGCGAGGATTAATCGGTAGAGTTAATTCCCGTAGGGCGTCTCGGTTCTGCGTGTTGGGGGTGTTTATATATATATTGTATATTTATTGTATATCCCTGCTCCAATGGTTATTGATGTTCTTCTGTGCTGCGCAGAGCAGGGAGAAGCAGAGCCGACGCCATACTAAATGTGACACATACACTTGTATTACTCATCTATAATAAACATTGTTCAATCTTATCGTGAGTTATCTGACTGAAATGGATGTAGCCTGCGGAGTGGGTTCAGCCAGCATAACTTGAGTGGGTCTATGCGGGTGCATACTGTACAACAATGTTTCAACGCTATATATACAGTATATAAGTCAGTCGCACGTCACAGGTGACGTGGCAGTCGCACGTCACAGGTGACGTGGCAGTCAGCTGTCAGTCAGTGACGTGGCAGTCAGCTGTCAGTCAGCTGACCACTTGCCAAGCTATCCTGCTCGGCCTGTCATTCTCCTGCTGCTGCTTCCCAGGTCTGTCGTGAATGTGATATGCGCTTGCTTGCCCCCACCGCCTCCCCAGCACCACCAGTAGGCTCTGCTTATTCTGTCCCCCATGGGGGTGTTTATATATATATTGTATATTTATTGTATATCCCTGCTCCAATGGTTATTGATGTTCTTCTGTGCTGCGCGGAGCAGGGAGAAGCAGAGCCGACGCCATACTAAATGTGACACATACACTTGTATTACTCATCTATAATAACTAGACCAGGTCAACCTGGTTGTGCCAGACCCCGGTTCTGCCAACCCTCTGGGCCTATAAATTTAATGGTACATTTATAGGCTGTCTGTCCCTTTATAGGCTGTCTGTCCCTCCCTCATGTCATCATCATTTGTGACAGTATTGTGACCAAATACCTCTGGGTCTGGCGGTCAACCTGGTTGTGCCAGACCCCGGTTCTGCCAACCCCCGGTTCTGTCATCATCATTTATGACATCATGCCTTTTGTAGGCATGTCATCATCATGTCATCATCATATATACCCTTTATATAGAAAACCCGGACAGACCGACATTTGCTTATGTAGGCCTACCCATTTCATGGGTCTGGCAAACATTGTTCAATCTTATCGTGAGTTATCTGACTGAACCGTTAAGATAGAGTGGACTATCAAGTCCTATAGAAACCTAATTTGCACATGATTGCTCCGAATCAGACACACACACACACACACACACACACACACACACACACACACACACACACACACACACACACACAAACACACACACAAACACACACACACACACACACACACACACACACACACACACACACACACACACACACACACACTGTAAACAAAAGTTCAAAAAGACCTATTGACTTTGATGTTTTGCCTTTATTTGTGACTGCACAACCTGTACCATCATTTACATTTAACAACATATAAATACAGATTTAGTGTAATCTTCAATGCTGCTATAAAAGGTCTGTTTTGGTCAAGAGAAATCAGAATGATAATAAAGGGAACATTGACACTTTGTATCTCAAAATGTAGGTGGGACATCTTCCACAAAGACAATTCTGTGTAAAAAAGGATGATAATAAGAATAACGAAAGCTTCAGATATAGTGATATGCAAAGTGAGAGAATTCACACATTTAACAGGCTCAAACACCAGATTTTATTTTTAAACTATTGACTATGATCATGAGAAACCCACTGAAAAGAACAGTTCACTTAAAGAGGATCAACAAAATATCATCTCCAGTTGTTCTAGAATCAGCATGCTCATATACATGTAACGTGTTTATAGTGCATCTTAATAACAAGTTGAAAAGACTATAATGGACTATCACGCTACACTTGGTTATGTTTCTCAGCTTCTAAAGCTCTTGTTATATACCATTCACAGTAATATGATGTATCTTTTGTGTTTATGTCATGATATTTTCTGGCTGATTGAATATGTAAAACTCTTTCTACACTGACCTCAGATTAAATCAAGTGTGTACAACATTGTGAACTTGATTGGTTGATTGATTGTCAAAAGCTTTTTAACACATAAATGTTTTATCCCCAGTGTGAATTATCTGGTGTGATTTAAGGCTAGACAGAAGTTTTGACCACACCGATCACATCAATAAGGTTTCTCTCCTGTGTGAATTCTCTGGTGGATTTTAAGGCTGGACATTAAAGAGAAGTGCCGTCCACACTGATCACAGCCATATGGTTTCTCTCCAGTGTGAATTTTCTGATGTCTTTCAAGGTTTGCCATTATAGAAAAGTGCTGTCCACACTGATCACAGCCATAGGGTTTCTCTCCAGTGTGAATTTTCTGGTGTCTTTTTAGGCTGGACATTTGAGAGAAGTGTTGTCCGCACTGATCACAGCCATATGGTTTCTCTCCAGTGTGAATTCTCTGGTGTTTTTTAAGGCTGGACATTAGAGAAAAGTGTTGTCCGCACTGATCACACCCATAGGGTTTCTCTCCAGTGTGAATTTTCTGGTGTCTTTTAAGGTCTACCATTAGAGAAAAGTGTTGTCCACACTGATCACACCCATATGGTTTCTCTCCAGTGTGAATTCGCTGGTGTATTTTAAGTTTGGAGATGCAAGGGAAGTGTTTTCCACACTGATCACAGGAGTGTTGTTTTTGCTTAGCCAACCTTCTTTTTCCATTCATCTCTGGTAGGACAGGGATGACAGACTGATGATGAAACACTGGATTGGAAAACAAACAAATAGGAAGGTCATTTAGAGGCGTCTAATGACAAGTTAACTTGTTGTGGATTACCTTGCACAACACACATCCTTCAAAAACCTTGCATGACACAAACTAAGATATATGTATTAACTGGTTACTTAAGACTTAAGTAATACTAAACTTACTTGCATTATATAATTGACATTCTGTGTGCCCAACATAAATTGTATTTAAATGCAGGTGAATTTACAAAAAATATATATTAAAAGGGTGGGCAGAGTAAGTAACATACCAAAGTCTTTGTTTTCCTCCTGTTCAGCAGAGTTGAGGTTGTGAGAGTTCATCTTCCGCTGAAGTCTGGAGTCCACAGTAAGATTTGATCAGAAATGCCTGGATATCCTGGAAGACTTGTGGAGACATGTCACATATCAACTCTTCTTATACTAGAGAGCCTGGGGTGAAAACACGAACTGCTGAATGATTGGCCAATGAGAACAATAGAACCATCTCTCCACCAATCACAGTGTAACATTCAGTGTTCCACCCTCACTCCTCCCCCCAGACATGATCCATGCAACCTTCTACAAATTAAGTGGCAACAAAATAATGCTATGGACATATCTCTATAATAATGACATATCTATCCAATGAACACATTTTTGGATATACACTATGGTATAAGATCAATGTATTGAATATGATATGACAAGAAATGCTTTGTTAGCCTCACTATATGAACATGCCTCTACAATAATACATTATCTATTTACATTATGGATATAAACTATGGGAAAATCTCATAATATCTCTTAAATGCAGTCAAAGAGAAGGATGATCATCTACCCTATGGGTTAGATGATCAAGGAAGTCTACATCTACTTATTCATTAAGCTTAGAACGAATGTTATTACTAAATGGTAGATACATAGTCAAAACATGTCTAGAAACCTGGTTTCTAGATCATGGTTTTTGAAACCAAGATTATTAACAGTACAGGTAGTACAGTCATTGGTCGTGCTAAAAGTACTAAAGTGCTAAAAGTAATACATAGAAGTGGTCTGGTTTCTGTATACAAGAATGTCATTCTGTACAGAACAGCCATCTGTCTCCATAGACCTGGTCACACTTTGCATGTCAATGCCTCCTAGGTGTCGATGGGCCACCATGTGTTCACCATTTGCATCCTGGGTGATCAAATGTGGTATCTCATAATGTGTAAATGCCCTCAAAGCCTTTATAGCCTGCTCAGAGACTACAGATGAAAATGTGTTTATGTCTACTCTGGGCCATTCACACTGATGAAAAAACTGACGTGTTGATTATAAACACATAAATAAAAACAAATACATAAAACCCTCTAGTAGGGAGAAAGAATGGAAGTCTGATCTACCTAACCCTTTGTTTTGTAACCATGTTATTACAAAATGATATTATGTGGACTTCATCAATAGCACAAGTAAAGATGTACAATTTATTTGGCACAAGGACAATTCACTTGACTTTGATATCTCAAAAGTTAATGGGAGACCACTGCACAATGCTATCTCTGACTGGAAAGTAAACAAAATGTAAATGTCACTTAATGTCACACCTATTGAACAATGTTTAATGTGTGCAATCCTGTTCTAACCATGGCCCTGTATGGCTCTATCTACAGCACAAACATTCTCTCCTCCCCATAACTATATCAAGTCAGTCCATGCAAAAGTGTGTCAAAGTCAAAGCTGTCTGTAATCCCAAAGAAGAAAGAGGAGTTGATACTTCTTCTACATTGTTTTTGTTTTACTTTTTGCAAAATGTGCAGAGTTTTACAATACAGCTAAAAGGATAACACACCAAACCCTTTGTAGATCAATTACAGTGTTTGTATAGTGAATGGCAGAGAAGCACACTTGTATTATCTAAGTCAAAACAAATCACACTATTCAGAACATGTCTTTGATATAGATAATCATAATGCAAATGTTGGTACAACATGTTGTAGTGTTAGGAGTCGCTGGATTCCATAACCATGTAAAGCTTTGGGGAAAAAAAAGCTAACAAAAAAGAAAACGTACATATTACAATTAGAGTGCCAATGTTCATTAAAGGCCCATGTGCGAATGTTACAATTCTGCCTTGTTTAAATAAGTCTGTATATCACTGTGTTGTGCTGACTCTGATCTCTAAGGACTTTCCTGGTTTATTCATCACTCACACAAGTACAAGTACTACACACACCTCTGGGTTCACACTCTCTAAAGGCATATTCCAACGTGTGTGTGTGTGTGTGTGTGTGTGTGTGTGTGTGTGTGTGTGTGTGTGTGTGTGTGTGTGTGTGTGATAATTAATGAGTAACTCTCACCTCTGTCTTGTTATTCAGACATTCATTGAGACACACTCAAGTTCCCATGAACTTCATTTGTGCATGATTACTCCAAATTCCTTCAGAACAATACAACCTCTATGAATGTGCCTCTCACCTCTCAATTGCAATTCATGCAGAACCATTAAGACAGAAAGAAGAAACCTAATTTGCACACGATTGCCCCCAAATCTGCTTTGGTACTTAAAATTACAAGTTACATTATTTGGTTGTGCATTACCTTGCAAAACAAATAATTGTAAAACCATGAAAACTCTGAATAAGTGTTAATTTACACTAAAATGTGTATTCATTTAAAGGGTGTGTTAAGTCCACAAGCCACTGATTGTTCAAGAATCAACATGCTCATATAATCTACATGCAAAGCATTTATACCAGTTTAGCCATCTTAATAATACTTGCTTTATTAAAACATTTGTGGATAATGCTGATGTTTCTCATCATCTATTATGAAGGTATTGTAAAGTAATATCTAACATGGATGTGTGTGTGTGTGTGTGTGTGTGTGTGTGTGTGTGTGTGTGTGTGTGTGTGTGTGTGTGTGTGTGTGTGTGTGTGTCTGTGTTTGTTTGTGTGTGTGTGTGTGTGTGTGTGTGTGTGTGTGTGCCATTATTTGAAACCCTCTTCAAAAATGTTTGGATCTGGCATGGTGTGTGTGTGTGTGTGTGTGTGTGTGTGTGTGTGTGTGTGTGTGTGTGTGTGTGTGTGAATGAGTATTATCTTACCTCTGTCTTGTTATTAAAGCCATTGTCATAGTGTCAAGTTCCCATAGAAACTTAATCTCTCCATTGGTCTCTCACATAGCTATTCATACGGAACCTTTAAGATAGAGTAGACTATCAAGTCCTACAGAAACCTAATTTAAACACGATTGCTCCGAATCTGTTCAGACAATCTGCACACACACACACACACACACACACACACACACACACACACACACAGACACTTACTTGCTTATGGCAGTCCGTCGATGTCGACGATGACGTTGCTCCAAATAGAGTTCATGGGTTGATTATTGTGGTTGTGCCTTTCGTCTGTGCATAGCCAGATGGCTGCTCAGACCGATGCGTGATCCGCAGACTTTGTCACAGGAGGGGCAGGGGAAGGCAGCTGTGGTGGTTGGTGGTGCTAAGGCACGTTGGTGCCTCTGTGCACGCCGCTGTACTCTCCTCTCTGTGAACTTCTCCTGAAGACGAGTGACTCCCTGATGACAGGTAGCGCTCCAAGTGTGGCGATCAACAGCCAGGGACTCGAGGGTTGGTGGTTTAATGTCACATTTCTTCAGGAGGGTTTTGATATGGTCCTTGTACCGCTTTTTCTGGCCCCCAGCAGACCTTTGACCAACTAGTAGCTGGCCATACATGATCTGTCGGGGTAGACGGTGGGCTGGCATACGGATCACATGCCCAACCCATCTCAGGTGCTTTTGGCCAAGGAGCACTGTAATGCTGGGTGTGTTGGTCCGGTCATATATTTCAACGTAGGGCACCCTGTCTTCCCAAGTCAAACCAAGGATCCTATGGAGGCAACGGATGTGGAAGGCCTCTAGACTGTGGATGTGCCTCTGGTAGGGTGTCCAGGTTTCCGAACCATAGAGCAGCGTGGAGAGGCAAACTGCCTTGTATACAGCTGCCTTGGTGGAGATGGTGAGGTTCCTATTTTGGAAGACCCTGGACCTTAGCCTTTCAAAGGCAGCAGAAGCCAGGCCAATTCGAGCCTGGCACACACACACTTACTTGCTTATGGCAGTCCGTCGATGTCGACGATGACGTTGCTCCAAATAGAGTTCATGGGTTGATTATTGTGGTTGTGCCTTTCGTCTGTGCATAGCCAGATGGCTGCTCAGACCAATGCGTGATCCGCAGACTTTGTCACAGGAGGGGCAGGGGAAGGCAGCTGTGGTGGTTGGTGGTGCTAAGGCACGTTGGTGCCTCTGTGCACGCCGCTGTACTCTCCTCTCTGTGAACTTCTCCTGAAGACGAGTGACTCCCTGATGACAGGTAGCGCTCCAAGTGTGGCGATCAACAGCCAGGGACTCGAGGGTTGGTGGTTTAATGTCACATTTCTTCAGGAGGGTTTTGATATGGTCCTTGTACCGCTTTTTCTGGCCCCCAGCAGACCTTTGACCAACTAGTAGCTGGCCATACATGATCTGTCGGGGTAGACGGTGGGCTGGCATACGGATCACATGCCCAACCCATCTCAGGTGCTTTTGGCCAAGGAGCACTGTAATGCTGGGTGTGTTGGTCCGGTCATATATTTCAACGTAGGGCACCCTGTCTTCCCAAGTCAAACCAAGGATCCTATGGAGGCAACGTCTGCGCTTTCATAGTGCACTCCTCAGAATCTCGCAAAGTCAAACCATCTTCTATCAAAGCTATGCTAGCGGGTATTCAATTTCATCTCCGACCCTTCAGCATGTAGCATTCTCAGCCATCCTTCCATCCGTCTGCTGCTCAACGGCCTCAGGAAAGACCAACCCCAAGGCAAAGATAAAAGATTGCCTCTCACTATTAACTTGGTGCATCAGCTGGTGTGTAGATTGAGACTGGGCTGCTTTTCTTTGTATGAGGATAAAATGTTAGAAGCCACTATTCTCACTGCATTTTATGGGTTCTTAAGGTTAGGGGAATTCACCACTTGCTCACTCTCTTTTAATTCTGAGCATGATCTCACTGTTTCTGATGTATCTTTTGAAAATGACTTATTCACTTTATTTCTGAAGCACTCTAAATCTGATACTTTTAAAAAAGGTGTACCTGTGATCATATCCAAAATTAATACTGAGTTTTGCCCCTTCTCTTCCATGTCTGCCTACCTGCAATACCGAGCCTGCAACCATCCTCATGATCCCCTGTTTCTCCTCCCTGGGGGCAAACCAATGACGAGATCCTGGTTCGCTGAAAAGTTAAAGTCACTGTGCCAGTACTGTGGACTGTCTCCGGAACTCTACACTCCTCACTCACTTCGTATCGGAGCACGACAGCAGCCATGAAAGTGCCGGTCACCACCCTAAAGGCCCTGGGGCGGTGGTCCTCCTCTGCATACGAACGTTACGTGCGCCTAAATCGGGGAGAGATTATGCTGGCACAGAACCTCATGAGTACAAGTGTGTGTAATTATCGCCTCTGAGCGGATTCAAGTTACTCTATTAATATAGAAGCTATGGTGGTAGCTGGGGGATTTGGTTGTATCACGTTATAAGTAATAAAGCAGCATGTCTAGCAATTCCAGTTGGTGTCTCTGTGTGTTGGGGGTGAAGATGGGATAGGCTTAATTAAGTGGGGAGCTCACCCCTCCGGGATCTCACATAATCTTAGTATATCCTAGCAGGATCTAGAAATGCTAGCTGCATTTCGGCACTGTGTCTCCACGCGGAGCAGTGGGATATCAGCTAGGGTGCAGAACGGCGTGGTGTGCCTGCCTCACATAGACTTTCCACATAATGTTAGCATATCCTAGCAGGATCTAGAAATGCTAGCTGCATTTCGGCACTGTGTCTCCACGCGGAGCAGTGGGATATCAGCTAGGGTGCCAAACGGCGTGGTGTGCCTGGCTCACATAGATTTTTCACATAATGTTAGTATATCCTAGCAGGATCCAGAAATGCTAGCTGCATTTTGTCACTGTGTCTCCGTCAAGGAGCAGTGGGATATCCGCGAGGATTAATCGGTAGAGTTAATTCCCGTAGGGCGTCTCGGTTCTGCGTGTTGGGGGTGTTTATATATATATTGTATATTTATTGTATATCCCTGCTCCAATGGTTATTGATGTTCTTCTGTGCTGCACGGAGCAGGGAGAAGCAGAGCCGACGCCATACTAAATGTGACACATACACTTGTATTACTCATCTATAATAAACATTGTTCAATCTTATCGTGAGTTATCTGACTGAAATGGATGTAGCCTGCGGAGTGGGTTCAGCCAGCATAACTTGAGTGGGTCTATGCGGGTGCATACTGTACAACAATGTTTCAACGCTATATATACAGTATATAAGTCAGTCGCACGTCACAGGTGACGTGGCAGTCGCACGTCACAGGTGACGTGGCAGTCAGCTGTCAGTCAGTGACGTGGCAGTCAGCTGTCAGTCAGCTGACCACTTGCCAAGCTATCCTGCTCGGCCTGTCATTCTCCTGCTGCTGCTTCCCAGGTCTGTCGTGAATGTGATATGCGCTTGCTTGCCCCCACCGCCTCCCCAGCACCACCAGTAGGCTCTGCTTATTCTGTCCCCCATGGAGGTGTTTATATATATATTGTATATTTATTGTATATCCCTGCTCCAATGGTTATTGATGTTCTTCTGTGCTGCGCGGAGCAGGGAGAAGCAGAGCCGACGCCATACTAAATGTGACACATACACTTGTATTACTCATCTATAATAAACATTGTTCAATCTTATCGTGAGTTATCTGACTGAACCGTTAAGATAGAGTGGACTATCAAGTCCTATAGAAACCTAATTTGCACATGATTGCTCCGAATCAGACACACACACACACACACACACACACAAACACACACACACACACACACACACACACACACTGTAAACAAAAGTTCAAAAAGACCTATTGACTTTGATGTTTTGCCTTTATTTGTGACTGCACAACCTGTACCATCATTTACATTTAACAACATATAAATACAGATTTAGTGTAATCTTCAATGCTGCTATAAAAGGTCTGTTTTGGTCAAGAGAAATCAGAATGATAATAAAGGGAACATTGACACTTTGTATCTCAAAATGTAGGTGGGACATCTTCCACAAAGACAATTCTGTGTAAAAAAGGATGATAATAAGAATAACGAAAGCTTCAGATATAGTGATATGCAAAGTGAGAGAATTCACACATTTAACAGGCTCAAACACCAGATTTTATTTTTAAACTATTGACTATGATCATGAGAAACCCACTGAAAAGAACAGTTCACTTAAAGAGGATCAACAAAATATCATCTCCAGTTGTTCTAGAATCAGCATGCTCATATACATGTAACGTGTTTATAGTGCATCTTAATAACAAGTTGAAAAGACTATAATGGACTATCACGCTACACTTGGTTATGTTTCTCAGCTTCTAAAGCTCTTGTTATATACCATTCACAGTAATATGATGTATCTTTTGTGTTTATGTCATGATATTTTCTGGCTGATTGAATATGTAAAACTCTTTCTACACTGACCTCAGATTAAATCAAGTGTGTACAACATTGTGAACTTGATTGGTTGATTGATTGTCAAAAGCTTTTTAACACATAAATGTTTTATCCCCAGTGTGAATTATCTGGTGTGATTTAAGGCTAGACAGAAGTTTTGACCACACCGATCACATCAATAAGGTTTCTCTCCTGTGTGAGTTTTTTGGTGGCGTTTAAGAGTGGACATTTGAGAAAAGTGTTGTCCACACTGATCACACCCATAGGGTTTCTCTCCAGTGTGAACTCTCTGGTGGATTTTAAGGTGTGCCATTCGAGAGAATTGTTGTCCGCACTGATCACACCCATAGGGTTTCTCTCCAGAGTGAATTTTCTGATGTCTTTCAAGGTTTGCCACTATAGAAAAGTGTTGTCCACACAAATCACACCCATAGGATTTCTCTCCTGTGTGAATTCTCTGGTGGATTTTAAGGCTGGACATTAAAGAGAAGTGCCGTCCACACTGATCACAGCCATATGGTTTCTCTCCAGTGTGAATTTTCTGATGTCTTTCAAGGTTTGCCATTATAGAAAAGTGCTGTCCACACTGATCACAGCCATAGGGTTTCTCTCCAGTGTGAATTTTCTGGTGTCTTTTTAGGCTGGACATTTGAGAGAAGTGTTGTCCGCACTGATCACAGCCATATGGTTTCTCTCCAGTGTGAATTCTCTGGTGTTTTTTAAGGTCTACCATTAGAGAAAAGTGTTGTCCACACTGATCACACCCATATGGTTTCTCTCCAGTGTGAATTCGCTGGTGTATTTTAAGTTTGGAGATGCAAGGGAAGTGTTTTCCACACTGATCACAGGAGTGTTGTTTTTGCTTAGCCAACCTTCTTTTTCCATTCATCTCTGGTAGGACAGGGATGACAGACTGATGATGAAACACTGGATTGGAAAACAAACAAATAGGAAGGTCATTTAGAGGTGTCTAATGACAAGTTAACTTGTTGTGGATTACCTTGCACAACACACATCCTTCAAAAACCTTGCATGATACAAACTAAGATATATGTATTAACTGGTTACTTAAGACTTAAGTAATACTAAACTTACTTGCATTATATAATTGACATTCTGTGTGCCCAACATAAATTGTATTTAAATGCAGGTGAATTTACAAAAAATATATATTAAAAGGGTGGGCAGAGTAAGTAACATACCAAAGTCTTTGTTTTCCTCCTGTTCAGCAGAGTTGAGGTTGTGAGAGTTCATCTTCCGCTGAAGTCTGGAGTCCACAGTAAGATTTGATCAGAAATGCCTGGATATCCTGGAAGACTTGTGGAGACATGTCACATATCAACTCTTCTTATACTAGAGAGCCTGGGGTGAAAACACGAACTGCTGAATGATTGGCCAATGAGTACAATAGAACCATCTCTCCACCAATCACAGTGTAACATTCAGTGTTCCACCCCTCACTCCTCCCCCCAGACATGATCCATGCAACCTTCTACAAATTAAGTGGCAACAAAATAATGCTATGAACATATCTCTATAATAATGACATATCTATCCAATGAACACATTGTTGGATATACACTATGGTATAAGATCAATGTATTGAATATGATATGACATGACATGACATGACATGACATGACATGACATGACATGACATGACATGACAAGAAATGCTTTGTTAGCCTCACTATATGAACATGCCTCTACAATAATACATTATCTATTTACATTATGGATATAAACTATGGGAAAATCTCATAATATCTCTTAAATGCAGTCAAAGAGAAGGATGATCATCTACCCTATGGGTTAGATGATCAAGGAAGTCTACATCTACTTATTCATTAAGCTTAGAACGAATGTTATTACTAAATGGTAGATACATAGTCAAAACATGTCTAGAAACCTGGTTTCTAGATCATGGTTTTTGAAACCAAGATTATTAACAGTACAGGTAGTACAGTCATTGGTCGTGCTAAAAGTACTAAAGTGCTAAAAGTAATACATAGAAGTGGTCTGGTTTCTGTATACAAGAATGTCATTCTGTACAGAACAGCCATCTGTCTCCATAGACCTGGTCACACTTTGCATGTCAATGCCTCCTAGGTGTCGATGGGCCACCATGTGTTCACCATTTGCATCCTGGGTGATCAAATGTGGTATCTCATAATGTGTAAATGCCCTCAAAGCCTTTATAGCCTGCTCAGAGACTACAGATGAAAATGTGTTTATGTCTACTCTGGGCCATTTACACTGATGAAAAAACTGACGTGTTGATTATAAACACATAAATAAAAACAAATACATAAAACCCTCTAGTAGGGAGAAAGAATGGAAGTCTGATCTACCTAACCCTTTGTTTTGTAACCATGTTATTACAAAATGATATTATGTGGACTTCATCAATAGCACAAGTAAAGATGTACAATTTATTTGGCACAAGGACAATTCACTTGACTTTGATATCTCAAAAGTTAATGGGAGACCACTGCACAATGCTATCTCTGACTGGAAAGTAAACAAAATGTAAATGTCACTTAATGTCACGCCTATTGAACAATCTACAGCACAAACATTCTCTCCTCCCCATAACTATATCAAGTCAGTCCATGCAAAAGTTTGTCAAAGTCAAAGCTGTCTGTAATCCCAAAGAAGAAAGAGGAGTTGATACTTCTTCTACCTTGTTTTTGTTTTACTTTTTGCAAAATGTGCAGAGTTTTACAATACAGCTAAAAGGATAACACACCAAACCCTTTGTAGATCAATTACAGTGTTTGTATAGTGAATGGCAGAGAAGCACACTTGTATTATCTAAGTCAAAACAAATCACACTATTCAGAACATGTCTTTGATATAGATAATCATAATGCAAATGTTGGTACAACATGTTGTAGTGTTAGGAGTCGCTGGATTCCATAACCATGTAAAGCTTTGGGGAAAAAAAGCTAACAAAAAAGAAAACGTACATATTACAATTAGAGTGCCAATGTTCATTAAAGGCCCATGTGCGAATGTTACAATTCTGCCTTGTTTAAATAAGTCTGTATATCACTGTGTTGTGCTGACTCTGATCTCTAAGGACTTTCCTGGTTTATTCATCACTCACACAAGTACAAGTACTACACACACCTCTGGGTTCACACTCTCTAAAGGCATATTCCAACGTGTGTGTGTGTGTGTGTGTGTGTGTGTGTGTGTGTGTGTGTGTGTGCCATTATTTGAAACCCTCTTCAAAAATGTTTGGATCTGGCATGGTGTGTGTGTGTGTGTGTGTGTGTGTGTGTGTGTGTGTGTGTGTGTGTGTGTGTGTGTGTGTGTGTGTGTGAATGAGTATTATCTTACCTCTGTCTTGTTATTAAAGCCATTGTCATAGTGTCAAGTTCCCATAGAAACTTAATCTCTCCATTGGTCTCTCACATAGCTATTCATACGGAACCTTTAAGATAGAGTAGACTATCAAGTCCTACAGAAACCTAATTTAAACACGATTGCTCCGAATCTGTTCAGACAATCTGCACACACACACACACACACACACACACACACACACACACACACACACACACACACACACACACACACACACACACACACATACTTACTTGCTTATGGCAGTCCGTCGATGTCGACGATGACGTTGCTCCAAATAGAGTTCATGGGTTGATTATTGTGGTTGTGCCTTTCGTCTGTGCATAGCCAGATGGCTGCTCAGACCGATGCGTGATCCGCAGACTTTGTCACAGGAGGGGCAGGGGAAGGCAGCTGTGGTGGTTGGTGGTGCTAAGGCACGTTGGTGCCTCTGTGCACGCCGCTGTACTCTCCTCTCTGTGAACTTCTCCTGAAGACGAGTGACTCCCTGATGACAGGTAGCGCTCCAAGTGTGGCGATCAACAGCCAGGGACTCGAGGGTTGGTGGTTTAATGTCACATTTCTTCAGGAGGGTTTTGATATGGTCCTTGTACCGCTTTTTCTGGCCCCCAGCAGACCTTTGACCAACTAGTAGCTGGCCATACATGATCTGTCGGGGTAGACGGTGGGCTGGCATACGGATCACATGCCCAACCCATCTCAGGTGCTTTTGGCCAAGGAGCACTGTAATGCTGGGTGTGTTGGTCCGGTCATATATTTCAACGTAGGGCACCCTGTCTTCCCAAGTCAAACCAAGGATCCTATGGAGGCAACGGATGTGGAAGGCCTCTAGACTGTGGATGTGCCTCTGGTAGGGTGTCCAGGTTTCCGAACCATAGAGCAGCGTGGAGAGGCAAACTGCCTTGTATACAGCTGCCTTGGTGGAGATGGTGAGGTTCCTATTTTGGAAGACCCTGGACCTTAGCCTTCCAAAGGCAGCAGAAGCCAGGCCAATTCGAGCCTGGATGTCGTCGTCTATGGTACAGGATGAAGACAAAGTGCTCCCAAGGTAGGTGAAGTGAGGGACAGTGGCTAGTGGATGCCCGTCCAGGGTGAAGATTGGCGTGTTTGGCTGGGGAGTGAACTCCTGCACGAGTATTTGTGTCTTCTTTATGTTGATCTGGAGACCAATGGCAGTGTATATGGAGGCAACTACATTTAGTGCACGCTGTAGGGATTCTGCTGAGTGGGCAAGTAGAGCGCAGTCATCGGCGTACTGTAGCTCCAGGATATGCTGGGTGGTGAGTTTGGTAGTGGCTTGGAGGCGACGGATGTTAAAAAGGTTACCATCCAGCCGGTACTGTATCCGAATCCCACCTGTGGGGTCCAGATATTTATGGGACAGGAGGGTGACAGTGGAGATGAACATATGAAATATGGTTGGGGCTAGGACACACCTTGCTTGACCCCCACGTCCACACTGAAAAATGGGGATTGTTGGCCACCGTTACTCACGCATGCCTGCATTCCATCATGTAGCTGCCGCAGGAGATTGCGGAACTTCGCTGGCACACCTAACTTCCCCAATACTTTCCACAGCATGTCCCGGTTGACTGTGTCGAAGGCCTTGGACAGATCTATGAATGCCATGTACAGGTCTTTGCGGTGTTCTCTGCATTTTTCCTGTACCTGTCTTGAAACAAAGATCATGTCTGCCGTGCTACGATCACGTCTAAAGCCACACTGGGAATCGGGCAGGATGTTTTCAGTTACATGGTTTGCTAATCGATGTAAGAGAATCCGTGCTAGCACCTTCCCAGCCGTGGATAGAAGAGAGATACCTCTACTGTTACCGCAGTCTGCTTTGTCACCTTTCCTCTTATAGATTGTTATGATGTTAGCATCCTTCCAATCTTGCGGGATGACTTCTGAAGACCAGATGGCAGTGATCAGCTTATGCATTCTACGGAACAGAAGATATCCACCATACTTTAGAATTTCTCCCGGGATCTCATCAAGGCCAGGGCTCTTGTTGTTTTTTAGTCCCTTAATGGCCTTGCGTACCTCTGAAAAGGTGGGGGAGAAGTCCAGCATGTCTACAAGGGGCAGGCAAGGGAGGTCGGAGAGTATGTCCATCTGTACAGGATTTGATGTGTTCAGCAGTGTCTTAAAGTGCTCAGCCCATCTATCCAGGATCTGCTGTTTGTCCTTGTAGAGGGTGGCGCCATCTGCTGACCTTACCGGGGTGATGCTTTTCCTCTGTGGGCCATAGATGGACTTGATGGCATCATAGAAAGCATGACAGTTGTTGGTGTCTGCGTGATGTTGTATTTCTAAGGCCTTCTTTGTCCACCAGTCATTCTCCATGGCTCTGAGGGTGCGCTGGGTTTCACTTCTGAGGCGGTTGAGGTGAGCCTTCAGTACAGTGGATTGTGGATTTGAGAGATGAGCTGCAAGGGCCTTGTGTTTTGCTTGAAACAGATCATGAATTCCCGGTGCACTGTTGTCGAACCAGTCTTGGTGTCTCCTTCTGGTGTACCCTATAGACTCCACAGCCGCTTGGTGAAGGGCCGTGCGTAAGGTGCTCCATGTCGATCCGATGTCTGGATCTGCTGGTGTTTCGGGACTATTGGACAGCTGGTCAGCTACCTTTTTCCTAAGCTGGTTGACCGAGTGCTCGAACTTCAATGCATCACAATTAAGCCTCCTGGAGGGTGGTGTTTTTCTCTGTTGAGGGCGAATTTCTAGGTCAATCTTTGTTCTGATCAGACGGTGGTCAGTCCAACAGTCGGCTCCACGCATGGCCCTGGTGATGCGCACCTCCTTCCTGTCCGCCTGACGAATGATGATGTAATCTAGGAGATGCCAGTGTTTAGAGCGAGGGTGTTGCCAGGATGTTTTGTACTTGTTCTTCAATTGGAACAGGGTGTTTGTGATGACCAATTGATGTTCAGAGCAAAGAGTGAGGAGACGGAGACCATTGTCGTTAAGCTTGCCAACACCGTGCTGACCAATCACTTCCTTCCACAGTGCACTGTCAGAGCCCACTCTTGCGTTAAAATCCCCTAGTAGAATGAGCTTGTCAGTGGGCGGTGTTTTACTGATGGCGGAGTGCAGGGAGGCATAGAACTCTTCCTTGCATTGAGGGTCAGCAATCAGTGTTGGGGCATAAGCGCTGATGAGGGTGCAATAACGGTTCTTTGTGAGGGGAATCCGCCAGGTCATCAGTCGTTCGCTAATGCCAACGGGGGATTCTGGAATCTTCTGAAGTAGGGAGGTCCTCACAGCGAAGCCTACCCCATGGAGGTGGCGGGAGCCTTCCGGAAGCCCCTTCCAGAAGAAAGTATAGCCTTCTCCCACCTCTGCTATGGAATCCTCCCCATGGAAGCGGGTTTCGCTGAGGGCCGCAATCTCGATGTTATACCTCTTCAGCTCGTGTGCCACCAGCGCTGTTCTTCTGCGGGGGCGAGAGGAGTCATTGCGCACGTCCAGAAGAGTTCAGACGTTCCAAGTCGCCATTGTGAGTGTCAATCGTGTTTTCTTGTTGTGTTTTCGACCGCATAGGGGATGACCCGGCAGCTGCGGTAGGCTGCCCGGGTGAAAAGGAACAGACCATTTTTAGGCCACCTTTTCTAGGCCCTTCCCATTTCAGGGTGAGCAGGGTGGGGCTGCTCAGTCACGTGGAAAGCTGCCGGAGAGACACGCTGTTCCGTCCCGTATCTCGGCGACCATCTATCCCACGCCGCCTACGTGCAGAGTTGGGCTAGGTACTCCCAGTCACATCCTGACCTGTATCTGCTACCCTTCTCCATCGCCGCAGGACTTGGGGGGTGGGGAATGGGGTGGGAATGGGGGTGGGGGTATTTGGAGCAGGCCTGCGCAAGGAGTTGATTATAGTGAAGGAAGTGGTGCGCAGTCACTACCCTCACTACCTTGGCTCCACCCTACGTCCTCCAGTGGCATGAAAAGCTCATGACGACCTTCTGTAGAGAGGAGTTGCAGAAGACTGCCAGCACATCGGTCTGTTGATGGCTGCCTGATGCGGGTCTTCACAGCAGATTTGTCCTTCCGGGTTCACTCCCGTAGCCAACACATACAGTGCGCCCAGTAGGCAATGAGGCACCAATTGACCTTCATCCGCCTTCACTGCCGTTGTGACGTGTGTCACGTGTCATCCTCCGCCAGTTCCGCCGTTGTGGTCTTCGGACCGCTCTTCGTCTGGAACCTCCCCCTCGACCTTACCGCCATGGGTGACCCTACCAGGAGCATAAGCTCCTGACGGCATCGCTCTCAGGTTCATTGGGACACGCAAGGCTCTCCACCACGACAAGGTGGCGATCCATGGAGAACAAAGGGTTATTTGTGACTGCAAAACCTGTACCATCATTTACATTTAACAACATATAATTACAGATTTAGTGTAATCTTCAATGCTGCTATAAGAAAGGTCTGTTTTGGTCAAAATAAATCAGAATGAGAATAAAGGGAATATTGAGACTTGTGTATCTCAAAATGTAGGCAGGACATCTTCCACAAAGGAAATTCTCTGTAAAAAAAAAAGGATGATAAGAATAACGAAAGCTTCAGTTGTAGTGATATGCAAAGTGACAGAATTCATACATTTAACAGGCTCAAACACCAGATTTTATTTTTAAACTCTTGGCTATGATAATGAGAAACCCACTAAAAAGAACAGTTCACTTAAAGAGGATCAACAAAATATCATCTCCAGTTGTTCTAGAATAATCCTGCTCATATACATGTAACATGTTTATAGTGCATCTTAACTCTTTTAGTGCCACCCGTTCACCACTAGAGGGTGCCCCAGGTGCCATAGAAAATCCCATAGAGATATGCTGGTATATGCAGAAGCCCTGCAGCCATGACTTGCCTGAACACTTTCCTTTGTGCATGTACAGGAAGAGGATGAAGTTAGCTTGAAGTTAGCTATTGGCTACCAAGCATTTTAGAAGCCTTATTTTCGTCAACTTAGCCATGATTAAACCTTGCACACCTCATGCATGGGAAAAAAACAGAGAAGAATGAGCTCTAAAAAATCCAATGCAATCCTGGATTGCATTGGAGTGGATTTGTGCAGTTTGTTCACAGCTTTCAAACAAAAAAATCCGATTGGAAATCCGTTCAGGCATTCTTGAGATAATCGCCATTATGTTTTACATGTTATGTAAACAAACATGGCTGCCCTGTATGTTAGATGGGGTTGTATGGGGGTGGAACATGCAAAATCGCGATTGAAATCATGTTCACTAGATTTGATGGGGTCCAAAAAAATATTTTTTTTAAAAAAAATTCAAAAAAAATTTTTTTTTTTTTTTTTTTTTTTTTCAAAAACCGAATTTATTCGGTTTTGGCATATGTAATACGTTTTAAAAAACCGAACTTTTTCGGTTTTGGCACTGGATGAGCAAGTTGAAAAGGCTATAATGGACGATCACACTACACTTGGTTATGTTTCTCAGCTTCTAAAGCTCTTATACCATTCACAGTAATCTAATGTATCTTTTGTGTTCATGTCATGATATTTTCTGGCTGATTGAATACGTAAAACTCTTTCTACACTGACCTCAGATTAAATCAAGTGGTTACAACATTGTGAACTTGATTGGTTGATTGATTGTCAAAAGCTTTTCAAAACATATCACAATTAAATGTTTTATCCCCAGTGTGAATTATCTGGTGTGATTTAAGGCTGGACAGAAGTTTTGACCTCACGAGAGCAGATCAGTGATTGTTTCATTTCTCTGTTTATCAGAATAAATCTGCTCAGATGAGAAATCCTGGTCTGTGGTGCTTTTCAACACAATGCACGATCACGTCTGTTACACATAGACCTGGTCACACTTTGCATTTCAATGCCTCCTAGGTGTCGATGGGCCACCATGTGTTCACCATTTGCATCCTGGGTGATCAAATGTCGTATCTCATAATGTGTAAATGCCCTCAAAGCCTTTATAGCCTGCTCAGAGACTACAGATGAAAATGTGTTTATGGCCACTCTGGCCCAACACTGATGAAAAAACTGACGTGTTGATTAAAGTGCTTTGTACCTGATAAATAAACACATACATAAAAACAAATACGTAAAACCCTCTAATAGGGAGAAAGAATGGAAGTCTGATCTACCTAACCCTTTGTTTTGTAACCATGTTATTACTAAAATGATATTATGTGGACTTCATCAAAAGCACAAGTGAATATGTACAATTTATTTGGCATTCACTATATGGACTTTGTCGCAAAAATAATTTGTATGTAGGCCTAGGCCTGTTTATTTTTTTAAATGATCTATAAATTGAAACCCAATGTCCTATGTAAAGTGAATGTTCTAACCCACACACCGCCTACATGAATACATTAAAATGCATCAATCTATTCTCACCTCCTTTGGGCAGAATCCAAAATACAGCTCTGCAGACTTGGAGGTCACCAAAACCTCCTCCTGCTCATCAGAGAAGACCCTAAATGGAAGTTTACAGACCTTGTAGCACCTCATCTGAGGCTGCCTTTAGCACGTCTTGGGTTATTAAGCCCCTCGTCCTCGCCCTGCGTACTGACAGAGTATCACCTCTGTCTTGTTATGCAAGCAGAACCATTGAGACAAATTCAAGTTCAGGCAGAAACCTCATTTGTTCAGGATTACTCAAAATCCCTTCAGAACAAAACAACCTCTATTAATGCCCTCTTATGAATGTGTCTCTCACCTCGCTGTTGCTATTCATGGAGAACCATTAAGAGTGGACTATCATCAATTTGCACATGATTGCTCCAAATCACTCACACACACACACACACACACACACGCACGCACGCACGCACGCACGCGCGCACACACACACACACACACACACACACACACACACACACACACACACACACACACACACACACACACACACACACACACACATTACTGTGTGAACAAAAGCTAAAAATAAAATAAAATAAACTCTTGATTTTGAACGATTGCCTTTATTTGTGACTGCACAACCTGTGCTTACCATCATTTACATAATGGCTAGTTTGTTATAGAACATAACTTGAAACTTGAATAATATTAAAATCAAAGAAAATCAGAATGAGAATAAAGGGAACATTCAGACTCAAATCTCAAAATGTAGGTGGGACATCTTCCACAAAGACAATTCTGCATAAAAAAAATAAAAATAATGAAAGCTTCAGATGTATTGATGCAGGGAAAGAATATGCAACATGACATAATTCATACATTTAACACCATCTTTAATTTTTAAACTCTTGACATGCTGATAAGAAATCCATTAAAATAACAATTCACTTAAAGAGGATGTTAATTCTACTTGCAATTAATAAACAAAATATAATCTCTAGTCATTTTGTTCTAGAATCAGCATGCTCATATACATGTAACGTGTTTATAGTTTAACCATCTTAAACGGGGGGGGGGGAGGGGGGCATTGGGATGAACCACGTTTAAGGCCGCCATGCGAGCCCCGATATCTCTGGACTCGAGGCAGCTGTCTTCTCTTAAGAGGTAGCCGTGGGTGGTGCCCTTCCACATTCCTGCCCTGTCCCAGTTGTGCCATAGCAGCACTGGATGGTCACGGCGCACAGCTGGAACATGGTTCCTTTGGCTGTAACTCACTGTGACGCCCAACTGTGGTGTGGTTCTGTGGTGGGCACCGAAAGCACCAGGTTTGTAAACATTCTTGTAGAGGTCCCAGAGCATCAGCCTGAGCGCAGCAAAGGTGTTGGCTCGAACACCCCGAATCGCAGGTATTGTGCGACGAGCCAGAGGTGGTGCATTGTTAAGCGCCCTAAAATTTGGTTGCAAAGCGAAGCCCTTCACTTTGATCGTGATGACATAGAAGGGGAGCGGTCTTGGCGTCCGTGGCAGCGCCATCACCGCCCGCCGCCTCCTATTCCTCCGTCGCAACCTCCTAGCCATCCTCTGCACCATCTTGACAAATCTCTCTGTCGTGGAGCAGGCTCTTCCCCTGAACAGACAGTGGAAACTCTTCTGTGTGTCAATGGACGTGGAATGGATTCAAATCCAGGCGTGTTTATTTCTAACCTTGCGTCGTCTTCGCTTAGGCTACTTAACAGACCCGTTTGAGCCGGTTGCCACTGCCTCTTCCAGGGCCACTGCCTCTTCCAGGGCCACTGCCACTTCCAGGGCCACTGCCTCTTCCAAACAACTGTGTTTCCGAAACACAATGAAATCATCTGCCTGCATCCACCCGATCCATTGGCTGACCCCATACAGCCAGGAGGGCCACCGGTGATCATGAATGTCTTCAATTTAACTCGGGGAAAGATGGACATCGGCGGTATGCGATTTCCTTGGGCATTCACTTTCTGCCAAGGCCATGGTGATGAGTGTTAGCCTGACACTTCAGTCCGCACATCACCCCCCCCTGTTGGTGGGTGGTTTGTAGTGTGGACTGAAGCTGCACATATTTTAATCTATTTCAAACGCGACTGAAGAGCGGGCGCATTGAATGGGCCAATCAGGGTTGTATGCTTGGGGCACGTGAACTCTATGCTCCGGTCCCAGCCCCCTCCAAACAGAGCTCTTGAGCTCACGTGAGACTCGCTCGTGGACTCTGATTGGTGTCCTCTGCCCACGTGAGAGTCTAGTGGACTCTGATTGGTCCGTGAAAACTGTCATGGCGGAGTCAGACTCGACTCGTATTATTAATAAACTATGAAATAGTGCCGTTTCCTCACGTTTGAATACCATTTTGCACTAACGTAAACATGCAGACATATAATATGTTATGAGAAATAACGTATTTTTGCAATGTCACGCCACGTCGCGTGTGTGTGTGTGTATGTGTGTGTTTGTGTGTGTGACGTCAATAGGCTTTAGCCCGCCCACGCCGAAATAGAATCTGCCCTGGTAATCTCAGACTCTCCCGGAGTGAAACGTAGTGAACGTAGTGTGAGATGTCTGGCGCTCGCAGTCAGGCAAGATGAGCGTGCCCCTCTCAGCTGATGTCATTGCCCCCCAGTTGTTTCATCCCCCTCCTGGAGACAATTCTGTCTGGGGTCTGGACTGTTGTGATGCCGGTCTCGTCCATATTCCACACATCCATCGCTTCAGAGGGCTGGGTGGGGCCGTCCAGGACAGTAGCCAGGTTTCTGAAGAACGCGTCCACGTTGAACCTATTGAAGCTTGTCGCACGGTAAAGGCTAGTCGCCGCTGGACGGCGTATGGACAACTGTTGGTGCCTCATCATGAATACCCAGAACCAATCTCCCTCCCATTTCTTTATTGTCCCATGCCGCTGGATACTTGGTGTTGTATCTTTTGGAAAGCTGGTACGCAATTTGCGGACCAGAACATTTTAGATAAAAAATATGTAGGCTATTTATTTATTTATAATTATACATGAACTACTATGCTCGAGCCTCACCTACAGTACATATATTTATTTTTTTGTTCTGCTGTTTATATATAGGCCTACCACTTCATTGTTTGAAAGGAAGCCGAACAATAAATACGTTTTACTCTTATGTACCTGTACAAAAGACGTAACAATAAAGTACAACCTTGAACCAGTATCACTGGCCCATCCCTGCATTCCCTGTATCCATGTTACTACAACTTTTTTTTTTTACAACAAGGGTTCATATTTTAGATTGCAATTAGGTAAAAGAAAAAGTGAGTGTTCAAATGTTTTCATTTGCTTCATTCTATTGTTTTATCGCGTTTACCGTGCTAAAATGTGGGGCATGCGTACACATGGGGGCATGCGTACAAGTGGCTAAATATGTATTTTTAGACACAATAAGCCAGCAGTTTTTTTGCTTTATTGCTATTTACAGTAACACTTCTAGCCCCCATAAGTCACAACATCAAACCATGAAAGGTTGCGTTGTATCTTGGGAATGGGCTTATTCTGTGTAAAATTACATATTTAGCCACTTGTACGCATGCCCCCAGCCACTGAAATAAGAATCTCTAAAAGAATAGAAAGAGAGCCCTTGTTGTAAAAAAAAAAAACAAAGTTGTCCTTTAATGACAAGCCTATTGGCCAATGTTTAATGTTTAATCAAGGACCTGTATGGTTCTATCTACAGCAGATGTCCCTACATGTGCTCCACCATTCTCTCCTCCCCATAACAATATCAAGTCAGTCCATGCAAAAGTGTGTCAAAGTCAAAGCAGTCTGTAATCCCAGAGAACAGAAAGGACAGTGGGGGTTAAATGCAAAAATGTGCCAAAGTCAAAGCAGTGTGTAATCCCAAAGAAGATAAAGGAGGTGATACTTATTTTTTTATGTATATATATTTTATTGTTTTTACTTTTTTGCAAAATGTGCAGACCTTTACAATAAAGCTAATAATACAACAAACCCTTTGTAGAGAAATTACAGTGTTTCTAGTGAATGGCAGAGAAACACACAAATCTCAGCCATTGTTCCAATGCGTACCATTTATAACGTGTGTTACAAATGGACCGATTTGTGCACACCTGCTTTGGTGTTGTTTACCGATCAGAATGAATGTGCATATCATGTTAATCTATTGCAATCTATTGTAGAACAGATAAATAAAGACAACCAAGCAGAATTTAACTCAGCAACATTAAAGAAAAATGTGTAGACCAAAGATACCAAAGATCACAGTGACCTTTTTTACTTTCTCTTTTTTAAAGTTTATCCTGGATATTTTCCTCCAGCGTGGATGAAATGACTTCCCACTTCATGTGCACGTACACCAGGGTCCTGGTGACACGCTGACATGATGACGTGATGAAAATGAAACAATCAAGAGATGGGCGTGTTACCAAAGTGACATATCAATATAAAAATGAAATATTAAAGCAGGAGTGTGTAATCCTAAAGGGTGTGATTGTGTGATATGGAGAAGACAAAGATCCAAGTAATATCTAACATGGACGTGTGTGCGTGCGTGCGTGTGTGTGCTTTTATTTGAAAACCCTCTTAAAAAATGTTTGGATCTGGCATGTTATTTGTTGTTGTAGATTCAAATAAAAGTATTCAAATGTGTGTGTGTGTGTGTGTGTGGGGGGGGGGGGTATTTATCACCTCTGTCTTGGTATGCAAGCAGAACCATTGAGACAAATTCATTTAAGTTCCCACATAAACTTCATTTGTGAAGGATTACTCAAAATTCCTTCAGAACAAAACAACCTCTATTAATGTCCTCTTATGAATGTGGGTTAGCTAGTAACCTAGCTATTGGTATTCATGCATGAACATTAAAATAGACTGGACTATCATCAATTTGATAGTCCACTCTATCTTCTTTGGGATTACACACTGCTTTGACTTTGGCAAATTTTTGCTTTTATGTTTTGCCTTCATTTGTGACTGCAAAACCTGTACCATTATTTACATTTAACAACATTATAAATAAAGATTTAGTGTAATCTTCAATGCTGAGAATAAAGGGAACATTGAGACTTGTGTATCTCAGAATTTAGGCGGGACAATTATGTGTAAAAAAGGATGATAATAAGAATAATGAAAGCTTTAGATGTAGTGTTGCAGGGAAATAATATGCAAAGTGACAGAATTCATACATTTAACAGGCTCAAACACCAGATTTTATTTTTAAACTCTTGACTATGCTAATAAGAAACTCACTAAAAAAGAACAGTTCACTTAAAGATGATGTTAATTTTACTTGCAATTAATCAACAAAATCATCTCCAGTCATGTTGCTCTAGAATCAGCATGCTCATATACATGTAATGTGATTATAGTTTAACCATCTTAATAACACTTTCTTATGAAAAGACTATAATGGACTATCATGCTACAATTGGTTATGTTGAAGTTTCTCAGCTTCTATGAAGCTCTTGTCATATACCATTCACAGTAATCTGTATCTTTAATAATATAATAATGTGTAAACACATAAAAGATACAAGCAATGTATCTTTTATTTGTTTACGTCATGATATTTTTGGCTGATTGAACTCTTTCTACACTGACCACAGATTAAACCAAGTGTGTACAACATTGTGATCAACAACTTGATTGGTTGATTGATTGTCAAAAGTTTTTCAACACAATTAAATGTTTTGTCCCCAGTGTGAATTATCTGGTATGATTTAAGGCTGGACAGAAAACTTTGACCACACCAATCAATAAGGTTTCTCTCCTGTGTGAGCTTTCTGGTGGCGTTTAAGGCTAGACATTTCAGAGAAGTGTTGTCCACACTGATCACAACCATATGGTCTCTCTCCAGTGTGAATTTTCTGGTGTCTTTTAAGGTGTGCCATTTGAGAAAAGTGTTGTCCACACAGATCACACCCGTAAGGCTTTTCACCAGTGTGAATTTGCTGGTGTCTTTTAAGGTTTTCCATGTGAGAGAAGTGCTGCCCACACTGATCACATCCATAGGGTCTCTCTCCGGTGTGAATTCTCTTATGGCTTTTAAGGCTGGACACTAAAGAGAAGTGTTGTCCACATTGATCACAGCCATATGGTTTCTCTCCAGTGTGAATTCTCTGGTGGCTTTTAAGGCTGGACATTACAGAGAAGTGCTGTCCACACTGATCACAGCCATAGGGTTTCTCTCCAGTGTGAATTCTCTGTTGGATTTTAAGGTGTGCCATTCGAGAGAATTGTTGTCCACACTGATCACATCCATAGGGTTTCTCTTCAGTGTGAATTTTCTTAACTCTGTATTAACAATACAGAGTCAAAACAATAATATATATATAAACCATGATTATTAACAATACAGGTGGTACAATCAAAGGTCGTGCTAAACATGTATGTTAAATTAATGGCTGAAATCCTTCAGAACATGTGTAATATTCCCTGCACTTGTTTTGATTTAAGTTGCTTTAAATTGATTTGACTACATAGAGTACATAGAAGTGGTCTGGTTTCTGTACAAGAATGTCATCCTGTACAGAACAGCCATCTCTTTTCATAGACCTGGTCACACTTTACATTTCAATGCCTCCTAGGTGTTGATGGGCCACCATCGACACCTAACAACAATTTGCATCCTGGGTGATCAAACGTGGCATCTCATAATGTGTAAACTCTGGACGATTAATGTGCTTTGTCCCTGATAAATAAACATAACATAAAACCCTGTATAGGGAGAAAGAATGGAAGTCTGATCTACCTAACCCTTTGTTTTGTATGTAGGGAAAATAAAAAGTGAGTGTTAAAATGTTTTCATTTGCTTCATTCCATTGTTTTATCGCGTTTACAGCGTTTACCGTGTTAAAATGTGGGGCATGCGTACACACGGGGGCATGCACAAGTGGCTAAATATGTATTTTTAGACACAATAAGCCAGCAGTTATTTTATTGCTATTTACAGTAACACTTCTAGCCCCCATAAGTCACAACATCAAACCATGAAAGGTTGCGTTGTATCTTGGGAATGGGCTTATTCTGTGTAAAATTATTTAGCCACTTGTCCACTGAAATAAGAATCTCTAAAACAACCACACTGATCACATCCATAGGGGTTCTCTCCTTTTTTAATTTCCTGGTGTCTTTTAAGGTTTCCCATCTGAGAGAAGTGCTGCCCACACTGATCACACCCATAAGGTTTCTCTCCAGTGTGAATTCTCTGGTGGCTTTTAAGGTGGTGCATTAAAGAAAAGTGTTTTCCACACTGATCACATGAGTGTTGTTTTTGCTTAGCCAACATTCCTTTTCACCTCTTTTCTCCCATCTCTCTCCATTGGACTTCCTTTCCGTTCCCACAGAAACTTAATTTGTGCATGAATACTCAACATTCCTTCAGAACAAAACAACCTCTATTAATGTCCTCTTATGAATGTGTCTCTCACCAACTATTGCTGTTCATGCAGAACCGTTAAGATAGAGTGGACTATCAAGTCCTATAGAAACCTAATTTGCACATGATTGCTCCGAATCAGACACACACACACACACACACACTAGGGGTGGGACGATATTGGTATCTCACGATACGATATCTATCACGATATTAGGCTCTCGATAACAATATTATCACGGTATTCAATATATTGCGGTATTCGATATATTGCAAGAAATGTCATCAACGATATATCACGATATCTGTAACTGAAAATGAAAAAAATAAGTATAAAGGCAAAAATCTGGAATTACACATGTATTCCATAATCGTACACATTATTGTACCAACAAACATATGTCAGTGCATCTTGCCTCCTTATATCTTGCCTCCTTACAGAGTCAACAGAACCCTAAACAAACACTGACTGCAACATTGCAACTTGCCCACAATTTGTCTGTCCATAACAAACAATGCGTACTATCCATAACTAAAAATGTAGTAACAATGTAATTGAAAAGAAACATAAAATAAAATGGACAGAAAGCGCTGAGCAATGAGCATAGCATACTGTAAACCTGGACAGATTTCAATGCTTAGCAGGCAAGGATCACACATTGTTTTAAATGTGGGCCTATTGTAGTTCTTCACATCAAGATGAAAGATATTAAGTAAAGATTATCAAGTAACATCAGTAACTTCTTTTAAACTTTTAGTTCTTTACAGTCTTCAGTGCAAGATAAGAACAAAGATAAGAGAAAAATATATAAATAATAAATTTGACACTAAAAAGTGCTGGCAATTAAATGCCAAGTTAACCTGGACACAGTGCTTTCTGAACAGTAGCACTATCAACTGTTTATGTAAACCTAGACTGGACCCATTTCAGTGCAAGTATTTTCAACACCTTGCTCTACGTAAACTTGGACCCATCTCAGTTCTTAGTGCAAGTAAAGTATAACAATAAAGAAACAAGAATACAATTAAATGAAAGTCTGAGGACATACTAAACCAGACCTCCCTTTTGTTAAACCTGCACACATTAAGCCAAATTCCTTATTTTTTAATGACAAAATTCTTTTTAAGGAACACCAGCTGATCAGTGTGCTCAGGGGTGATTGCACTCCTCTTAGCGGTGATGATGTCACCAGCAGTGGAAAATACTCTCTCCGATGGAACGCTAGTTCCAGGGACACACAGATACCTTTTGGCAATCTTTGCCAGGAGTGGGTACCTGTGTGCCTCCTTTCTCCACCAAGCAAACGGATCACCATCCAGTTCGAGGGATTTAGCTTCCCTGTACAGCTTGACCTCCTCTTCAGCAGTGGCTGTAGGTGTCAACCTGGAGGGGGGAGAACTGACAGTCTTGAAAGTTTTTCCAAGAAGGCGATCTAGCGCAGATCGCTTCTTTGGTGGTGGCGCATCCTCCTCCATAGCAGAAGCACTCCCCTCAGCAGCAGCACTCCCCTCAGCAGCAGCAGCAGAAGCACTCCCCTCAGCCGCAGCAGTCACCTCCGAGTCTGCACATCCTCGCTCGCGTTCTGCATCCTCCTCCTGTAAGACAAAAAAACATTGGCACAGAGTGGCACACCTTCATTATTACTGTATATCACACAATGAAAACATCATCACATAAAATCAAACATTTTGTATTAATTTTCAAATATTGTATTGGATGTATATCCAACAGTAGTTGGTTTAATGGCACAATACAATTTAAATGACCTGCTGTTTAGTGTTGCCACTGTTGTAATTACCATAATGGCAGCAGCCTTTGACACCACCATGGCATAGGTCTCCTCCACCTCTCGAGGTGGCAAGAAAGGCATATCCTTGAACCTGGGGTCTAAGGCACTTGCCACGTAGAGGAAGCTTTTGTCCCTGGCAGACGTGTAGCGCTTTGCTAGATCTCCATGGATGGCATTCTTCAGCCCTCTGACAACAGGGGCATCCGCACCAGAGCTGGCCGTGTCACTCCGCAGTTGAGTCAGAAGAGGAGCGATGATGGAGACTGTGGCGCTCTTCTCCTCACACATACTGTTGGTTGCCACCAGCATTGGCTCCAGGGCTTCAACAACTGCTTCAGCATTGCTCAGGTCTCCTTCAGTCAGGTTGCAGACGTCAGTAGCATTCTTTCTGACCTTTAAAGAAAGAACAGGACAGAGCAGAACAGAATAGAACTTCCATTAAAACCATTGTTAATAAAAATAAAGAACAGGACAGAACCCAATGGAACCTCCTTTAAAACCATTGTTAAAGAAAAATAAAATACAGTATTAACATTTTATTATGTATTCTAAATTCATGTAAATTAGTATGTATACATATAGTAGGCTGTTACTATTTATTTATTTATCTATTTATTAATATGTTAGGCTGTAACCTAATTATCACAATGTTCTAAACAACAAACATCACACATTATGGATGATTCATACAATTCATTCACAATATAGAATTAAGCAACTTACCTCTGGAGACAAGAGGGCAGCAGTGACAGCAGGCTGTTGCTCAAGGAACCTCTGGAGCATCTCATAGGCACTGTTCCAGCGGACAACAACATCAGTGATGAGCTTGTTGTGTTTAAGGCCAAGACAGGTCTGGTTCTTCTTCAGGGCTGCAGCTGATTGATTGAATACTGTATTAGTACTAGTTTGCATAGGAAAAGACAGTACAGTTCAGTAAAGCCCTGCTTCATCACACAAGACTGTCACACAAAACTAGTGAAAATAGCAGATCTACAAGCACACAACACCTCCTTTTTTTCCATTTTTAAAATGATAAAATACAAAACGTTTTATATACATACATAAATGATAGACATAGTGTGCCACTCCACTCTCGTTCAGAACAAGTGTTGATGTACTTTTGTACTATTAAGTATGCAGTATTACTTTATTTTGTGTATTTATTCGTTTTTGTGTCAGCTTGTTGGCACTGGGAAAAAAAAACGTTATGTAAATTGTGTCTGAATAATAAGGATTGAGCTGCGAGGCAGCCAGACAAAATAAAATCATTAATTCATTCATTCATTCATACAATATTAAGAAAAATGTTAAATATATTAGGCCTTTTTTACCTGCTGGGGGGCTGTGGAAGAAGGCTGTAATCCTCCGGACTTTCCCAAGCAGTTGAGCAATGTTAGGCAGCTTTAGGGCACGCTGGACGGCAAGATTCAACACATGAGCAAAGCACCGAATGTGTTGATAACCAGTAATCTCAACTGCGAGGCACATATTTGACGCGTTGTCGGTAACCACGGCTGGGTCTTTGTCTGTGAGCTTCCATTCTTCTGTAGCCTTCTTTAGCTCTCTTGCCAAGTTGACGCCAGAATGAGACTCGTCCATCTCCCGAGTTTGAAGGACGTAGTTTTGTAGCTGCCAGTCCACATCAATAAAGTGACCAGTAAGGGTTAGAAAAGACTCAGTGGCTCTTGAAGTCCAACCATCGCAGGTTAGTGAAACTCGCTCAGCAGACGTCATTTCTTCTTCCACCTTCGCTTTGGTTTCTGCATACAATGCGGGGATGACGGTTTCAGTGTCTACGAGACGGGATCTCATATCTTGGCTCGAGTACCTTCATCATGTTGACAAAACCGTCGCATTCCACGACACTGTACGGACGTAGGTCCTTACAGATGAACACGCCGATAGCTCTGGTTATATCTTGATGCCTTGGAGACCCAAAGGGAAGCTTTGCTTTCGCTTTAAAAGAGTCAGTGATCGTAGGCTGATTTGGGCTAACTATTTTGACCCCCGTCGCTAGATCGGGATGATGATGGTCAAGGTGGCTCTGCAGATTCGAAGTGTTGCTGGTGTATTTTACCTTGTGATGGCAGTGCTTGCAGATTGCATGTGTTTTGTCCAGTGTTCCGTCATCATTCTCATAAAAGCCAAAGTGGGTCCAGACTTTACTATGGAACTTTGCCGGTGGATCTTTTATTTGCCTCTCCCTCTCGCTGTTCGCCGCCATTCTGTGTGTGTGTTCGCTCGTTCATTCAGTTAGCTTCATAGAGTTATAATAAGAAGGTTAGCTTGCTACTAGTAGCCTACTACTACCACGCTGTTGTGTTTACTGTTCACCAAGGCAGAAGCTGTAGTAGACTGTGTACTTCCGCCCGGCCGATTTGAGACTTGTTTATTTGATTAGCGCCACCGGAGGACCAGCAGCAAAGTACTGCACTCTGTGGCAACCAGGCGAATTCATAGAGCTCATGGACGTTCTAATAAATTATCGATATTTGCACGGCATGTTACCGATAATTATCGCGGGCGATAATACCGCGGTATATCGAAATATCGATATTTTGTCCCAGGCCTAACACACACACACACACACACACACACACACACACACACACACACACACACACACACACACACACACACACACACACAAACTGTAAACAAAAGTTCACCTATTGACTTTGATGTTTTGCCTTTATTTGTGACTGCAAAACCTGTACCATCATTTACATTTAACAACATATAATTACAGATTTAGTGTAATCTTCAATGCTGCTATAAGAAAGGTCTGTTTTGGCCAAAATAAATCAGAATGAGAATAAAGGGAACATTGAGACTTGTGTATCTCAAAATGTAGGCAGGACATCTTCCACAAAGGAAATTCTCTGTAAAAAAAGGATGATAAGAATGACGAAAGCTTCAGTTGTAGTGATATGCAAAGTGACAGAATTCATACATTTAACAGGCTCAAACACCAGATTTTATTTTTAAACTCTTGACTATGATAATGAGAACCCCACTAAAAAGAACAGTTCACTTAAAGAGGATCAACAAAATATCATCTCCAGTTGTTCTAGAATAATCATGCTCATATACATGTAACATGTTTATAGTGCATCTTAATAACACGTTGAAAAGACTATAATGGACTATCACACTACACTTGGTTATGTTTCTCAGCTTCTAAAGCTCGTATACCATTCACAGTAATCTGATGTATCTTTTGTGTTTGTCATGATATTTTCTGGCTGATTGAATACGTAAAACTCTTTCTACACTGACCTCAGATTAAATCAAATGGTTACAACATTGTGAACTTGATTGGTTGGTTGATTGTCAAAAGCTTTTCAAAACATATCACAATTAAATGTTTTATCTCCAGTGTGAATTATCTGGTGTGATTTAAGGCTGGACAGAAGTTTTGACCACACCAATCACATCAATAAGGTTTCTCTCCTGTGTGAGTTTTTTGGTGGCGTTTAAGATTGGACATCACAGAGAAGTGCTGTCCACACTGATGACAGCCAAATGGTTTCTCCCCAGTGTGAATTTCTGGTGTCTTTTAAGGTTTCCCATGTTAGAGAAGTGTTGTCCACACTGATCACAGCCGAGCGTCTAGTCGGCGCCCTGGCCAACTCGGGAACAATGTAAATAGGGGATGAATGCCCCGCCCTTTAATGCAAACCCCATTATACCTGTTGTCATAGGATCTGTTTTGACCATCTGTTTGCATGTGTCCATTTATGCCCATATATGGGGATATCTATCTGTCTACGTCCATTTCATGTCCATATATGGAGATCTCTGTAGGACCCGTTTTGACCATCTGTTTGCCTGTGTCCATTTATGCCCATATATGGAGTTATCTGTCTGTCTGCGTCCATTTTATGCCCATATATGGAGATCTCTGTAGGACCTGTATTGACCATCTGGTTGCCTGTGTCCATTTATGCTCATCCCATTATACATGTTCTCATAGGACCCGTTTCGGAAAACCCTGATGTCAGACATCAGAATCCGAACCTTTCGTGCTGGTTCCAGAAAATCGTGTATCGGATCGGGTCGAGGCCGGGCACTGCACTACCTGTGTTTTGACCATATGTTTGCCTGTGTCCTTTTATGCCCATATAGGAACATCAGAATACGTAACCATGGCATTTTTTGTTGACTCATGTGGCGTACGTGATCTCAGAGCCTTTTATGATGTGATGTCACAATGACTCTGTCTGTGTCCCTTTTATGCCCATACTGCAGTGATGTCACAATGACTCAGCGCTTGCGCCCGGCACTGCAGTGATCGATTTTGCGCCGATTTCCGCATAAGGAGATTCCGAACGTTTCGCGCCGGTTAGGGAAAACTGCGCGTCGGGTCGAGGCCCGGCACTGCACTCCGTGCCGCGGCGGGGAGCGCGCGTGCCGAATCTGAAGCCGGTGGGACGAACGGTTCTCGAGATACGCGGATTACAGACAGACACACACGTAGACAGACATGCAGAGACTTCTCGCATTTATAGATAGATAATAATATGTGTAAACACATAAAAGATACAAGTAATATGTATCTTTTATTCGTTTACGTCATGATATTTTTGGCTGATTGAAGATCAGTAGAATACAGTGTGTTCACAGTATATGTATTTTGCAGGACTGAAAGACTACCACGACGTGGAGGAAGAGGAAAAATGTTCACACCCGAACAAGAAACCCTCATCGTAAATATGGTTCGTGAGAACAACACAATAACTCTAAAACAAATACAGACCAGAATCCTGGCTGACCAAGACACATTCAACACCATCAACAATGTCAGCCTTACTACTCTGGACCGCGTCCTCCAGAAAAAACAGATTGCAATGAAGCAGGTATACAGGGTCCCATTTGACAGAAATTCAGTCCGTGTCAAGGAGCGACGGCGAGAGTTTGTGCTTGTAAGTCCCATTCATTCAGCACTGATGTACTGTACCATGTATTGTACCAGTAATTTACAGTTATGTTTTACTTTTCTGTCTCACTGTAGCTCACTGTGTTGACCTCTCTGTGTCCTTACTAACTTACATTCTCATGTCTATTTCAGAGGATGCAAGAGCTTGATACAGCAAATGAGATATATGAATACATATACATGGACGAGGCCGGGTTCAATTTGGTCAGGAGGAGAAGACGGGGCAGAAACATCATTGGCCAGCGGGCCATTGTTGGGGTCCCTGGCCAGCGGGGAGGAAATATTACCATGTGTGCTGCAATGAACCACCATGGGATACTGCATAAGCATGTGCACCTTGGGGCCTACAACACAGACCTCCTCCTGGGTTTCTTAGATGGCCTGCATGATCAGCTAGTGCCACCAGAACCCTGTGATGACCCGCAAAGGATCAATTTTGTAGTGATATGGGACAATGTTAGCTTCCACCGAGCAGTTCGTGTCCGTGAATGGTTTCAAGACCATCCCCATTTTTCTGTGTTGTATCTGCCACCCTATTCACCTTTCCTCAATCCGATTGAGGAATTATTTTCAGCTTGGAGGTCGAAAGTGTACGAACGCAACCCACAGACCCAGATCCCACTGCTCCAGGCCATGGAAGAAGCTTGTGACGATGTCACTGTAGAGGCCTGTCAGCGCCACGCAAGGCGCTTCTTCCAGAGATGCCTGGACAGAGATAACATTGCCTGCGATGTAGATGAGGCCCTCTGGCCAGACATGAACCGGAGGCATGATGACCCTGGCCCTAACTAAATATGATATCATGTACAGAAATAAAAAAATGATTGGCTGCATATTTGTGTGCTGTTTTGTTTGTGTGTTTCTCAGTCATTTTACAAAAGGAGAAATAGCTCATTCTCCAGAGCCATTGTCATTCATATGGTGTGTTCCATTTCAATGATTGTGTTTTCAATTTTGCACTTCATTGTGCTGTAGATGCTTGGTAGTGTGCAGCAAATGCTTAGTTGTGTGTACTGAATGAAAGGTATGTGTCATTTGAAAATATGGCAGTGTGTACCAAATAAAACATGAGTTCCATTTTGTGAACACAGTTAAGTGATGTTATGGCAAAGAGTCATCTTGGGAAGGGAGTGTCAGGTGAAATGAAAACACAAGTTCCATTTTGTCAACACAGTTAAGTGATTTGATGGCAAAGTGATCATCTTGGGAAGGGAGCGTGAGGTTTAGCATTTTGTGTGTGAGGTTTTCAGTTTTGTGTGTGCCGTTTTGAATCAAGGAAGTCTACATCTACTTATTCATTAAGCTTAGAACGAATGTTATTACTAAATGGTAGATACATAGTCAAACATGTCTAGAAACCATGATTATTAACATTCCAGGTAGTAGAGCCATAGGTTGTGCTAAAAGTATAGGGAAGAAAAGTTACTCCTTCATTACATGTGTAATATTCCCTGCACATGTTTTGAATGAAGTTGCTATGTAAGTCTAACCTTTAAATTGATTTGACTACATAGAGTACATAGAAGTGGTCTGGTTCCTGTAAAATAATGTAATTCTGTACAGAACAGCCATCTGTCTTCATAGACCTGGTCACACTTTGCATTTCAATGCCTCATAGGTGTCGATGGGCCACCATGTGTTCACCATTTGCATCCTGGGTGATCAAATGTGGTATCTCATAATGTGTAAATGCCCTCAAAGCCTTTATAGCCTGCTCAGGGACTACAGATGAAAATGTGTTTATGGCTACTCTGGCCCATTTATGTTGTTGATTAAAGTGCTTTGTGCCTGATAAATGAACAAATAAATAAAAACAAATACATAAAACCCTCTAATAGGGAGACAGAATGGAAGTCTGATCTACCTAATCCTTTGTTTTGTAACCATGTTATTACAAAAATGATATTATGTGGACTTCATTAATATCAAAAGTAAATAGATCTATATGCAGTCATTATATGTTTTACAGATCTACAGGTCCATCCCCATGTTCTATAGATCTATGGAGTCATCCTTATGTTTTCAGATATACATGCCCGTCCCCATGTTCTATGGAACTATGGAGTAATCCATATACTTTACAGATCTTCAGGGTAGTACAGGCCCATCCCCATGTTCTATAGATCTGTCGAGTCATCCAAAGCCCCTCGTCCTCACACTGCGTTCTGACAGAGTATCACCTCTGTCTTGTTATGCAATCAGAACCATTGAGACAAATTCAAGGTCATTTAAGTTCCGACAGAAACTTTGTTTGTGCAGGATTACTCAAAATTCCTTCAGAACAAAACAACCTCTATTAATGTCCTCTCATGAATGTGTCTCTCACCTAGCTATTCATGCAGAACCATTAAGATAGAGTGGACTATCAAGTCCTGTAGAAACCTAATTTGCACATGATTGCTCAGACACACACACACACACACACACACACACACACACACACACACACACACACACACACACACACACACACACACACACACAGTAGTACTGTAACTGAAATCTCAAAAATACCTATTGACTTTGATGTTTTGTCTTTATTTGTGACTGAAAAACCTGTACCATTGTTTACATTTAACAACATTAAAAAAAAATGAAAAGATTTTGTGTAATCTTCAATGCTGTTATAAGAAAGGTCTGTTTTGGTCATGAGAAAAATAAAGAGAAGAGAATATAGGGAACATTGAGACTTGTGTATCTCAAAATGTATGTGGGACATCTTCCACAAAGACAATTCTGTGTAAAAAAGGATGATAAGAATAACGAAAGCTTCAGATAGTGATGTGGGGAAATAATATGCAAAGTGACAGAATTCACACATTTAACAGGCTCAAACACCAGATTTTTATTTTTAAACTCTTGACTATGATAATAAGAAACCCACTAAAAGAACAGTTCACTTAAAGAGGATCAACAAAATATCATCTCCAGTTGTTCTAGAATCATCATGCTCATATACGTGTAACATGTTTATAGTTTAACAATCTTAATAACAAGTTCTTATGAAAAGACTATAATGGACTATCGCGCTACACTTGGTTATGTTTCTCAGCTTCTATAGCTCTCGTCATATACCATTCACAGTAATCTGATGTATCTTTTATGTGTTTACGTCATGATATTTTTGGTTGATTGAAGACGTAAAACTCTTTCTACACTGACCACAGATTAAATCAAGTGTGTACAACATTGTGATCAACTACTTGATTGGTTGATTGATTGTCAAAAGCTTTTCAACACATCACAATTAAATGTTTCATCCCCAGTGTGAATTATCTGGTGTGCTTTAAGGCTGGACAGAAAGATTTTGACCACACCGATCACATCAATAAGGTTTCTCTCCTGTGTGAGTTTTTTGGTGGCGTTTAAGGCTGGACATTTGAGAGAAGTGTTGTCCACACTGATCACAGCCATATGGTTTCTCTCCAGTGTGAATTCTCTGGTGGCTTTTAAGGCTGGACATTTGAGAGAAGTGTTGTCCACACTGATCACAGCCATATGGCTTTTCTCCAGTGTGAATTTTCTTATGTCTTTCAAGGTTTGCCACTAGAGAAAAGTGTTGTCCACACAGATCACACCCGTGGGGTTTCTCCCCAGTGTGAATTCTCTGGTGTATTTTAAGACTGGACATTAAAGAGAAGTGTTGTCCACACTGATCACAGCCATATGGTTTCTCTCCAGTGTGAATTCTCTGGTGTATTTTAAGACTGGACATTAAAGAGAAGTGTTGTCCACACTGATCACAGCCATATGGTTTCTCTCCAGTGTGAATTTTCCGATGTCTTTCAAGGTTTGCCATTATAGAAAAGTGTTGTCCACACAAATCACACCCATAGGGTTTCTCCCCAGTGTGAATTTTCTGGTGTCTTTTAAGGTTTTCCATCCTAGAGAAGTGCTGCCCACACTGATCACATCCATAGGGGTTCTCTCCTGTGTGCCTGTGTGAATTCTCTGGTGGCTCTTAAGGCTGGACATTTGAGAGAAGTGTTGTCCACACTGATCACACCCATATTCTTCATCTCCAGTGTGAACTCGCTGGTGGCTTCTAAGGTGTGTCATTCTAGAGAATTGTTGTCCACACTGATCACAACCATAGGGTTTCTCTCCAGTGTGTATTCTCTGGTGGCTTTTAAGGTTATTCATTATAGAGAATTGTTGTCCACACTGATCACACCCATATGGTTTCTCTCCAGTGTGAATTCTCTGGTGTATTTTAAGTTTTGAGATGTTATGGAAGCGTTTTCCACAATGATCGCAGCAGTGTTGTTTTTGCTTAGCCAACCTTCTTTTTCCATTCTTCTCTGGTAGGACAGGGAAGTCAGACTGGTGATGCAACACTAGATTGGAAAAAGCAGGAAGGTAATTTAGGTGTGTGAAAAGTGTGGACTATTAATAGTACTTAAAATGACAAGTTAACTTGTTGTGGATTAGCACAACAAATATCCTTAAAAAACATAATACATTTACATATACTAAACTATATGTATTTACTGATTACTAAAGTATTATTACTGTATTCAGTATTACCGAGTAATAATAAAATCGGATAATTATTCTGTATGTCCAAAAGAAATTATATTGATTTAATATACAGCAAATCAACAGGCCAATTTAACACAATTATAATGAAATTAAATGAACTATTGAGAATAAATTGCACATTGAGACTATTGGAACAAAATATATCTTAAAATGGGGTAGGCAGAGTAAGTAACATACCAAAGTCTTTGTTTTCCTCCTGTTCAGCAGAGTTGAGGTTGAGAGAGTTCATCTTCTCCTGAAGTCTGGAGTCCACAGTAAGATTTGTTCAGAATTGATGGATATCCTGGAAGACTTGTGGAGACATGTCACAGACCATCTCTTCTTATACTAGAGAGCCTGGGGTGAAAACACTAACTGCTGAATGATTGGCCAATGAGAACAATAGAACCATCTCTCCACCAGTGTAACATACAGTGCTCCACCCCTCAGCCCCCCCAGCCCAGACATGTTTCACGCAACCTTCTACAAATGAAGTGGCAACAAAATAATCTGTCTATGAAAATAAATAGCTTTGTTGGCTAAAATACATGAACATATCACTATAATAATGACATATCTATCCCAAGAATACACATATGCATATACACTATGACACATATAAGATCAATTAAGTGAATATACACAAAATGCTTTGTTAGCCTCAATATATGAACCTACATCTAATATCTCTATACACTATGGATATAAAAGCCCTCGATAATATAAATGCCCTCAAAGAGAAATATGGTCATCTACCCTATGGGAAGAAAGGAAGTCTAAATCGACTTATTTGTTTCGATGATGATTATTCATGTAGTAGGCCTACAGTCGTGTTGTGCTAAACGTAAATGTTAAGTTACTGGCTGAAATTGTCATGGTCGCACATTACTCCTTCAGAACATAATATTTCCTGCGCATGTTTTGAATTAAGTTGCTATTTAAGTTCAAACTCTTAATTGATTTGACTAGAAGTCTGCTTTCTGTACAAGAATGTCATTCTGTACAGAACAGCCATCTGTCTTCATATACCTGGTCAGACTTTGCATTTCATCCTAGGTGTCGATGGGCCACCATGTGTTCACCATTTGCATCCTGGGTGATCAAATGTGGTATCTCATAATGTGTAAATGCCCTCAAAGAGGACAATTATCTACACTTTGTATAGCCTGCTCAGGGACTATAGATGAATTGTGTTTATGGCTAACTCTGGCCCATTTATGTGGACTTCGTCAATAGCACACGTTAAGATGTCTATTTGCCACAAGGTCAAGGAAATTTCACTTTATGGATATCTCAAAAGGTAGTGGGAGACTACCGTTTGCACAATGCTATATCTGACTGGAAAGTAAAAATGTAAATGTCACTTAATGACACGCCTATTGGCCAATGTACAATGTGTGTGTAAACTGAGACACCCCCTGTAACTAGGCAATGGAACACATGTGTGGTCATGTGACCATTATATTTTCAAGCCCCTTGAATTTCCCACTTGTCATGAAAAGAGAGACCTGATAGTGCTGTAGAAAACATGCTTTTTCACAAAAATGTGTTTTTTGCATGTAAAAGTAAAATTTCTTGCTGTCAACATAATCAGCTGTTTTGTCAAAGCAAATTCATGCAGGGAGAATATGTTATATCATACATGTTGATGAACTATCAACTTGTAAATCCATGTGATAGATGCTAGCTGAAGATTACACTGAATTGTTAAAAATATCCCTTTTCCCAAAATGTGGCTGTGGGGTAAAGTGAGACAATTGCTTTGGGGTAAAGTGAGACACTATCTCACATTATCCCAACATGATAGACAGGGATAAAGCTGTACCAGGGTGTACCAAACTAGTCTCAGTTGATTCTTATGTATTTTCTCCTGTAGAATCCATTTCTGATATATATTTCTTTGTGTTGTGCATAATTAATTCGATAATTAACATATTTGACTACATTTGACTAAATATGCTAATTATCTCATTAGCTATGCACAATACAACAATATACTTTGCAGAAATATACATATTCTACAGGGAAAAAAATACATAAGAATCAACTGAGGAAAGTTTGGTAATTAACCCTTTTTTATTATTTGAGCCCATGTGTCACATTATTTGGGAATGACAGGACAAAGCCTATTAAAACTAGACCAGGTCACCTGGTTCTGCCAGACCCGCAATGAAAACTTGTAGATCGGCTGTTTTGACTAGTATGGCACTGAACTAACACATGAACACACAGGATTTTATAGGCTGAGCAGCTGGAAATGTTTGTGAGCTTGTAGATGGGCTGTTTTCACTAGTATGGCTGTGGGGCAAATGTTTTGCAGCACTGAACTAACACATGAACACACAGGAATGTATAGTCTCAGCCTGTGTTTGCCTCTGACTGCTCATCTGCCCCTCCCTTCCCTTGCTCGGCTGATTGCCTTGAGTGCCGTCACCTGTAGCCTGTGTTTGCCTCTGACTGCTCATCTGCCCCTCCCTTCCCTTGCTCGGCTGATTGCCTTGAGTGCCGTCACCTGTACGGGACCAGCTGAGTTGAGTTGGCTGACGAGCTGCTGAGGAAAAGAGGGACCGACCGACAGACCGACCGACCGACAAAGCCTTTTGTAGGCCGACCCCCTGGGTCTGGCAAAAATGTCTGCTATGTAGATCTTTTGTATTGCTCATATTTAACCCGGTTAACCAGATTTTTGTGTTTTTATGGTAGTTTTAAAGTGAAAAAGGTGATTGGATCACTTTACCCCGTTAATTTCTCTGGTCTGTCTCAGTTTACCCTGGTGCTGGGGTAAACTGAGACACAAGACCACTTTTTTTAAAACAATCATATTTTCTCTGCCTTTTGTCTTGAATATGTTCTGATATCTTCCATTGTTAGGAAACATCCCAAATTACTGGGAAATGTGTAAATTTTAACTGATATATCTTTTCGTTCACCTACAGGGGAGCAAATGTAAAACGTTTCTCAGATCACCCCGCTCTCCCCTACATTATGGATATAAACTATGGGAAAAGTGGACATCTCATAATATCTCTTAAATGCCCTCAAAGAGAGGATGATCATCTACCCTAGGGGGGAAGAAAGGAAGTCTAAATCTACTTATTCGTTTTGTTTAGAACGAATACTATTACTAAATGGTATATGAATAGACTAACTTCTGAAACATGGATTCTATCAATCAATTTTTAACAGCGCAGAGTCAAAACAATAACATATATAGAAACCATGATTATTAACAGTACAGGTAGTACAATCAAAGGTTGTGCTGAACATTCATGTTAAATTAATGGCTGAAATCCTTCAGAACATGTGTAATATTCCCTGCATGTTTTGATTTAAGTTGCTATATGTAAGTTAACCTTTAAATTGATTTGACTACATAGAGTACATATGGTCTGTTTTTTGTAGAAGAATGTAATTCTGTATAGAACAGCCATCTGTCTTCATAGACCTGGTCAGACTTTGCATTTCAATGCCTCCGAGGTGTCGATGGGCCACCATGTGTTCACCATTTGCATCCTGTGCAGTGTTGTAGTGGGGGGGGCACGCGTGCCCACACTTCTCTCACGTCGCGTGCACGCGCATTGACGCGCGTGCACAAGTGATGCGCGTGCCGGCAGGCTGGCTGCTGGTCCGTGTCATCAAGTACCTACAGTACCGCAGACAGAGTGCAGAAGCCAGGCAGAGCAGATCGTCCACCGATTGGTTGTAATATCGCCATGACAACCACCAACCAGCAAGCTGACTGTCCCTTCGGGCTATGGGATAAGACTCACTGACCAACCAACCAACCACTACGCAGTGTCTGTGACTCTGTAGTTTACTTCTTCAAACTTTAAGCGGTTCGTAGCCTGCAGCAGTTTGTTTGTTTGTTTGTTGTGAATTTTTGTTACCTTGGATTATCTACCCAAGTATTATACCAGCACTGTCTGTACAACGGCAACATGGTGCTACGTGCTACACGTGAGTAAATAAACATGTCTTATTCTTATTGGAGGGCTGGTTAGGTAAGACATAATGCCTATATTAACTATTATATTAAGCCTAAAACGGTTCTGTTATGCCGCCGTGCATTAACCATGTGAATTGTGAAATATCTCTTGTGAAAAGTCTATAGGAAATATTGATATTATATTACAGGTCGTTCTGACCCAGCAATTGGTTGAAATAGGCTCGCCTGCCGTGCTGAAATGAGCATGATTGACACAGCAGATGGTAATAGAATATTTGAGAATGGATTAATGAATTGGAAATATCAGTTGTGCAGGTATTTTGCATGGTTTAGCTGATGATCTGGTCATCAAATTATTGGTTGAGTGAGAACCGCTGGTCTATATAAACTTGTTGCACTATAGCATTGACTGCTATGGTCACTTTTGATTTGGACACTGTACTATTTTAAGTTTAAAGTCATTCGATTGAAAGTTATTGCTCTACATGCGAGCATCTCGCTGCGGCCGTTTTGTTAGGCGACAGACAGGGAGTGCACAGAATGTTAGAGAGGCATGGGCTGAAGGGCCTTTTGGTGGACAATTCTGTTGATAAAGTTAAGGGCTCCAGCCCCCTTTGCTGTATGTGCGCACGTGCCTGGCGGCAGCGCATCACATTACAGACTGATCATTTCAATCCCACCGTTTCTTTGCAAAAACACATTTCTTTTAGAAAACATTTGTATTCTTCTTTCTCCTAGTTTTATTGTTTTTAATGTGTAAATATGGCACTTTATTATGGGGAAAAACGGGTGTATTTTCCTTTTTTAAATCGTTAAAATAGCGCATTTTTGAACACATTTCGTCATGCGATGAGCGTGCACATTGGCGCGCGTGCACGAATGTGCGTGCACGCGCGTGCGTCGGTGCGTGCCCACACTTCCAAATTTAGCACTACAACACTGCACAAGTGAAGCTGTACAATGTATTTGGCAAAGGACAATTCACTGTATGGACTTTGCTATCTCAAAAGTTAATGGGAGACCACTGCACAATGCTATCTCTGACCAGAAAGTAAACAAATGTAAATGTCACTTAATGTCACGCCTATATGTTTAATGTGTGCAATCCTGTTCTAACCATGGCCCTGTATGGCTCTATCTACAGCACAAACTATTCATGCAGAACCATTAAGATAGAGTGGACTATCAAGTCCTGTAGAAACCTATTTTGCACATGATTGCTCCAAATCTTTTCACACACACACACACACACACACACACACACACACACACACACACACACACACACACACACACACACACACAGTACTACTGTAACTGAAAGCTCAAAAAACAATATGAAAAAGAAAACGAAAAGATTTTGTGTAATCTTCAATGCTCTTATAAGAAAGGTCTGTTTTGGTCATGAGAAATAAAGAGAAGAGAATATAGGGAACATTGAGACTTGTGTATCTCAAAATGTATGTGGGACATCTTCCACAAAGACAATTCTGTGTAAAAAAGGATGATAAGAATAACGAAAGCTTCAGATAGTGATGTGGGGAAATAATATGCAAAGTGACAGAATTCACACATTTAACAGGCTCAAACACCAGATTTTTATTTTTAAACTCTTGACTATGATAATAAGAAACCCACTAAAAGAACAGTTCACTTAAAGAGGATCAACAAAATATCATCTCCAGTTGTTCTAGAATCATCATGCTCATATACGTGTAACATGTTTATAGTTTAACCATCTTAATAACAAGTTCTTATGAAAAGACTATAATGGACTATCACGCTACACTTGGTTATGTTTCTCAGCTTCTATAGCTCTCGTCATATACCATTCACAGTAATCTGATGCATCTTTTATGTGTTTACGTCATATTATTTTTGGTTGATTGAAGACATAAAACTCTTTCTACACTGACCACAGATTAAATCAAGTGTGTACAACATTGTGATCAACTACTTGATTGGTTGATTGATTGTCAAAAGCTTTTCAACACATCACAATTAAATGTTTTTTTCCCCAGTGTGAATTATCTGGTGTGCTTTAAGGCTGGACAGAAAGGTTTGAACAAATGAACAAATACATAAAAACAAATACATAAAACCCTCTAATAGGGAGACAGAATGGAAGTCTGATCTACCTAATCCTTTGTTTTGTAACCATGTTATTACAAAAATGATATTATGTGGACTTCATTAATATCAAAAGTAAATAGATCTATATGCAGTCATTATATGTTTTACAGATCTACAGGTCCATCCCCATGTTCTATAGATCTATGGAGTCATCCTTATGTTTTCAGATCTACATGCCCATCCCCATGTTCTATGGAACTATGGAGTAATCCATATACTTTACAGATCTTCAGGGTAGTACAGGCCCATCCCCATGTTCTATAGATCTGTCGAGTCATCCAAAGCCCCTCGTCCTCACACTGCGTTCTGACAGAGTATCACCTCTGTCTTGTTATGCAATCAGAACCATTGAGACAAATTCAAGGTCATTTAAGTTCCGACAGAAACTTTGTTTGTGCAGGATTACTCAAAATTCCTTCAGAACAAAACAACCTCTATTAATGTCCTCTTATGAATGTGTCTCTCACCTAGCTATTCATGCAGAACCATTAAGATAGAGTGGACTATCAAGTCCTGTAGAAACCTAATTTGCACATGATTGCTCAGACACACACACACACACACACACACACACACACACACACACACACACACACACACACACACACACACACACACACACACACACACACACACAGTAGTACTGTAACTGAAATCTCAAAAATACCTATTGACTTTGATGTTTTGTCTTTATTTGTGACTGAAAAACCTGTACCATTGTTACATTTAACAACATTAAAAAAATGAAAAGATTTTGTGTAATCTTCAATGCTGTTATAAGAAAGGTCTGTTTTGGTCATGAGAAAAATAAAGAGAAGAGAATATAGGGAACATTGAGACTTGTGTATCTCAAAATGTATGTGGGACATCTTCCACAAAGACAATTCTGTGTAAAAAAGGATGATAAGAATAACGAAAGCTTCAGATAGTGATGTGGGGAAATAATATGCAAAGTGACAGAATTCACACATTTAACAGGCTCAAACACCAGATTTTTATTTTTAAACTCTTGACTATGATAATAAGAAACCCACTAAAAGAACAGTTCACTTAAAGAGGATCAACAAAATATCATCTCCAGTTGTTCTAGAATCATCATGCTCATATACGTGTAACATGTTTATAGTTTAACAATCTTAATAACAAGTTCTTATGAAAAGACTACAATGGACTATCGCGCTACACTTGGTTATGTTTCTCAGCTTCTATAGCTCTCGTCATATACCATTCACAGTAATCTGATGTATCTTTTATGTGTTTACGTCATGATATTTTTGGTTGATTGAAGACGTAAAACTCTTTCTACACTGACCACAGATTAAATCAAGTGTGTACAACATTGTGATCAACTACTTGATTGGTTGATTGATTGTCAAAAGCTTTTCAACACATCACAATTAAATGTTTCATCCCCAGTGTGAATTATCTGGTGTGCTTTAAGGCTGGACAGAAAGATTTTGACCACACCGATCACATCAATAAGGTTTCTCTCCTGTGTGAGTTTTGTGGTGGCGTTTAAGGCTGGACATTTGAGAGAAGTGTTGTCCACACTGATCACAGCCATATGGTTTCTCTCCAGTGTGAATTCTCTGGTGGCTTTTAAGGCTGGACATTTGAGAGAAGTGTTGTCCACACTGATCACAGCCATATGGCTTTTCTCCAGTGTGAATTTTCTTATGTCTTTCAAGGTTTGCCACTAGAGAAAAGTGTTGTCCACACAGATCACACCCGTGGGGTTTCTCCCCAGTGTGAATTTTCTTGTGGCCTTTAAGGCTTCCCATCTGAGAGAAGTGCTGCCCACACTGATCACAGCCATATGGTTTCTCTCCAGTGTGAATTCTCTGGTGTATTTTAAGACTGGACATTAAAGAGAAGTGTTGTCCACACTGATCACAGCCATATGGTTTCTCTCCAGTGTGAATTTTCCGATGTCTTTCAAGGTTTGCCATTATAGAAAAGTGTTGTCCACACAAATCACACCCATAGGGTTTCTCCCCAGTGTGAATTTTCTGGTGTCTTTTAAGGTTTTCCATCCTAGAGAAGTGCTGCCCACACTGATCACATCCATAGGGGTTCTCTCCTGTGTGAATTCTCTGGTGGCTCTTAAGGCTGGACATTTGAGAGAAGTGTTGTCCACACTGATCACACCCATATTCTTCATCTCCAGTGTGAACTCGCTGGTGGCTTCTAAGGTGTGTCATTCTAGAGAATTGTTGTCCACACTGATCACAACCATAGGGTTTCTCTCCAGTGTGTATTCTCTGGTGGCTTTTAAGGTTATTCATTATAGAGAATTGTTGTCCACACTGATCACACCCATATGGTTTCTCTCCAGTGTGAATTCTCTGGTGTATTTTAAGTTTTGAGATGTTATGGAAGCGTTTTCCACAATGATCGCAGCAGTGTTGTTTTTGCTTAGCCAACCTTCTTTTTCCATTCTTCTCTGGTAGGACAGGGAAGTCAGACTGGTGATGCAACACTAGATTGGAAAAAGCAGGAAGGTAATTTAGGTGCGTGAAAAGTGTGGACTATTAATAGTACTTAAAATGACAAGTTAACTTGTTGTGGATTAGCACAACAAATATCCTTAAAAAACATAATACATTTACATATACTAAACTATATGTATTTACTGATTACTAAAGTATTATTACTGTATTCAGTATTACCGAGTAATAATAAAATCTGATAATTATTCTGTATGTCCAAAAGAAATTATATTGATTTAATATACAGCAAATCAACAGGCCAATTTAACACAATTACAATGAAACTAAATTAACTATTGAGAATAAATTGCACATTGAGACTATTGGAACAAAATATATCTTAAAATGGGGTAGGCAGAGTAAGTAACATACCAAAGTCTTTGTTTTCCTCCTGTTCAGCAGAGTTGAGGTTGAGAGAGTTCATCTTCTCCTGAAGTCTGGAGTCCACAGTAAGATTTGTTCAGAATTGATGGATATCCTGGAAGACTTGTGGAGACATGTCACAGACCATCTCTTCTTATACTAGAGAGCCTGGGGTGAAAACACTAACTGCTGAATGATTGGCCAATGAGAACAATAGAACCATCTCTCCACCAGTGTAACATACAGTGCTCCACCCCTCAGCCCCCCCAGCCCAGACATGTTTCACGCAACCTTCTACAAATGAAGTGGCAACAAAATAATCTGTCTATGAAAATAAATAGCTTTGTTGGCTAAAATACATGAACATATCACTATAATAATGACATATCTATCCCAAGAATACACATATGCATATACACTATGACACATATAAGATCAATTAAGTGAATATACACGAAATGCTTTGTTAGCCTCAATATATGAACCTACATCTAATATCTCTATACACTATGGATATAAAAGCCCTCGATAATATAAATGCCCTCAAAGAGAAATATGGTCATCTACCCTATGGGAAGAAAGGAAGTCTAAATCGACTTATTTGTTTCGATGATGATTATTCATGTAGTAGGCCTACAGTCGTGTTGTGCTAAACGTAAATGTTAAGTTACTGGCTGAAATTGTCATGGTCGCACATTACTCCTTCAGAACATAATATTTCCTGCGCATGTTTTGAATTAAGTTGCTATTTAAGTTCAAACTCTAAATTGATTTGACTTAAGTACATAGAAGTCTGCTTTCTGTACAAGAATGTAATTCTGTACAGAACAGCCATCTGTCTTCATATACCTGGTCAGACTTTGCATTTCATCCTAGGTGTCGATGGGCCACCATGTGTTCACCATTTGCATCCTGGGTGATCAAATGTGGTATCTCATAATGTGTAAATGCCCTCAAAGAGGACAATTATCTACACTTTTTATAGCCTGCTCAGGGACTATAGATGAACATGTGTTTATGGCTAACTCTGGCCCATTTATGTGGACTTTGTCAATAGCACACGTTAAGATGTCTATTTGCCACAAGGTCAAGGAAATTTCACTTTATGGATATCTCAAAAGGTAGTGGGAGACTACCTTTTGCACAATGCTATATCTGACTGGAAAGTAAAAATGTAAATGTCACTTAATGACACGCCTATTGGCCAATGTACAATGTGTGTGTAAACTGAGACACCCCCTGTAACTAGGCAATGGAACACATGTGTGGTCATGTGACCATTATATTTTCAAGCCCCTTGAATTTCCCACTTGTCATGAAAAGAGAGACCTGATAGTGCTGTAGAAAACATGCTTTTTCACAAAAATGTGTTTTTTGCATGTAAAAGTAAAATTTCTTGCTGTCAACATAATCAGCTGTTTTGTCAAAGCAAATTAATGCAGGGAGAATATGTTATATCATACATGTTGATGAACTACCAACTTATAAATCCATGTGATAGATGCTAGATGCTGGTCAGACTTTGCATTTCATCCTAGGTCCACAGACCTGGACTATGCGGACGACATCAGCCTGCTCTCCGACAGCATGGAACAAGCACAAGAACTCCTGAACAGGGTGGAGATAGAGTGTGCCAAAGTTGGTCTCAGGCTAAACGCTAAGAAAACTGAGGTTATCACCTATAACCTACCTGATCACTCACCTCTGACAACAACAGAAGGAGCTGTGTTGAAGGAAGTCAAGGACTTCAAGTACCTGGGCGCATGGGTCGACTCAACTGAGAAAGACCTTAAAGTAAGGAAGGCACTCGCTTGGAGGGCCCTGAACGGCATGAACAGTGTATGGAACTCTAACCTCCCCCGCCAAATCAAACTTAGCTTCTTCTTTGCAACGGTGGAGTCTGTTCTCCTCTATGGCAGTGAATGCTGGACCCTGAAGCCAACCCTGCAGAAGTCTCTAGACGGGTGCTACACTAGAATGTTGCGTGCAGTACTCAACATCAACAGGAGTGCACATGTTACAAACGAGAGCCTGTATGAGGGAATACCAAAGGTAAGCGAGAAAATTGCCACCAGAAGAATGAGACTAGCAGGACACTGCCAAAGACACCAGGAGCTTCCAGCCAGCAAATTGGTACTGTGGGAGCCAACACACGGGCACCGGCCGCGAGGACGTCCCACAAAAACATACGTGGACATACTCAAGGAAGACGTAGGGACACAGAACACCAATGAGCTGGCCAGATGTATGGAGAACCGAGATGACTGGAAACAACGATGGAGGGCTCGTCTGAGGACGACCTAGATAGATAGATAGATAGATAGATGCTAGCTGAAGATTACCCTGAATTGTTAAAAATATCCCTTTTCCCAAAATGTGGCTGTGGGGTAAAGTGAGACAATTGCTTTGGGGTAAAGTGAGACACTATCTCACATTATCCCAACATGATAGACAGGGATAAAGCTGTAAAAACCTGATTAAAGGGTGTACCAAACTAGTCTCAGTTGATTATTATGTATTTTTTCCTGTAGAATCCATTTCTGATATATATTTCTTTGTGTTGTGCATAATTAATTCGATAATTAACATATTTGACTACATTTGACTAAATATGCTAATTATCTCATTAGCTATGCACAATACAACAATATACTTTGCAGAAATATACATATTCTACAGGGAAAAAAATACATAAGAATCAACTGAGGAAAGTTTGGTAATTAACCCTTTTTTATTATTTGAGCCCATGTGTCACATTATTTGGGAATGACAGGACAAAGCCTATTAAAAAAATGTCTGCTATGTAGATCTTTTGTATTGCTCATATTTAACCCGGTTAACCAGATTTTTGTGTTTTTATGGTAGTTTTAAAGTGAAAAAGGTGATTGGATCACTTTACCCCGTTAATTTCTCTGGTCTGTCTCAGTTTACCCCGGTGCTGGGGTAAACTGAGACACAAGACCACTTTTTTTAAAACAATCATATTTTCTCTGCCTTTTGTCTTGAATATGTTCTGATATCTTCCATTGTTAGGAAACATCCCAAATTACTGGGAAATTTGTAAATTTTAACTGATATATCTTTTCGTTCGCCTACAGGGGAGCAAATGTAAAACGTTTCTCAGATCACCCCGCTCTCCCCTACATTATGGATATAAACTATGGGAAAAGTGGACATCTCATAATATCTCTTAAATGCCCTCAAAGAGAGGATGATCATCTACCCTAGGGGGGAAGAAAGGAAGTCTAAATCTACTTATTCGTTTTGTTTAGAACGAATACTATTACTAAATGGTATATGAATAGACTAACTTCTGAAACATGGATTCTATCAATCAATTTTTAACAGCGCAGAGTCAAAACAATAACATATATAGAAACCATGATTATTAACAGTACAGGTAGTACAATCAAAGGTTGTGCTGAACATTCATGTTAAATTAATGGCTGAAATCCTTCAGAACATGTGTAATATTCCCTGCATGTTTTGATTTAAGTTGCTATATGTAAGTTAACCTTTAAATTGATTTGACTACATAGAGTACATATGGTCTGTTTTTTGTAGAAGAATGTAATTCTGTATAGAACAGCCATCTGTCTTCATAGACCTGGTCAGACTTTGCATTTCAATGCCTCCGAGGTGTCGATGGGCCACCATGTGTTCACCATTTGCATCCTGTGCAGTGTTGTAGTGGGGGGGGCACGCGTGCCCACACTTCTCTCACGTCGCGTGCACGCGCATTGACGCGCGTGCACAAGTGATGCGCGTGCCGGCAGGCTGGCTGCTGGTCCGTGTCATCAAGTACCTACAGTACCGCAGACAGAGTGCAGAAGCCAGGCAGAGCAGATCGTCCACCGATTGGTTGTAATATCGCCATGACAACCACCAACCAGCAAGCTGACTGTCCCTTCGGGCTATGGGATAAGACTCACTGACCAACCAACCAACCACTACGCAGTGTCTGTGACTCTGTAGTTTACTTCTTCAAACTTTAAGCGGTTCGTAGCCTGCAGCAGTTTGTTTGTTTGTTTGTTGTGAATTTTTGTTACCTTGGATTATCTACCCAAGTATTATACCAGCACTGTCTGTACAACGGCAACATGGTGCTACGTGCTACACGTGAGTAAATAAACATGTCTTATTCTTATTGGAGGGCTGGTTAGGTAAGACATAATGCCTATATTAACTATTATATTAAGCCTAAAACGGTTCTGTTATGCCGCCGTGCATTAACCATGTGAATTGTGAAATATCTCTTGTGAAAAGTCTATAGGAAATATTGATATTATATTACAGGTCGTTCTGACCCAGCAATTGGTTGAAATAGGCTCGCCTGCCGTGCTGAAATGAGCATGATTGACACAGCAGATGGTAATAGAATATTTGAGAATGGATTAATGAATTGGAAATATCAGTTGTGCAGCTATTTTGCATGGTTTAGCTGATGATCTGGTCATCAAATTATTGGTTGAGTGAGAACCGCTGGTCTATATAAACTTGTTGCACTATAGCATTGACTGCTATGGTCACTTTTGATTTGGACACTGTACTATTTTAAGTTTAAAGTCATTCGATTGAAAGTTATTGCTCTACATGCGAGCATCTCGCTGCGGCCGTTTTGTTACGCGACAGACAGGGAGTGCACAGAATGTTAGAGAGGCATGGGCTGAAGGGCCTTTTGGTGGACAATTCTGTTGATAAAGTTAAGGGCTCCAGCCCCCTTTGCTGTATGTGCGCACGTGCCTGGCGGCAGCGCATCACATTACAGACTGATCATTTCAATCCCACCGTTTCTTTGCAAAAACACATTTCTTTTAGAAAACATTTGTATTCTTCTTTCTCCTAGTTTTATTGTTTTTAATGTGTAAATATGGCACTTTATTATGGGGAAAAACGGGTGTATTTTCCTTTTTTAAATCGTTAAAATAGCGCATTTTTGAACACATTTCGTCACGCGATGAGCGTGCACATTGGCACGCGTGCACGAATGTGTGTGCACGCGCGTGCGTCGGTGCGTGCCCACACTTCCAAATTTAGCACTACAACACTGCACAAGTGAAGCTGTACAATGTATTTGGCAAAGGACAATTCACTGTATGGACTTTGCTATCTCAAAAGTTAATGGGAGACCACTGCACAATGCTATCTCTGACCAGAAAGTAAACAAATGTAAATGTCACTTAATGTCACGCCTATATGTTTAATGTGTGCAATCCTGTTCTAACCATGGCCCTGTATGGCTCTATCTACAGCACAAACTATTCATGCAGAACCATTAAGATAGAGTGGACTATCAAGTCCTGTAGAAACCTATTTTGCACATGATTGCTCCAAATCTTTTCACACACACACACACACACACACACACACACACACACACACACACACACACACAGTACTACTGTAACTGAAAGCTCAAAAATACCTATTGACTTTGATGTTTTGTCTTTATTTGTGACTGCAAAACCTGTACCATTATTTACATTTAACAACATTATGAAAAAGAAAACGAAAAGATTTTGTGTAATCTTCAATGCTCTTATAAGAAAGGTCTGTTTTGGTCATGAGAAATAAAGAGAAGAGAATATAGGGAACATTGAGACTTGTGTATCTCAAAATGTATGTGGGACATCTTCCACAAAGACAATTCTGTGTAAAAAAGGATGATAAGAATAACGAAAGCTTCAGATAGTGATGTGGGGAAATAATATGCAAAGTGACAGAATTCACACATTTAACAGGCTCAAACACCAGATTTTTATTTTTAAACTCTTGACTATGATAATAAGAAACCCACTAAAAGAACAGTTCACTTAAAGAGGATCAACAAAATATCATCTCCAGTTGTTCTAGATAATGAATTAGACTGAGTTGGTAGCATAAAGAGACTGAGTTTTATTAGCAGTTGCGTTCACATGCTGCGCAGATCAACAAAGGAACAGAACGACGTGACACCGGAAGTGGTTCACCATACTGTGTAAGGGCATGAGGTAGTAGTGTCCTAGAGTAACAGTGCCATCTATTGGTAAAAGTACTGTATTACAACACTCCCACTAACTTTTTCAATAGTATCAAGTCCCTTAAATAAGTCCCCTTAAATAATATGTCAGAGCCGTGCTCTCCTTTATAACAAAATGTCAAGACCAAAAAAATATCTGTAAACAACAATAAACATTTCTTTTCTTTCAAAAACTTGTTTTTACATTATGTTTGTCTGGAACTCTTTTTCACAAAGATTTTTTCTCCCTTTTTTAATCTTTTTTACATTGGTTACTCTGGAACTCTTTTTCACATTGTTTTGTTTTTATTAGAATTGCTTTGATCAGGCAGCGTTCTTCGTACACCTGTCAAGCACAAACAATCAGTCATTTAAACAGGGAAAAGTCCAATCTCTCCCCTGAGACATTCAAACCTCTGTCGGGTCAGTGGCTTGGTAAAGATATCTGCTTTCATGTCATTAGTTGGACAATATTGCAGTTCTATTTGTCCATTCTGCACACATTCGCGGATGTAGTGGTAGCGAATGTCTATGTGCTTGGTTCTGGAGTGATTCACAGGATTCTTCGCGATTGCGATAGCTCCTTGGTTATCCTCCAGGATCACTGTAGACGTAGCCTCCACTCCGAGATCACTCAGTAGTCGTCTCAGCCAGATTCCTTCTTGAGTTGCTTGACTGAGTGCCATGTATTCAGCTTCTGCCGTTGAAAGTGCAACTGTTGCCTGTTTCTTGCTGAGCCAGCTCACTGCTCCTCCACTCAGTAGAAAGATGTTGCCTGTTGTTGAGCGGCGATCGTCCTGATCTCCAGCCCAGTCAGCATCTGAGTATCCGATTAAAGCTCCTGAGTCTGACTGCTCATATTTGAGTGCAAGGTTCACAGTTCCTTTCAAGTATCGAAGTATCCTCTTCACAGCAGTCAGATGTGAAGCATCCGGATTTGAGTTGAACTTTGACACAGCACTCACTGCTTGAGCTATGTCTGGCCTCGTGGCCATAGCAGCATACAGCAGACTTCCCACCATTGACTGATAGGTATGTTGCTGCACTGGCTTACTGACACCATCACTTTTCCTCAACTTGACGTTGGCATCTGCAGGGGTTGCTACAGGATTGGCATTATCCATTCCATATTTCTGAAGTATGGCTTCAATGTAATGCTTCTGATGAAGAATGACACAGTTCTTTTCCTTATCTTGGATCACAGAGATGCCCAGGATGTAGGACAGCTCACCCATGTCTTTCATCTTGTAGCGCTCCTTGAGTGCCATTTTGAGCTCGTTCATGCTCTCAGTTGACTCAGTTATCAGAATCAAATCATCAACGTAGACAGCAAGTATTTCAAGCTCTTGTCTTGATCTGACAAACACACACGGGTCTGATGTGCTCTGTTTGAATCCAATTTCCATCATGAACTCTGTGAAAGCCTTGCTCCAACAGCGAGGAGACTGCTTCAGTCCATAGATTGATCTCTTCAGCTTGCACACCAGATGTTCCTGCCCTGGCTGTATGTAGCCCTCTGGTTGCTCCATGTAGATTTCCTCTTCCAGGTGTCCATTAAGGAATGCAGTTACAACATCCATCTGGTGCACCTGTAGACTGTTTTGAGTAGCAAAGGACAGTAATGTACGAATAGAGCTGAATCGTACCACTGGTGAAAATGTTTCATCATAGTCAGCACCATACAACTGTGAGTAGCCCTTGGCAACGAGCCTGCACTTGTATCGTTCCAATCTTCCATCACTATGATGCTTGACTTTGAACACCCACCTTGATCCTACTGCCTTTCTGTCTCTTGGCAAATCCACTAAGTCCCATGTCTCATTTTCCAGCAGTGACTCATATTCCAAGTCAGCGGCCTCCTGCCATTCTTTTGCATTTGGACTCTTCATTGCCTCCTTCATTGACAGTGGCTCTGTCACACGACACATATTGGCATAATGATCAACAGTCACTACATCAGCAAACTCATCATATCCAAATCTTCTTGGAGCATTTCTGATTCTGCCGCTTGTTCTGGCAGTGCTCTCGACAGTGACTTCATCATTTTGTGTCTCACTCTCATCTGTTTCCATGGTTATCTCGTTCTCTGTGCAGGGTACTTTCACTTCCTGCTTCCAGTTGAAGTTTGATTCATCAAAGATGACATCACGGCGGATTAGAATCCTCCTTTTCTCTTCATCATACAGGCGATAGCCCTTGGCATTGTTTGCATATCCCACGAAACGAAGCTTTACAGCCTTTTTGTCCAGTTTCCTTCTCTCTTCATCTGGGATATGTGCATAAGCAATACAGCCAAACACCTTCATGTGACTCACATCAGGTTTTTTCCCACACCATCTCTGGTATGGTGTCTCTCCTTTCAGAACAGAAGTAGGCAGCCTGTTCTGTATGTAGGCTGCGGTGGCTACAGCCTCTGCCCAGAACACCTTTGGTAACTTAGCATGTGACAGCATGCTCCTTGCTGCTTCAACTAGTGTCCTGTTTTTCCTTTCTGCAACACCATTTTGCTGTGGCGAGTGAGGTACAGTCATTTCATGGTGGATGCCTTGAGCCTTCAAATATTCTTGAAACTCCTTTGAGGTGTACTCACCACCATTGTCTGTTCTCAGCTTTGAGACACTCAGCCCACACTCATTTGAGAATGTTCTCTCAAATTCCTTGAATTTGCATAGTACTTCATTCTTCTGTTTCATGAAGTATACCTTGCAGCATCTCGAGTAGTCATCTATGAAAGTCACAAAATATTTTGCTCCACTTATAGATTCAGTCTGCATGGGACCACAGACATCACTATGAATCAGCTGCATCTTGCGTTTGGAACGGATTTCTCCAATCGGCTTGAATGGCTTTCTAGCCAGTTTGCCTTCCACACATCCTTCACAGAAGGGAATCTCTTTTTCTGCAGAGAAGTCCACTCCGTTCACCAGACCTTTAAGTTCCTTCAGCTTGGTAGTGTGACCAAGGCGCTGGTGCCACAGGCTAGCAGCTACTGATGCACTGTGGCAGACAGATTCACTTCCTTCCACATCCAGCTGATATAGTCCATCAGCTCTTTGTGTTCCCATTCCTCTCAGAGCTCCATCTTTTCCACGTATGTAGCAGCGAGACCTTTTGAACTGCACTGTATTTCCTTTTTTGGTAGCAGCTCCCACTGAGAATAAATTCCCAGACAGCTTTGGAACATGCAGCACGTCATACATTGTGACATTTTTTATATCACTTAACTTGAAAGTCATTTTCATGTTCACATTCCCAACTCCTAGGGCGTCAACCACCCTGCCGTCACCGAGTTTCACAGACTGTGTCTTTGAAAATTGCTGGTATTCCTGGAGAATCTCTTTATCACATGTCATGTGCTTTGACGCTCCAGAGTCAATTAACCATTCAACTTGTTGTGGTCTGTCAGAGTTTGCACCTCCGACCACAAAAGCACATTCAGATGAGTCTTCTTCATCCTCACACATCACATTTTTGGCTTTGTGTGTTTTCTTTTTAGGTTTATTTTTAAAGCTTGAACAATCACGCTTAAAATGTCCTTCCTTTCCACATTTATAGCATCTCCATGTGCTTGGTCCTGCTCCCACTGATTTAGAGCCATCCTGCACATTTCCTTTAAACTGTGATGACATGGCTGCTGCCCCACCTGACATAGCACCACTGGAGTTATCATTAGCATTCAATCGCTTTTGCTCTTCATTGATTAATGCTTGCTGTACAAACTTCAGTGTCAGCTTGTCAATCTTGGTTTCTAGTGCAGTGACAATTGTAGCATAACTTGTTGGCAAGCTTCCCAAAAGTGTTACAATTTGGTCCTCCTCTTCAATTACAGCTCCTATTGCTGTTAGCTGATCAGTTAGCTCCTTCATTTGTTTTAAGTGCTCAGTTATAGAATCTCCCTCTTTCATTACACATCTGAAATATTTTTTCTTCAGAAACAATTTATTTGCCAAAGTATCTCTCTCAAAATGGCCTTTCAGCGTGGTCCACGCCTCGTTGGGAGTCTGGCAGCTTGTTATCAAATATAACTGGGGTGTACTTACATTCAGCACTAACATAGAGAATGCCTTCTCTCTCCTTTTAGTGAACTCAGCCTGTGCTGCTTCGTTAGCATCTCCAGGTAGCACATCTGTCTCCATTACCATGCCCCATAGTCCTTTAGCCTTTAGCAAGTGTTCCAACTGAAACTTCCATGTTGCCCAATTGTCTGGTCCGCTCAGCCTGTCAATAAACAGCTTGTCCTCCATTGTGAATTCCCACAATACTGTTTATCTTCACACAATATTCAGTGTTTAACAGCTTTTTAGCGACGATCTGGGCCCATAACCGAATGAATTAGACTGAGTTGGTAGCATAAAGAGACTGAGTTTTATTATCAGTTGCGTTCACATGCTGCGCAGATCAACAAAGGAACAGAACAACGTGACACCGGAAGTGGTTCACCATACTGTGTAAGGGCATGAGGTAGTAGTGTCCTAGAGTAACAGTGCCATCTATTGGTAAAAGTACTGTATTACAACACTAGAATCATCATGCTCATATACGTGTAACATGTTTATAGTTTAACCATCTTAATAACAAGTTCTTATGAAAAGACTATAATGGACTATCACGCTACACTTGGTTATGTTTCTCAGCTTCTATAGCTCTCGTCATATACCATTCACAGTAATCTGATGCATCTTTTATGTGTTTACGTCATATTATTTTTGGTTGATTGAAGACATAACACTCTTTCTACACTGACCACAGATTAAATCAAGTGTGTACAACATTGTGATCAACTACTTGATTGGTTGATTGATTGTCAAAAGCTTTTCAACACATCAAAATTAAATGTTTTATCAGTGTGAATTATCTGGTGTGCTTTAAGGCTGGACAGAAAGGTTTTGACCACACCGATCACATCAATAAGGTTTCTCTCCTGTGTGAGTTTTGTGGTGGCGTTTAAGGCTGGACATTTGAGAGAAGTGTTGTCAACACTGATCACAGCCATATGGTTTCTCTCCAGTGTGAATTCTCTGGTGGCTTTTAAGGCTGGACATTTGAGAGAAGTGCTGTCCACACTGATCACAGCCATATGGCTTTTCTCCAGTGTGAATTTTCTTATGTCTTTCAAGGTTTGCCACTAGAGAAAAGTGTTGTCCACACAGATCACACCCGTGGTGTTTCTCCCCAGTGTGAATTTTCTGGTGTCTTTTAAGGTGTCCCATCTGAGAGAAGTGCTGCCCACACTGATCACATCCATAGGGGTTCTCTCCTGTGTGAATTCTCTGGTGGCTTTTAAGGCTGGACATTTGAGAGAAGTGTTGTCCACACCGATCACAGCCATATATGGTTTCTCACCAGTGTGAATTCTCTGGTGTCTTTTAAGGTTTACCATCTGAGAGAAGTGTTGTCCACACTGATCACAGCCATATGGTTTCTCTCCAGTGTGAATTCTCTGGTGGCCCTTAAGGTGTGCCATTTGAGAGAATTGGTGTCCACACTGATCACACCCATAGGGTTTCTCTCCAGTGTGAATTCTCTGGTGGATTTTAAGTGTGGAGATGCTAGGGAAGTGTTTCCACACTGATCACAGCAGTGTTGTTTTTGCATAGACAACCTGCTTTTTCCATTCATCTCTGGAAGGACAGTGAAGCCAGAATGGTGATGGAACACTGGATTGGAAAAAAGCAGGAAGGTAATTTAGGTGTGTGAAAAGTGTGGACTATATTAGTAAAATGAGTAAAATGATTTAGCGTGTTGTGGATTACCTTGCACAACAAATATCCTTAAAACATAATACATTGTGTAACACATACTAAACTATATGTATTAACTGGTTATTTAAGACTTAAGCCATAATAGTAAGTAATCACTTGCTTTATATAATGGATAATTATTCTGTGTGCCCAACAGAAATATATAGCAAAGCAACAGGTCAATTTAACACAATTACAATTAAACAAAATGACATATTGAGAATAAATTGCATATTGAGACTATTGGAACAAAATATATATTAAAAGGGTAGGCAGAGTATGTAACATACCAAAGTCTTTGTTTTCCTCCTGTTCAGCAGAGTTGAGGTTGAGAGAGTTCATCTTCCCCTGAAGTCTGGAGTCCACAATAAGATTTGATCAGAATTGATGGATCATCCTTCCTGGAAGACTTGTGGAGACATGTCACAGACCATCTCTTCTTATACTAGAGAGCCTGGGGTGAAAACATTAACTGTTATGAATGATTGGCCAATGAGAACAATAGAACCATCTCTCCACCAATCACAGTGTAACATTCAGTGTTCCACCCCTCACTCCTCCCCCAGACATGATCCATGCAACCTTCTACAAATGAATTGGCAACAAAATAATGTCTATGGAAATAAATAGCATTGTTACCTAACATACATGAACATATCTCTATAATAATGACACATCTATACTGTGAATACATGTATGGACATACACTAAGGCACATACAAGATTAACAATTTGATTATAATATATATGACAATAAATGCTTTGTTTACTCTATAATAATACAACATCTCTATACATTATGGATATAAACTATGGGAAAAGTTGACATCTCATAATATCTCTTAAATGCCCTCAAAGAGAGGATGATCATCTACCCTAGGGGGGAAGAAAGAAAGTCTAAATCTACCTTTTTGTTTTGTTTAGATATTGTCATTATTTATCTATCAGGCAGGCAGTCAGTCATACTATATCAAGTTCTCCTCAAAACTTTGCTTCCTTTCTACTCCTACATACTTAGTGAGAAAATGAAAATAAAAACATCAATGTGTTCAGTTTACAGTGGCGAAGTGTGCTATTAATTTTTCTAGCAATCGGCCAAATGGTGGCGCTGTAGGAAGCCTTCGAAAGTGCGATCTTTGAACAGGTATAGCTCAGTCTGTGTTATACATACAGCCATGAAACCTGTATACACTTATGCGTCTCCTCATGCCGAACAACTTTTACCCTCTAACTTTTGACCTCTGACCTTTAGGTCTCCCACAATTCGGAATTATATGAAAAACAGTAAAAATCTATCTCCTCCTGGGATTTTCGCGTCAAGTGCACAAAACTTTTTTCACATGAACGTTGAACCTATATCTAAACAGGCTATGTGGTGAGAAGTTTGTACGTTAAATAATGTTTTTTTTAATAATTCAATATATATTGCGGTTTTATGCAAATTATTCTTCGGCCTCTAAATCATACATGCAAAGTTACACGTTCATGGCATTTGGCAACGATGTGGAAGGTTAGTCAAAGTATCACTGAAACCAATTTTATTCCAATCGGCCAAAGGGGGGGCGCTATACGAAGCGTCTGAAAATTCAAACTTCAAACGGGCATAAGTCATGACTCGTTTCGTTTGAAGACATGCAACTTGTTACACGCGTGCTTTGACTCAAGCGGAAGACATCTGTGTCGTTGTTAAGTAAGCTCCGTCCTTTGATTTTCCGCCATTTTGAGCAGTTTGTAAAACGCGTAAATCCGCTTTTATTCTGGAATTTTCGCGTCACGTGCACAAAACTTTTTTTACGTGAACTTTGGACCGATATCTAAAGATCTGTCAGATCGGATTTCTTTAACATTGAAACATGCTTTTTTAAATAATTCAAACAATATTGCATTTTTATGCAAATTATGCAAAGTCACATTTTCATGACAAAATAGTGTAGAGGGTTAGTTCAAATATCACTGAAACCAATCTTACCCCAAATGGCCAAAGGGGGGCGCTATATAATTTTGAGCAGTTTGTAAAACGCTTAAACCCGTTTTTATTCTAGGATTTTTTTTGCAATTTGCATGAAACATTTTACACGCAATCTAAGGGCCTTTATCTAACATGCCTATGAAGTGCACACAAAAAAAATATAAAATAATAATAATAAATATAGCTGCAAGCAGCGATAAAGTGTCCAAAGCCAAAAACACCTCAAATCATGAACACAGCCTGGGATGATTCCCAATAGGTCAAGGAACAGATACCAACCTTCTCACATTGGCCTGTTATAGCGCCACCAGCGGGTCAACTTTTGCACAACACATTTTTGGAACAAAATGGACCAATCTTTGACGTCAGTAACGTCAAAGAGAGCCCTGCCTGCGATCTTGACATTTTGTGCTTTTATAGCCATTGTTTTCTGGCTTGAAGCGAGCCCACAATTGTTTCGAAGGAACAATATTTTTCTAGTTACTAAATGGTATATGAATAGACTAACTTCTGAAACATGGATTCTATCAATCAATTTCTAACAACGCAGAGATAACATATATAGAAACCATGATTATTAACAGTACAGGTAGTACAATCAAAGGTTGTGCTGAACATTCATGTTAAATTAATGGCTGAAATCCTTCAGAACATGTGTAATATTCCCTGTGCATGTTTTGATTTAAGTTGCTAAGTAAGTTAACCTTTAAACTGATTTGAATGTGTGTGTGTGTGTGTGTGTGTGTGTGTGTGTGTGGGGGGGGGGGGGGGGGGGGTATGTATCACCTCTGTCTTGGTATGCAAGCCATTGAGACAAATGCAAGGTCATTTTAAGTTCCCACATAAACTTCATGTGTGCAGGATTACTCAAAATTCCTTCAGAACAAAACAACCTCTATTAATGTCCTCTTATGAATGTGTTTAGCTATTGGTATTCATGCATAACCATTAAGATAGAGTGGACAATCAATTTGATAGTCCACTCTATCTTCTTTGGGATAACACACTGCCTGACTTGACTTTAACACATTTTTGCTTTCATGTTTTGCCTTTATTTGTGACTGCAAAACCTGTACCATTATTTACATTTAACAACATTATAAACTAGAAGAGAAAATTTCTAAGAAATTTTAAGTGTGCCTGCAGCTCGCTAAGTCTGTGCAACCTTGTGTAGCGGTTGGTGTTAGCATTAGCGTTATTTCATTTGACGCAACCCGCGTGTCTGTATGACAAACGGTTCACGAGATCAAGGGTCACTTCCTGTTTGGTGAGGGGCACTTCCTGTTTGGCGAAATAGGCCCCAATTAAGGTCATGGACGATTAATGAATTAAAGCTGCAAGCAGCGATGACCAGGCCCTCGCAGCTCTACCCACGTCACAAGGCCAGCAGCCAATCAGAAACCAAACAGGAAGTCAGCCATTTCGACTAATTAGTGGCGTTTTGGAGCATTTTTGGCCGTTATCACGGGTCGCACTTTAACGACAGTTTTTTGAGAAAAAAATTGTTTTGTAAGAAAAAAAATTTGAGAAAAAAACTTTTTTGAGAAAAAGAAATTTTGAAAAAAAAATTGTGAGAAAAAAAAATCTTGAGAAAAAAAAATGTGAGAAAAAAAAATTTTGAGAAAAAAATAATTTTGAGAAAACAATTTTGAGAAAAAAAATTTGAGAAAAAAAAAATTGAGAAAAAAATTTTTTGAGAAAAAAAAAATTAGAGAAAAAAATTGAGAAAAAAAAAATTTTTGAGAAAAAAAAAAATTTGAGAAAAAAATTGAGAAAAAAAAAATTTGAGAAAAAAAAAAATTTGAGAAAAAAAAAATTTGAGAAAAAAAAAATTTTGAGAAAAAAAAATTTTGAGAAAAAAAAAATTTTGAGAAAAAAAATTGGAGAAAAAAAAATTTGAGAAAAAAAAATTTGAGAAAAAAAATTTTTGAGAAAAAAAAAATTTTGAGAAAAAAAAAATTGAGAAAAAAAAATTTGAGAAAAAAAAAAATTGAGAAAAAAAAAATTGAGAAAAAAAAAATTGAGAAAAAAAGAAAAGGTATGACACCAGCCGCAAGTCTGTACGACAAACGGTTCATGAGTTATAGAGGCACTTCCTGTTTGGTGAAGGGCACTTCCTGTTAAAGAGGGGGCGAGGCTTAATCAATTACAGCTCATCCCTATTGGTCGGAAAAAGACCAAAGTTGTGTGAGCATTTTACATTTTAAATGACGTTGCTAGGCAAAAGTATGGCAGAGTTATGTGGCGCCAAAGTTTCTGGGTTTTTTTCGGAGTCCCCCATTCAAAGTCAATGGAGTTTTTGGGCGTTGTTTTTTGCGAATTACATCGCAATCGTAAAGCGGATCGGAAAGAAAAGTAATAGCACACCATTCCCGGCCGAGCCGCACATTTTGATGTATATATTGCGGGGGTGGCGTAAATCGTGCGGCAGTTATTACGTGCCGAAGTTTCCCCCATTCTAAGTCAATGGGGTTTTTTGGCGTCGTTTTTTGCGAATTACGTCGCAATGGTAACGCGGATCGGAAAGAAAAGTAATAGCAACCTATTCCCGGCCGAGCCGCACGTTTTGATGTATATATTGCGTGGGTGGCGTAAATTGTGCGGCAGTTATTACGTGCAGAAATTTGTGGCGAAACTATGGACTTAATTAATTAAGTATGGCGGATTACAATAAGTGTTTTGCCATTGCGTTGCATGGCAGGCACACTTAATAAAGATTTAGTGTAATCTTCAATGCTGAGAATAAAGGGAACATTGAGACTCTTCCACAAAGACAATTCTGTGTAAAAAAGGATGATAATAAGAACTAGAAAAGAAAATTTCTAAGAAATTTTAAGTGTGCCTGCAGCTCGCTAAGTCTGTGCAACCTTGTGTAGCGGTTGGTGTTAGCATTAGCGTTATATTTTTTAACATTAGCATTTTTTGCATAAGCTTTAACATTACTGTTCTTCATATGACACCACCCACATGTCTGTACGACAAACGGTTCACGAGAAAAAGGGTCACTTCCTGTTTGGTGTGAGGGGCACTTCCTGTTTGGCGAAATAGGCCAGGATTAATGAATTAAAGCTGCAAGCAGCGATGACCGGGCCCTCGCAGCTCTACCCACGTCACAAGGCCAGCAGCCAATCAGAAACCAAACAGGAAGTCAGCCATTTCGACTAATTAGTGGCGTTTTGGCTCATTTTTGGCCGTTATCACGGGTCGCACTTTAACAACAGTTTTTTGAGGAAAAATTGTTTTGTGAGAAAAAAATATTTTTTTGAGAAAAAAATATTTTTTTGAGAAAAAAGATTTTTTGAGAAAAAAAAATGTTGAGGAAAAAAAAGTTTTGAGAAAAAAAAATTTGAGAGAAAAAAAATTTTTGAGAAAAAAAAATTTTTGAGAAAAAAAAAATGTGAGAAAAAAAATTGAGAAAAAAAAAAAAATTGAGAAAAAAAAAATTTGAGAAAAAAAATTTTGAGAAAAAAAAAATTTATGAAAAAAAAAATTTTGAGAAAAAAAAATTTGAGAAAAAAAATTTTTTGGGAAAAAAAAGTTTTGAGAAAAAAGAATTTTTGAGAAAAAAAAAATTTGAGAAAAAAATTTTTTTTGAGAAAAAAAATTTGAGGAAAAAAAATTTTTGAAAAAAAATTTTTTTGAGAAAAAAAAAATTGAGAAAAAAAATTTTGAGAAAAAAAAAATTGAGAAAAAAAAAATTTGAGAAAAAATTTTTTTTGAGAAAAAGAAAATTTTTGAGAAAAAAAAAATGTATGACACCAGCCGCGAGTCTGTACGACAAACGGTTCATGAGTTATAGAGGCACTTCCTGTTTGGCGAAGGACACTTCCTGTTACAGAGGGGGCAGGGCTTAATCAATTACAGCTCATCCCTATTGGCCGGAAAAAGACCAAAGTTGAGTGTGCATTTTAAAGTTTAAATCACGTTGCTAGGCAAAAGTATGGCAGAGTTATGTGGCGCCAAAGTTTCTGGGTTTTTTTCGGAGTCCCCCATTCTAAGTCAATGGGGGTTTTTGGGCGTAGTTTTTTGCGAATTACATCGCAATCGTATCGCGGATCGGAAAGAAAAGTAATAGCACACCATTCCCGGCCGAGCCGCACATTTTGATGTATATATTGCGGGGGTGGCGTAAATTGTGCGGCAGTTATTACGTGCCGAAATTTCCCCCATTCTAAGTCAATGGGGTTTTTGAGCGTCGTTTTTTGCGAATTACGTCGCAATGGTAACGCGGATCGGAAAGAAAAGTAATAGCAACCTATTCCCGGCCGAGCCGCACGTTTTGATGTATATATTGCGTGGGTGGCGTAAATTGTGCGGCAGTTATTACGTGCAGAAATTTGTGGCGAAACTATGGACTTAATTAATTAAGTATGGCGGATTACAATAAGTGTTTTGCCATTGCGTTGCATGGCAGGCACACTTAATAACTAGAAGAGAAAATTTCTAAGAAATTTTAAGTGTGCCTGCAGCTCGCTAAGTCTGTGCAACCTTGTGTAGCGGTTGGTGTTAGCATTAGCGTTATTTCATTTGACGCAACCCGCGTGTCTGTATGACAAACGGTTCACGAGATCAAGGGTCACTTCCTGTTTGGTGAGGGGCACTTCCTGTTTGGCGAAATAGGCCCCAATTAAGGTCATGGACGATTAATGAATTAAAGCTGCAAGCAGCGATGACCAGGCCCTCGCAGCTCTACCCACGTCACAAGGCCAGCAGCCAATCAGAAACCAAACAGGAAGTCAGCCATTTCGACTAATTAGTGGCGTTTTGGAGCATTTTTGGCCGTTATCACGGGTCGCACTTTAACGACAGTTTTTTGAGAAAAAATTGTTTTGTGAGAAAAAAAATTTGAGAAAAAAACTTTTTTGAGAAAAAGAAATTTTGAAAAAAAAATTGTGAGAAAAAAAAATCTTGAGAAAAAAAAATGTGAGAAAAAAAAATTTTGAGAAAAAAATAATTTTGAGAAAACAATTTTGAGAAAAAAAATTTTTGAGAAAAAAAAAATTGAGAAAAATTTTTTTTGAGAAAAAAAAATTTAGAGAAAAAAAATTTTTTTGAGAAAAAAAAAATTGGAGAAAAAAATTGAGAAAAAAAAAATTTGAGAAAAAAAATTTTTGAGAAAAAAAAAATTTTGAGAAAAAAAAAATTGAGAAAAAAAAATTTGAGAAAAAAAAAATTTGAGAAAAAAAAAATTGAGAAAAAAAAATTTGAGAAAAAAAGAAAAGGTATGACACCAGCCGCAAGTCTGTACGACAAACGGTTCATGAGTTATAGAGGCACTTCCTGTTTGGTGAAGGGCACTTCCTGTTAAAGAGGGGGCGAGGCTTAATCAATTACAGCTCATCCCTATTGGTCGGAAAAAGACCAAAGTTGTGTGAGCATTTTACATTTTAAATGACGTTGCTAGGCAAAAGTATGGCAGAGTTATGTGGCGCCAAAGTTTCTGGGTTTTTTTCGGAGTCCCCCATTCAAAGTCAATGGAGTTTTTGGGCGTTGTTTTTTGCGAATTACGTTGCCATGGTAACGCGGATCGGAAAGAAAAGTAATAGCACACCATTCCCGGTCGAGCCGCACATTTTGATGTATATATTGCGGGGGTGGCGTAAATCGTGCGGCAGTTATTAAGTGCCGAAATTTCCCCCATTCTAAGTCAATGGGGTTTTTGGGCGTCGTTTTTTGCGAATTACGTCGCAATGGTAACGCGGATCGGAAAGAAAAGTAATAGCAACCTATTCCCGGCCGAGCCGCACGTTTTGATGTATATATTGCGTGGGTGGCGTAAATTGTGCGGCAGTTATTACGTGCAGAAATTTGTGGCGAAACTATGGACTTAATTAATTAAGTATGGCGGATTACAATAAGTGTTTTGCCATTGCGTTGCATGGCAGGCACACTTAATGAAAGCTTTAGATGTAGTGTTGCAGGGAATTAATATGTGACAGAATTCATACATTAACAGGCTCAAACACCAGATTTTAATAATATGTATCTGGTCACACTTTGCATTTCAATGCCTCCTAGGTGTCGATGGGCCACCATGTGTTCACCATTTGCATCCTGGGTGATCAAATGTGGTATCTCATAATGTGTAAATGCCCTCAAAGCCTTTATAGCCTGCTCAGAGACTACAGATGAAAATGTGTTTATGTCTACTCTGGGCCATTCAAACTGATGAAAAAAACTGATGTGTTGATTAAGTGCTTTGAGCCTGATACATAAACACATATATAAAACCCTCTAATAGAGAGAAACTAGAAAAGAAAATTTCTAAGAAATTTTAAGTGTGCCTGCAGCTCGCTAAGTCTGTGCAACCTTGTGTAGCGGTTGGTGTTAGCATTAGCGTTATTAACATTAGCATTTTTTTGCATAAACGTTAACATTATTGTTCTTCATATGACACCACCCACATGTCTGTACGACAAACGGTTCACGAGAAAACGGGTCACTTCCTGTTTGGTGAGGGGCACTTCCTGTTTGGCGAAATAGGCCCCAATTAAGTTTAAGGACTCTTAATCTTGTCATTTGACGCAACCCGCGTGTCTGTATGACAAACGGTTCACGAGATCAAGGGTCACTTCCTGTTTGGTGAGGGGCACTTCCTGTTTGGCGAAATAGGCCCCAATTAAGGTCATGGACGATTAATGAATTAAAGCTGCAAGCAGCGATGACCGGGCCCTCGCAGCTCTACCCACGTCACAAGGCCAGCAGCCAATCAGAAACCAAACAGGAAGTCAGCCATTTCGACTAATTAGTGGCGTTTTGGCGCATTTTTGGCCGTTATCACGGGTCGCACTTTAACGACAGTTTTGTGAGAAAAAAAAAGTTTTTTGAGAAAAAAAAAGTTTTTTGAGAAAAAAACATTTTTTTGAGGAAAAAAAAAAATTTAAGAAAAAAAAAATAGAGAAAAAAAAAATGTGAGAAAAAAAAAATTTGAGAAAAAAAAAGTTTTGAGAAAAAAAAATTTGAGAAAAAAAAATTTTTGAGAAAAAAAAAATTTTGAGAAAAAAAAATTTTTGAGAAAAAAAAAATTTGAGAAAAAAAAAATTGAGAAAAAAAAAATTTTGAGAAAAAAAATTTTTTGAGAAAAAAAAATTTTTGAGAAAAAAAAAATTTGAGAAAAAAAAAAATTATGACACCAGCCGCGAGTCTGTACGACAAACGGTTCATGAGTTATAGAGGCACTTCCTGTTACAGAGGGGGCGGGGCTTAATCAATTACAGCTCATCCCTATTGGCCGGAAAAAGACCAAAGTTGTGTGTGCATTTTAAAGTTTAAATCACGTTGCTAGGCAAAAGTATGGCAGAGTTATGTGGCGCCAAAGTTTCTGTTTTTTTTTCGGAGTCCCCCATTCTAAGTCAATGGGGTTTTTGGGCGTCGTTTTTTGCGAATTACATCGCAATCGTATCGCGGATCGGAAAGAAAAGTAATAGCACACCATTCCCGGCCGAGCCGCACGTTTTGATGTGTATATTGCGGGGGTGGCGTAAATCGTGCGGCAGTTATTACGTGCCGAAATTTCCCCCATTCTAAGTGAATGGGGTTTTTTGGCGTCGTTTTTTGCGAATTACGTCGCAATGGTAACGCGGATCGGAAAGAAAAGTAATAGCACACCATTCCCGGCCGAGCCGCACGTTTTGATGTATATATTGCTGCGGTGGCGTAAATTGTGCGGCAGTTATTACGAGCAGAAATTTGCAAGAACATTACTTACTGACTGACTGACTGACTTAAGTATGGCGGATTACAATAAGTGTTCTGCTATTGCATAGCAGGCACACTTAATAATGGAAGTCTGATCTACCTAACCCTATGTTTTGTAACCATGTTATTACTAAAATGATATTATGTGGACTTCATCAATAGCACAAGTGAAGATGTACAATTTATTTGGCACAAGGACAATTCACTGTATGGACTTTGATATCTCAAAAGTTAATGGGAGACCACTGCACAATGCTATCTCTGACTGGAAAGTAAACAAATGTAAATGTCACTTAATGTCATGCCTATTGACCAATGTTTAATGTGTGCAATCCTGTTCTAACTATGGCCCTGTATGGCTCTATCTACAGCACATACATCCTCTCCTCCCCATATATCAATTCAGTCCATGCAAAAGTGTGTCAAAGTCAAAGCTGTCTGTAATCCCAAAGAAGAAAGAGGAGTTGATACTTCTTCTAGCTTGTTTTTGTTTTACTTTTTGCAAAATGTTACAATACAGCTAAAAGGATAACACACCAAACCCTTTGTAGATCAATTACAGTGTTTGTATAGTGAATGGCAGAGAAGCACACTGGTATTATCTAAGTCAAAACAAATCACACTATTCAGAACATGTCTTTGATATATATAATCATAATGCAAATGTTGGTACAACATGTTGTAGTGTTAGGAGTCGCTGGATTCCATAACCATGTAAAGCTTTGAAAGAAAAAAAAAAAGCTAACAAAAAAGAAAACGTACATATTACAATTAGAGTGCCAATGTTCATTAAAGGCCCATGTGTGAATGTTACAATTTTGCCTTGTTTAAATAAGTCTGTATATCACTGTGTTGTGCTGACTCTGACATCTAAGGACATCCCCAGAGGGGTTTCCTTTCCTGGTGTATTCATCACTCACATGTACAAGTACTATACACACCTCTGGGTTCACATTCTCTAAAGGCATATTCCAACGTGTGTCTGTCTGTCTGTGTCTGTCTGTCTGTCTGTCTGTCTGTGTGTGTGTGTGTGTGTGTGTGTGTGTGTGTGTGTGTGTGTGTGTGTGTGTGTGTGTGTGTGTATGTGTGTGTGTGAGAGAGATAATTAATGAGTATCTCTCACCTCTGTCTTGTTATTCAGACATTCATTGAGACACACTCAAGTTCCTATAAACTTCATTTGAAGTCTACATTCTCTAAAGGCATATTCCAACGTGTGTCTGTGTGTCTGTCTGTCTGTCTGTGTGTGTGTGTGTGTGTGTGTGTGTGTGTGTGTGTGTGTGTGTGTGTGTGTGTGTGTGTGTGTGTGTGTGTGTGTGTGTGTGTGTGTGTGTGTGTGAGATAATTAATGAGTATGGGTTAGGGTTAGGGTTAGGGTTAGAGACACACTCAAGTTCCTATAAACTTCATTTGTGCAGGAGTACTCCATATTCCTTCAGAACAATACAACCTCTATGAAAGTGCCTCTCACCTCTCAATTGCTATTCATGCAGAACCATTAAGACAGAGTGGACTATAGAAACCTAATTTGCACACGATTGCCCCACATCTGCTTTGGTACTTAAAGTTACAAGTTACATTATTTTGTTGTGCATTACTTTGCTAAACAAATGATTGTAAAACCATGAAAACTCTGAATAAGTGTTAATTTACACTAAGCCATACTACTTAATAATACTTGCTTTATTAAAACATAATTATGTGGATATGCTGATGTTCCTGCTTTTTTCCAATCCAGTGTTGCATCACCAGCCTGTGTGAATTATCTGGTGTGATGCTGGACAGAAAAGTTTCTACCACATCGTTCTCATCAATATGGTTTCTCTCCTGTGTGAATTCTCTGGTGGCGTTTAAGGCTGGACATCTGAGAGAAGTGTTGTCCACATTGATCACATCCATGGGGTTTCTCTCCTGTGTGAATTCTCTGGTGGCTTTTAAGGATGGACATTAAAGAGAATTGTTGTCCACATTGATCACATCCATAGGGTTTCTCTCCTGTGTGAATTCTCTGGTGGCTTTTAAGGCTGGACATCTGAGAGAAGTGTTGTCCACATTGATCACATCCATGGGGTTTCTCTCCAGTGTGAATTTTCTGATGTCTTTCAAGGTTTGCCATTAGAGAAAAGTGTTGTCCACACTGATCACACCCATATGGTTTCTCTCCAGTGTGAATTTTCTGATGTCTTTCAAGGTTTGCCATTAGAGAAAAGTGTTGTCCACACTGATCACACATGTGGGGTTTCTCCCCAGTGTGAATTTTCTGGTGTCTTTTAAGGTTTCCCATCTGAGAGAAGTGCTGCCCACACTGATCACATCCATAGGGGTTCTCTCCTGTGTGAATTCTCTGGTGGCTTTTAAGGCTGGACATTACAGAGAAGTGCTGTCCACACTGATCACAGCCATATGGTTTCTCTCCAGTGTGAATTTTCTGGTGTCTTTTAAGGTTTGCCATTAGAGAAAAGTGTTGTCCACACAGATCACACCCGTAAGGTTTTTCACCAGTGTGAATTTGCTGGTGGCTTTTAAGGCTTTCCATCTGAGAGAAGTGTTGTCCACACTTTTCACACCCATAGGGTTTCTCTCCAGTGTGAATTATCTGGTGTCTTTTAAGTTTGGAGATGTTAGGGAAATGTTGTCCACACTGATCACAGCAGTGTTGTTTTTGCTTAGCCAACCTTCTTTTTCCATTCATCTCTGGTAGGACAGGGAAGCCAGACTGGAGATGCAACACTGGATTGGAAACAAGCAGGAAGGTAATTTAGGTGTGTGGACTCTATTAATAGTACGTAAAATGACAAGTTAGCTTGTTGTGGATTACCTTGCACAACATAATACATTGTGTGACACATTGATGTTGAGCTTTTGAAACTGATATTATCCTAGATAAAGTATGTTCTATCCGTCTGTCTTTCAATGTTATATGAGATACTTCAAATGTGGTTCCTGTGGAAATAAGCCTCGGCTTTCTAGGATCTCCTTTTAGTTGACCTTGTACCAGTGATTGTACTGTCATGAAACAGTTTTTCTATTGCAAACTTCTAATAAATTCTTCAATCAATCAATACTAAACTATATGCATTAAGTGGTTATTTATAAGACTTAAGTAATACTAAAATCACTTGCTTTTAATAATAAATTCCATATTGAGACTATTGGAACAAAATATATATTAAAAGGGTAGGCAGAGTATTTAACATACCAAAGTCTTTGTTTTCCTCCTGTTCAGCAGAGTTGAGGTTGAGAGAGTTCATCTTTCCCTGAAGTCTGGAGTCCACAATAAGATTTGATCAGAAATGATGGATATCCTGGAAGACTTGTGGAGACATGTCACAGTCCAACTCTTCTTATACTAGAGAGCCTGGGGTGAAAACATTAACTGCTATGAATGATTGGCCAATGAGAACAATAGAACCATCTCTCCACCAATCACAGTGTAACATACAGAGCTCCACCCCTCACTCCTCCCCCATGATCCATGCAACCTTCTACAAATGAATTGGCAACAAAATAAATAGAAATAGATAGCATTGTTACTTAAAATACATGAACATATCTCTATAATAATGACACATACAATATAACACATATAAGATTGATAATTTGATTATTCTATATATGACAATAAATGCTTTGTTTACTCTATAATAATACAATATCTATTTACATTATGGATATAAACTATGGGCAAAGTGGACATCTCATAATATCTCTTAAATGCCCTCAAAGAGAGGATGATCATCTACCCTAGGGGGGAAGAAAGGAGGTCTAAATCTACTTATTCGTTTTGTTTAACAAATATTATTTCTAAATGGTATATGAATAGACTAACTTCTGAAACGTATGGATTCTATCAATCAATTTCTAACAACGCAGAGTCAAAACAATAACATATATAGAAACCATGATTATAACAGTACAGGTAGTGAAATCAAAGGTCGTGCTAAACATTCATGTTAAATTAATGACTGAAATCCTTCAGAACATGTGTAATATTCCCTGCACATGTTTTGATTTAAGTTGCTAAGTAAGTTAACCTTTAAATTGATTTGACTACTGTTACGCCCACAGGGCCTAGGGATGTTTGTAGACGCAACAAAGGCAAGGTGGTGACTGCCAAAAAGTAGTTTTATTACAAATAAGTAGTGGAATTTACATGATAGGCAAATTAGGTTGCTTTTACATTATCTGGAGTTCAAGGTGAGCCAGGGCCGGGCAGGCACCTGTTAAAAGAAACAAAAGAAAGGATACAAAGAACTGATCCCTAACCCAAACGTAACCCCCAGCTTCTCCTAACCAAAACACAAAACAAGGAGTGAGGTTACCTGCCCCTAGTAGTGGCTGGGTGCACAGACCTATATCCGTACGTGTACCTTCTATAACTTACCCTGCTCACCATACAATAAAGAGTATTTACAGAACTCGGCTCCCAAGCAACCTGTACAAACAAAGGATGTGGCTAAAGGCTAGGCTGCTCCGTTGGGCACGCTGTCGCTATACTACCCTCGTAGTTGTGAACTTGTGACAGAGTGACAGCGGCGATGCGACCTTCTTCAGTAGGCTATTTATAGCCCAGGGGCGGGGCCGTCGGAACAGACGGACCGAGCGTCGATTGGCTGGAGGAGTTCTGAGTGACAGGAGCCCTTCTCAAGCGTATAGCGGCAGCAAGAATCTGTAGACAAATACATACAGCGTGCGCAGACAACATATAGCAGATCCCCACCCAAATGGCACTATGGCTTTAATCATTGCTCTTGTCCGTAACACCCCCACCACCAAGAAACAAACCCGCCGGTTTGTTTCAATAAAGCCTACACCAAAACTTTATATGTCAGACTAGTATATATACATAATATTTACAATACAAACCTATCCCAACACTACATTTTACTTATCCACCCCCCACTCTCTGGACAAGGCGTCAGCGAACACATTATCTGTCCCCTCTTTGTATTTGAACTCCAATTTAAAACCATGGACTCACAAGGCCCAACTCATGAGTAAACCCCAGAGAGAATTATTAGGTCAGTAAATACCAACACAGATTTGAAGAGACCACCGCTTCTTGCTCAGCTCTCACTGAAGGCGGTCGCACTCTCTCTAGCTCTCTTATCTCTCCCTCCCTCGTGTGTCTACCCGCTGCTTACGGAGAGTTTCCCCTTCTCATTGTCTTCGAAACGGAGCGTATCTGAACACTGTCTCTACTCTCGTAGCTATTTGGACCTATTTGGAAGCAAACATGGATCTGGTGAGCTATGCACTGAATGCCATGGATACTATCTTTTCAACACGAAAATCTGGTTCGGAGGAATCCAGTTGTCCCGACGGAACCTACCCAGCTGGATACGTGATGGACTACCGGCAATGGTGGAATATGATGTGCCTTACGGTTCTTTCCGTTGAGGATGTGGAAGATCTTTATCTTTTTACTCTTGTGATAACAGGGTTTCTGCTGATTGGCATGGGCTTTGCCTTGGTTTATCGAAAAATCTGCAAGATGGGTGGACCCCCAGGAGCCCCAAAACTGCCCGTCATGATATTGGAACTGCACAAAGTTGCTTGTGCCCAGACTGTTGCGTTTAACGAACTCAAACGCAATGTCAACATCTTGCTGGAGCAAAACAACGCTATGCAAAGAGGGCCAAAATATGGACAATAGAGGAGTATACTCTAACTCTCTGTATCCCTCGCCCGAATTATTACGACCGGACTGGCACGACCTTGGAATACCGCACTCCTCCTGTGAGATGGGAACTGTGTTGTGTGCGCTCGCCCCCCAACCCCCCCCCTAAAGGAAGTCAATGTGAAGGGAAGCCTTTCCCACCCTCACCCAATTCATGTCTGCTCCCACACGAACATCTGGTGTTTTGACTTTCGAGCTGGTGCTGGGCCAAGGACGTCTACATAGTATCGCATTGTCACCAGCGAAAAGGACATTCTGACCTAGCTACTATCTGGAAGCTTACAACCGGTCTAACGCACACACGAACACAATCGCAGACTTACACGCACACACACATCCATTCACCTGCCTTCACCCCCCCCACCCCCCCCCCCTTCCCAATGTTCGTAAGGGCTTATTTTTTCTTTCTGCCCGGAAGCAATGTTTTTTTTTAACGGCCCAAGCAACCCAACACCATCCAATGCAAAGCTTGCACCTCCCAAATCTTTATCTTTTTCTTTTTCAGCAAGAAAGGGCTATAGCAGCGCCGTGGTACTGTATGTACTGTATGGCAGCAGCGTGCTCCCTTAAATGCACAAATACATTTCGTTGTACTGTGAATGTACTTGTATGTGTACTGTTCTTTGAAAATGAGTTGATCGTTGACAAATGAAACTGTGCCTGTGTACCTGTACTGTATTGTTACAATGACAAATAAACTCTAATCTCTAATCTCTAATCTCTAATCTCTAAAGCTCGGCATAAAACAAAGTCACAGCAAAGTGAATACCGAACCGGGCATATGTTAAATTTCCGCGAAAAATAACGCACAGGGTGATCCACTCCAACGGAATCCTCCTGAACTAAGGACTGCGACAAAAATCTACTCAATCAATTTGGAGCAGCAAGCACAGGGGCATTGCGCATTAGCGAAATAACGCTCTCAAACGTGTGCTGACCATCAAAAGTCCCCACAAAAAGGACTAAGCAAGTAGTGAAGGAAATACGATTGTAGAAAAAAAAATCTACAAAAACACGATAGTAAACTTGAACGTGAACTTGGCGAGAGTCCAAAGTCAAAAACGCCAGAATCAAACGCTGAAACACTCTCTCTAGCGTTTGCATGTGGTCTGCCCAAGTTAAAGAATACATCATGAAATCATTCAAAAGCATTTTGTTACACCCGCTAATTTTAATGAGCCACTGAAACGTGACTGCCTGGCGCAGTGCGCATACCAAAAGACATAACACTGTAGTATAGAAGATAGTCACTTGACACATGATGCTGAGATTTCAAATGCACGTATAAATGATGGCACACACCAGTAACCCTTTACCACACTCATGTGCTGTATTCTGCTAAGCCATGATTCAACAAATATTCAGTGTCGCTTTTCAACAATGCCCGTTTAACCGGGTTGGCACAATAAGCGCGCCGCTTAATGGATTTAGACTGTGTGACTTTTATGTCATTCTAACACTGGTCTGGATGGATATGTCTCCAAATAAAACTGGGAATTCATGAACCAACGTGACAATATCATTACACTGCTCTGCAGTCAGATGTGCGAGATGAGAAAGCAACTCTTACCAACTCCGTCCAAATTGGACAAGCGCATGATCTGCTGCAGAGCAGGGCGTAATACCAACCCACCATTCAAATCAGCAGTAGCAGGCATAGCTGTCACCAGCAACGCCGACACACCAGAACACACAGGCTTAGCAGGAACAGCACCGGAAGGATCCCTGGAATGATAACGTTTAAACATGTTAACATATGGCACCCACGCAACTTGCGCCTCATCACAGGAGTGCTTAAAACATAATCGGTTTCACTGACTTTTTTCAAAACCTCAAATGGCCTCTCAAAACGGGCCAACAGAACTAAACCGGGGATAGGCAACACAATCAAAACCTTCTCCCCATGTTGAAATAAACACGAGACCGTTGCACGGTCTTTGATATCTCAAAAGTTAATGGGAGACCACTGCACAATGCTATCTCTGACTGGAAAGTAAACAAATGTAAATGTCACTTAATGTCATGCCTATTGACCAATGTTTAATGTGTGCAATCCTGTTCTAACTATGGCCCTGTATGGCTCTATCTACAGCACATACATCCTCTCCTCCCCATATATCAATTCAGTCCATGCAAAAGTGTGTCAAAGTCAAAGCTGTCTGTAATCCCAAAGAAGAAAGAGGAGTTGATACTTCTTCTAGCTTGTTTTTGTTTTACTTTTTGCAAAATGTTACAATACAGCTAAAAGGATAACACACCAAACCCTTTGTAGATCAATTACAGTGTTTGTATAGTGAATGGCAGAGAAGCACACTGGTATTATCTAAGTCAAAACAAATCACACTATTCAGAACATGTCTTTGATATATATAATCATAATGCAAATGTTGGTACAACATGTTGTAGTGTTAGGAGTCGCTGGATTCCATAACCATGTAAAGCTTTGAAAGAAAAAAAAAAGCTAACAAAAAAGAAAACGTACATATTACAATTAGAGTGCCAATGTTCATTAAAGGCCCATGTGTGAATGTTACAATTCTGCCTTGTTTAAATAAGTCTGTATATCACTGTGTTGTGCTGACTCTGACATCTAAGGACATCCCCAGAGGGGTTTCCTTTCCTGGTGTATTCATCACTCACATGTACAAGTACTATACACACCTCTGGGTTCACATTCTCTAAAGGCATATTCCAACGTGTGTCTGTCTGTGTCTGTCTGTCTGTCTGTGTGTGTGTGTGTGTGTGTGTGTGTGTGTGTGTGTGTGTGTGTGTGTGTGTGTGTGTGTGTGTGTGTGTGTGAGAGAGATAATTAATGAGTATCTCTCACCTCTGTCTTGTTATTCAGATATTCATTGAGACACACTCAAGTTCCTATAAACTTCATTTGAAGTCTACATTCTCTAAAGGCATATTCCAACGTGTGTCTGTGTGTCTGTCTGTGTGTGTGTGTGTGTGTGTGTGTGTGTGTGTGTGTGTGTGTGTGTGTGTGTGTGTGTGTGTGTGTGTGTGTGTGTGTGTGTGTGTGTGTGTGTGTGTGTGTGTGAGATAATTAATGAGTATGGGTTAGGGTTAGGGTTAGGGTTAGGGTTAGAGACACACTCAAGTTCCTATAAACTTCATTTGTGCAGGAGTACTCCATATTCCTTCAGAACAATACAACCTTTATGAAAGTGCCATTAAGACAGAGTGGACTATAGAAACCTAATTTGCACACGATTGCCCCAAATCTGCTTTGGTACTTAAAGTTACAAGTTACATTATTTTGTTGTGCATTACTTTGCTAAACAAATGATTGTAAAACCATGAAAACTCTGAATAAGTGTTAATTTACACTAACCCATACTACTTAATAATACTTGCTTTATTAAAACATAATTATGTGGATATGCTGATGTTCCTGCTTTTTTCCAATCCAGTGTTGCATCACCAGTCTGTGTGAATTATCTGGTGTGATGCTGGACAGAAAAGTTTCTACCACATCGTTCTCATCAATATGGCTACCTGTACTGATTATAACAGTACAGGTAGTGAAATCAAAGGTCGTGCTAAACATTCATGTTAAATTAATGACTGAAATCCTTCAGAACATGTGTAATATTCCCTGCACATGTTTTGATTTAAGTTGCTAAGTAAGTTAACCTTTAAATTGATTTGACTACTGTTACGCCCACAGGGCCTAGGGATGTTTGTAGACGCAACAAAGGCAAGGTGGTGACTGCCAAAAAGTAGTTTTATTACAAATAAGTAGTGGAATTTACATGATAGGCAAATTAGGTTGCTTTTACATTATCTGGAGTTCAAGGTGAGCCAGGGCCGGGCAGGCACCTGTTAAAAGAAACAAAAGAAAGGATAGAAAGAACTGATCCCTAACCCAAACGTAACCCCCAGCTTCTCCTAACCAAAACACAAAACAAGGAGTGAGGTTACCTGCCCCTAGTAGTGGCTGGGTGCACAGACCTATATCCGTACGTGTACCTTCTATAACTTACCCTGCACACCATACAATAAAGAGTATTTACAGAACTCGGCTCCCAAGCAACCTGTACAAACAAAGGATGTGGCTAAAGGCTAGGCTGCTCCGTTGGGCATGCTGTCGCTATACTACCCTCGTAGTTGTGAACTTGTGACAGAGTGACAGCGGCGATGCGACCTTCTTCAGTAGGCTATTTATAGCCCAGGGGCGGGGCCGTCCGAACAGACGGACCGAGCGTCGATTGGCTGGAGGAGTTCTGAGTGACAGGAGCCCTTCTCAAGCGTATAGCGGCAGCAAGAATCTGTAGACAAATACATACAGCGCGCGCAGACAACATATAGCAGATCCCCACCCAAATGGCACTATGGCTTTAATCATTGCTCTTGTCCGTAACACCCCCACCACCAAGAAACAAACCCGCCGGTTTGTTTCAATAAAGCCTACACCAAAACTTTATATGTCAGACTAGTATATATACATAATATTTACAATACAAACCCAGACAGCACAGCGGCGTCGCGCCTATTTAGCTTCGGCGGACAGCGCGACTTGGACGCAATGGGCCTCATTGGACCTCGCTACGTCCGCTACGTCCGCGCTGTACAGCAGCGCTGTGTGATGCTCATTGGGAAGATGCATTTGCTACGTCGCTGGCGATGCGGCAACGACATATCTACGCTCTCTGCGCGATATTAATGCCTACGGTTGGACGCTTATTCTCCCTCCCCCCTCTCTTCTCCCTCCCGTCACCCCTTCTCCCCTCCCCTCACGCTCCCTTCTCACCCCATCCATTCTACACTTGCAAATGATGTTACTATGGTTTGTATTCTTACCTGCTAACTGCTGTCCTTACTGGCTGCTGCACCTGGTAATGGAAGACTTTCCTATGTTCAGTTAAAACGCAACCATAAAAACCCTAATAAAAAGGGGCATTGTTGTGAAAAATCAGACCATCACGTACGTCCTAATACACTTTAACTCCAAGTGCAGGGCAGCACCAACAACAGCAGTAGTGTGAAAACGTACATCAATCGATCCCAGAGCATCACAACAGGGCAGGCAAAGCTAGTCAACAGATGCACACATCGAACGGAGGATCTAAACATAACAGTGAGACATGATGCAGTATTCAATATTTCATATTTATTTAACTGTTATTGTATATGCAGCAATAAACCTTCAAGCAATTGATAGAAAACAGATAGGCCTACATTTAAAATTGCCCTATTTAAGTCACACAAACATTTGGAGGACCCCCGGTAGTAAATCTGAGGACCCCCTGTTGAAGACCCCTGATATAAGTTAAAAAAAAAAAAATCAGTATTCAAACATTTATGTACCAGAACAAATGTAGGCTATATACCATAATTATATAATGCACTTAACCATTTCCAATCAAATTTGAATGGAACAAGAACTCTTCACTGAGAGTAAAAACATTCACTGAAAAGGTAGGCCTTATGTTGGTGAAATGATCAGGCCATCACATAGTTTCCCAATGAACTTTACTTAACTAGCAGCAGCAACAAGAGAACGATGCCCCAAAAAAACCCACAGAGCAGAATAGAATACCAGTCAGACAGTAAGACTTAACAGGCCTAGTAACATACCCCCCCAACCCTGTCAAACCCCCCCCCCCCATCCCCGCATCCCCCCACCCCAATGTCTACAGGGGCCTTTCGTTTGTGTGCACCAGAGGTATCGCAACAAATCTGTCCTCAAAAGGTACGAGAAACATTTTGTGTTCTATGTCCTCAATGTTGCACACCTCTGTTATAGCCGACATATGACCTACCACACTGATGCCAAATGTGTTGGATGGCAGTGGGTATTCGAAGAATGATCCTTGATTCCCAAGCTTCCTAAAAACAACGTAGGATTTGTCCCTGCTGGAAATTATGTTGAGGGCTTTTGCAATAGAGCCCCCAATGGAGACGTGTTGGATGGCAGTGGGTATTCGAAGAATGATCCTTGATTCCCAAGCTTCCTAAAAACAACGTAGGATTTGTCCCTGCTGGAAATTATGTTGAGGGCTTTTGCAATAGAGCCCCCAATGGAGACGTAGCAGTTTGCCCTGTCCAACTTCAATGTGAATTTGTGCCCTATTTTCACTTCACGATATTGTGTGAATTCTGTACCAGAAAAGTACTCTGGTACAGGTCCAGAGAGGTGTTGCAACAAGAGAACGATGCCCCAAAAAAACCCACAGAGCAGAATAGAACACCAGTCAGACAGTAAGACTTAACAGGCCTAGTAACATTATTAAATTAACTGAAAAATTATGCATATATTGTGTAGCTCATTAGGTGTTTAAAATGTTGTTTTTTTTTAAACAGTTCCTCATTTTGCTGTGGGCCGCTTGACAAACCCCTCCAGGATCACTGCATGTCACCGGACCACCAGGCACATTTTGAGAACCACTTCCTTACGATATTCACATAAAGAATACAGCCTGTTCTAAATGAAATGATCAAATATCTATAATGTCTATAATAGACACACAAATTGCCTTCGGTATTCTGTCCTCCCTTATTTAAATTATGTATTTACCCAAGTGCTGCCTGGGTTCAGTGGCTGGTTAATTACAACATATAGCCTTCTGTGAGCCCATCATTATGAGGGTACATTCATGTTCCTGGGTCAGTAGCTACGATGGTGGGGCCATCAGAGATCTTGAAAAGGCACCGGTCCAGAGGACCCTTAATGTCTACCCCTGATGTATTATCCTCATATCTCCATATTTCAAGAAAATATTCCAGAAAAAGAATGACCTACTAAATCATATACAACTATATATACAAAGCCAGCCCAGTCTGTGTCTCCAGTCATACACAGCTTGCTAGCCATGGCGGGCCAGAGGCCGGCTCCGGAAGACTGCAGGGGGACTTGCAGCACCCCATGCTGCGGTAGTCATCCATGTGTTGATGGGGCGCACAAGCTGGATCTCAGCGAGAACGCTAGCAGTCGCAGAACCAGGGGCTGAGGGCCAGCTGCACACAAGTGCAGACCGTGTGCAGGCTGCTGAAGATCTGGGGGAACGCACACGCCACGCACACACACACACACACACACACACACACACACACACACACACACACACACACACACACACACACACACACACACAGAGAGCACAGTGATATTTAATTATCTGGATAAAATAAGAGTTAAATGGCTCTATATTGTGAAAGTGATTTTGATCGGCATTAATACAGAGAGCATTGATGGATTGTAGCACAGTATTCAAGATCAAGTGTGTGTGTGTGTGTGTGTACCTGATAGATGTGGTTGAGTTTGAAGTGTTTGAGAAGCAACAGCAGGATGGCAGAGATGGCCTTCACGATGATCTCTTTGTGGCGATTGACATCAACACAGAGATTCATGTAACAGCCCCCCGGATTGATAGAGGACGTTAATGATGAGACAGTAGAGTTCCAAACAGATGCTGCTTTATTGTGGTGAAGCACCTGGTAGCACCGTGAAACTAGACAAATATGACAAAAAGAAATATGCATATTAAAGTGGGTCTAGTTACATAAATAATACAAAAGGTTGTCAAACAGTTGACCAAAGAAATAAACTACAGTTTGGCCTGACAACAAACAGACAAGATGCACTTTAAACTGTACAAATTGGACCTCTTAATACAATAAAACAATATTAATATGAAATTCACCATGAAAGTAAACAAACATAACCCTAAAGACAACCTGCAAGTTGCATTCCTTTAACATGGCATAATTGTAAATGAGTGAAAACACAGAAGAAATGGGGGTACTCTGCCACCTAGTGGACCTTTTAAAACACTACATACCAAAACTGCAGGAATCAGATCAACAGTAATTAATCAATAGAAAAAAGGACAACTGTGACCGCAAGCAAATAGTAATAACCTTTAGTTGGTGGTCATATACAATTCATGCTCTGCAACACTGTGGTTCTGCAGCCACAAATACATATTCCCATAAGTTCTACAGTTTCACTGGGATTGTGAGTGCATCACATTATCAACAGGCATATTAACAACCATTTAGGCTTGAGGCTGATTCTAAAACACTTTCTAAAGCCTGACCTAAGTTTTCTGAAAACACAAATAGTATTACAAATTTACAAAAACAAATGTTGCTACATACTGTACAGTACATGTACTACACAACAATGTGTTCCCATCCATAATGGGTTAAATCCATAAAAGACTGTGTCACCACTTTAACCATTATTTTTTGGCTACTGGTATTCAAAAATAGCAGATCTACAAGCTCATATCTGGGGGTCCCTGGAACATATTTTGAGATGGGGGTCAGCTGCAAAATACATATAATCTTGGGGGTCCTTGACATGAAAAGGTTAAAACTACATTAGGCAGCAGAAATTAAAGGAAAGGTCCAGCCAAGTTTGTGTTTACATATTCAGATCTTTGAGCAATGGAGTATTTAAGTTATAACAATTTGTTGGAGTACTTTGGTCGCGTCGTTTAAATCACACCCAAAACTATGTCTTGAATGCCATGGCCTCTTGTGTATTATTGCTTTAATTATTACATTGCAAGGAGCTCTCTACTGGAACCGTTGACTCCCCCCCCGACCCGACTCTGGATAAGCGGAATGTGGGTGTGAAACGAATCAATCAAAGATTTAAGTCATCTTTTTACTGGTTCATTTTAACATTGGTTGGAGAGGTGGTTGCTGACATTACATCATTATCTTGTATTTCTGTATTATAGCTGTAGGAAAGAAAGAACTTAGGAATACACTTGCAGTGGAGTGTTATTGGTCCAACTCTCAGAACCTCAGTCTGTGTATTTTTTTTAAATATATATTTAGGGGGGCTTTTTACGCTTTTATTGGTATACAATAGACTGATATGACATGGGGAGAGAGAAGCTTGTTAGGATCTTTACCAGCCTAGGTGCCCAGACTGCTACGCCAGCTGTCTGAATTAGGAGTCCAGGGCAGCCTGACGGAGGGTGTGGGATGGGTGGAGACATGACCTCGTCCCTCTCCAGGGGGAATGGCTCTGCCTCTATGGAGTTGCCGTTGTCATCTTTATCCTCGTGGGGTCGTCGGCCTTGTAAGGGTCTTTATCGTTGAATGTGTCCAGGTTGTCTTGCTTTATCAGGGACTGTAATTCCAGAGGACAAGGTGATGAGCACTGAAAACAGCCTGACGACATGTCATCAAAGCTGTTCCCGTACGGTTCTTTGTTTTGAGACCGAGGAGGAGGTGCAGGAGTGACGCTTACCTTGTGCCCGTTTCTGCTGCTGTTCTATGAAGTCTGAAGCAGATGCAGGGGGAGACGCAGCTCCCATGCTCCTCACCACCCTGATGCTGTCCTCCAGCAGTGGAGGCAAGCCCAGCCCCTGGCGCTTAGGCACCTTGATGCCCTGGAACTGCTCGAATCCTCCAGCGTGAACTGAAAGAGCAATGAGAGGTTTTCATGGATTAAAGATAAATTAACTCACAGCTGAAAAGTCCTAATCTACAATTTGTGAAATGGCATCAAAGGCGCCACACAAGTGCCATGTTTCATTAACAATTAGCACAATATGTAAAATAAGGATGATGTTTTGGTAGCCATACAGCCTACCAGAAATTGCATAGATTGAGGCTTTAATGTTTGCTTTTATGAAATATCTGAGATAATTAGGGGTTTCTGGAAGATTTAATGTATATACCAGTTTGACCTCTTAGAATACACTTTCATCCCTAAAATAACTAATACCTGTTGGGTTGTAAGCTTGTAGATAGCCTATTTTTGCTGCGCAACATGCTTCCATAGAAGGCATGCTGCTATGGAAACCAAAAGAGAAATCTGTCGAGGCGACCATGGGGCTTGATAATGGATTTTCAATGTAAGCAAAACGGTAAGAATGTCAATGGCATCTCACCAGTATACGTTTCCAAAGCAACAGTAATGCCTTCTTCATGGCAAAGTGTGGGGCGTGACCACTGTAGAACTTGATGACCATCCCAAAGAGCATGACAGAAATGGGCTTGTTGTTGTACAGCGGAGACCCTGGTTGAAGAGAGGAAATGGTCGAATTAGATTTAAAATGGGACTTGGACACAGTCAAACATTACACACAGTATTGAACATCACACATAATCACACCATGATGTGTGCATCCACAGCATATACTGTTATTGAAGCTAATCGTCTCCCTCTCACACAGTCACACACACCTCTCTAGTTGCATAGATGCCATTTGTTTTATTTAATTGAATTACTTGTTATATGATAGCTAATGATCTTCTTGATTATTATATCCACCCGTTTCCGCAACAATATACTCGAGCATTATCTGTAGGACACTTCAGGTTAACAGCAGACCTCCAAGTCCAAGCACACATCGCATCTTCAACAAGCTGTGAGCTTGTTGCATGTTCAATGATGTGTCTCACTTGACTGGAAAAATAGCGCCACGACTGCTTATTTCAAACTATATCTCCCAAAAATCACATTTTATCAGTGGATGGAAACAGGCTAAATTAGCTTTGCCTTTTTTTTGATAATTTCTGATAATTTGCTTCCTATTTTCAAAAAAAGCTTTATGGAAACGCAGCTTATGTCTATGGTCCAGGGTGTGTACCTGTCTGTCTGTCCCCCTCCCACAGTGTTTATCTGTCTGTCTCCCTCTCACAGCAGTCCTCTGGTATCCAGGGTATGGATGAGTCTTGCAGACAGCTTGATGTTGTTGTGGAGTACCGGTTTGTGGTGCGTCAGACCGTTGCTCACAGTCACGCAGCTATGCACACGCACACAAAAAAACAGGTTGAGAACCACTGTCCTAGTACAGGGGTAGAGCAGACACAAGGCCCAGCAACTTTATTTATAGAGCACCTTTGGTACATTGAGGTAATTCAAAGTGCTTTAAAAAATAACAATGCAATCTAAAAATAAATTAAAAATACAATACATACATTGAAAACGAGAAAAGAGTATGGGGACATCTTTGATGTCTATGTGCCTGGTGTTCAGACTCACAGCATATTCACGTCCTTGGACACCTCAGGACATGTTCCTCATGAATGCAGAGGTTCCTCCTCTCTCTCCTTTCCTCGCTCCTTCCCCCACACACACACACACACACACACACACACACACACACTCTCTATATATTTTATATGTCTCTGCCTGTGTGTCTGACCATAAACTCAACAACACACCAGAAATTCCATGCATTTGTTGCACATAGCGGTGCAATTTGTATAGATGGTTTCAGACATCCAGACAGTTAAAGCTGTCACGATTATGACATTTTACATGACGATTAATTGTCACTCAAATAATGGCGATCATATTTTTGTCGTTGACAATTACATTACTCTTTGGCTTTTAGGCTTTGAAGTTGCACATGGCAAATATGACACCTAACCTAAATATACAAAGAAATTACGACATATTTGACAACTTTATACTTAAAAAAGAACACTGATGGTTGAAATAGCCGATCTACAAGCTCACGAGTCGCGATGCGACGTGTTGCAAGCTTGAAGATCTGCTATTTCCACTATTTTTTACTTAAATATATGACAATTTTTCAACATGGAAACGATAATGACGATTATGAAAAATAATCGCGATTATGTCAAATAATTGTGATTTGACGATGTAATAATTGTGACAGCCCAAAATAGCAGATCTACAAGCTCACAGTGTTGGACTTGGTGCCGCACTGTGAGCTTGTAGATCTGCTGTTTTTCAATAGTTAAAGCATAGAATGATGTTTAAAGTAACGGCGGGACTACACCAAGAAATGCGCACATACGCGCGTACTGTCCGTGAAGACGCTCGCGTATGCGTAAACGCTCCAGGCTACACCAAGGAGGGAGTATATGTGAGGAAGACCAGATAGTCTGTGTACAAAACGCATAGGCGTGCTTAAAAAATAGAACCGATCCTATTTTTAGGGAATGCGTATCCGTGGTTCGCGCTATCCGTACGCCTGGTGTAGCCGGCTGAATTGATATATATTGGATCTATCCAAAACGCGCATACGCGCGCGCGCCCCGCATACGCACGCACACGCACTGACGCGCGCGAAACGGCTTGGTGTAGTCCCACCGTAATGCGTTCCAGGTCTAGATGGGTTTATACTTTAGCTAATCAAAAATAGCAGATCTACATGGAATTCTGGGGGTCCTTGACATGAAACAGTTTCAGAACCACTGATTATAGAAACATTTTTTTTTTAAGAAGACATTATAGAAAGGACCTCTGGTATTAAAGGGTTGTGCTTTTCCTCCAGTAGGTTTGTTCCAACACTTACTTTCTTTCTCTTCTTGTCTCCTCCTTTCTCCTCCTCCTTTTCTCCTCCCCTTCCTCTCCTTCCTCATCCTCCTCTTCCTCTGCTTGCTCCCTGTTCTCTTTCTGCGCCTCCTCTGTCTGCAAACACAACACATCATTATTACATCACTGTGACATCACTATAACACCACCTTCTGCTGCTCCTCTGTCTGTTCAGCCTGGAAACACCATGACATCACTAACACCACAGATATAAAAAGCTAGATACCTCCTCCACCGCTGCAGTTCATTAGCGCGACTGGTCAAACACCCCTGGCGGAAGTGCATAACTGTGGAACTGCGGAAGGCACTCTGCCCCCTCCAATGGGAAAGAGGGAGTCCTGCCAGGACTGCATCTGATTGGACTACCGAGCTTCCCATTCTGTGACGCACAAGGAAGCGTCCTTCAGAATTCCCAAGAGCCCCGCCTCAGAATTCTGGAGGCTTGCATAGAGTATTTGGCAGGCTTGCCAGGAGTCTTGGACCAGCACCCCCCAGTCGGAAGAGGCGTCTACCTTTCTATGTCTGTGACTAACACCACCTACTGCTCCTCCTCTTGTCTGCTCAGGCTGGGCTCCTGTTGCATTGTATTCATCCTAGCTGGATGAATTTTATATTATATGTGGATATAAGAAAGACGCAGGAGCATAAAGCAACAACGAGCTGGCCAGATGTATGGAGAACCGGGACGACTGGAAGCGACGATGAAAGGCTCGTCTGAGGACGACCTAGACAGAAAGCTTAGACACGGATCATCGCGGTTGTATTTTTTCTTGTCCGCGTGAAAGTCACCAGTGCGGCAGTGCCACAGAAAAACTTTGACAAGGGAGGACTTGAAGCTGAAACGCTAGTTTTTGCTGTTTGTAAAGTACGTTCCACTAGTTGTAGCGGTCCCCTTGTGGTCATGTATTAAGGGGAGGGCTTTTGTGTTCTTTTAAATATATTTAACTTAACTCCGATTAACTCAGTATTAATTAGTTTGGATCTCTTTTTAACTAATAAACGCACAAGCAGTTTTTTTAAAGTCACAATATCAATGAATTACCTTTTTAAGTACTTTTATATTAAAGTTATATAAAATGAGTATTTACTGAGCTTAGATTATAAACAGTAACCATGACTTCTACTCTAGTAACCAAATGGACCCTTTAAATACCAGAAAAGGGTACACAATAAATCTACACAACTCAATAATTCTCAATTATTTAGTTAGGATCTTTTATGCAATGACTGTGCAAAAGTAGTAAATATGAATATGAATAGAAAATAATAGAATAGAAAATGTAAACAACAGTTTAGCAGATTGAAAACCTGAAATGTGAACCATAAACCTCTTCTTTCAGGAATACTGTCACTACTGTAAGTGCAAAAAATAATATTACCTTCTCAAAGTTAATATTCAAAATAAAGACCCTTGAGTTGTCACCCTTCAGTCACTTAGAAACCAATTAAATAATTTGTGGGCCCACACACTCACACAGTCGCTAAAAGCCGGCAAAATTAACTACTACCTAAAGTAATTAGTTAACCCCCAAAACCTCCTCTTTGTGTCCTCCAGTCGAAAACAACAGACTACAGGCCCATTCCCACTGGGCCAGATAACAGATATCTGGAGATATTTCTCCAGATATTTTTCCATTCAAAGTGGATGGTAGATACAGATAAAAAAAATATCTACCACAGATATTTGCCACAGATACTTTTATCTGTGGCAAAACATTTTTTTATCTGTATCTACCATCCACTTTGCATGGAGAAATATCTGGAGAAATATCTCCAGATATCTGATATCTGGCCCAGTGGGAATGGGCCTTGACACTTAATCAGTCCAACTGTGGAAGTTAAAACTGTGTCTAGAAAAACGTCTGCTCATGAACTGACTATACTCACTGAGCTTGTTAGCTTAGCGTTAGCATGTAGCACAACAAAACAGTCTCTGAACCTCGTGAAGTAATTCCTCTTGTCTTGCAAACTTGCAGCTTGTCCTCCTCTCAGAACGTTGTGTAAACACTCACAGGACTGAAAACTACAACTGTTTGTGCACAGCAAACACTTATATAAAGAACGCCTCTGAATCACTGTTGTGTTGTGTTCCCTCTCTCCGATCCCGTAGCCTCTCTCTCTCCCCTCTGGGCAGCCAGTGTTACGCTCAAAGCTGTCCCTGCAGTTAGCCCAGTTAGCCCCATAAATGCTGGTACAGAACATAACAGGAAAAACATTGCTTTTAAAACTAAAACAAAATAAAACTCCTAATGAATTAAGTATGACATAAATTACGTTTTTAACAAAACCACATCACACTTTTTAAAGGCTTAAAATTGTCAAACAAAGCCTTATTTAAATGTTTTTAATACTAGTTCAAGTAAACAATTTTGTAACTGGTTTACACAAACAGCAAAAACTAGGGTTTCAGCTCATTAGTCCTCCCTTGTCAACGTAGCTTGACGTAACTTAGCATGGCACGTCTAGCAGCATCAGTAAATGACAACATGTAAACATAGCTAGCTAGCATGTCAAACCAGCAGAAAGATTAGGGTGTTTTCAGATATAACATTAAACATAAAAACCTATTTGACATGTCATCAATGAAATTATGAAGTTTAGAAAATATCCTAACTAGTTCTAGTGCATAACTGATGTTTTACATAATACAAACCTGTTTGAAACAGATGAAACGAGGGGAGCCAAGCCAACGGTGCTGCTTGGGAGTTGCCAGCTGAGCTGTGAGTCATGTGACGCAGCTGAAAATAGAGTCCTCGTTATGCCCCTATGGTTATGCCGCGGTCTCGCCAGAGAGCTCACTGTGACGCGAGTAACGCGACAGAGCATAGATGCAGGCGCTATGCAAGAAAAATGGGTCGCTCTGGAGACCTAAAAGCTATCTAAAAGCTATGAAGTGACACAGGCAGCAACACAAACGCTACGAAGCTATGTAATAGCTATGTCGCTCCGCCCCTTTGTGCTGTCTGGGAACCTATCCCAACACTACATTTTACTTATCCACCCCCCACTCTCTGGACAAGGCGTCAGCGAACACATTATCTGTCCCCTCTTTGTATTTGAACTCCAATTTAAAACCATGGACTCACAAGGCCCAACTCATGAGTAAACCCCAGAGAGAATTATTAGGTCAGTAAATACCAACACAGATTTGAAGAGACCACATCAAAGCTCGGCATAAAACAAAGTCACAGCAAAGTGAATACCGAACCGGGCATATGTTAAATTTCCGCGAAAAATAACGCACAGGGTGATCCACTCCAACAGAATCCTCCTGAACTAAGGACTGCGACAAAAATCTACTCAATCAATTTGGAGCAGCAAGCACAGGGGCATTGCGCATTAGCGAAATAACGCTCTCAAACGTGTGCTGACCATCAAAAGTCCCCACAAAAAGGACTAAGCAAGTAGTGAAGGAAATACGATTGTAGAAAAAAAAAATCTACAAAAACACGATAGTAAACTTGAACGTGAACTTGGCGAGAGTCCAAAGTCAAAAACGCCAGAATCAAACGCTGAAACACTCTCTCTAGCGTTTGCATGTGGTCTGCCCAAGTTAAAGAATACATCATGAAATCATTCAAAAGCATTTTGTTACACCCGCTAATTTTAATGAGCCACTGAAACGTGACTGCCTGGCGCAGTGCGCATACCAAAAGACATAACACTGTAGTATAGAAGATAGTCACTTGACACATGATGCTGAGATTTCAAATGCACGTATAAATGATGGCACACACCAGTAACCCTTTACCACACTCATGTGCTGTATTCTGCTAAGCCATGATTCAACAAATATTCAGTGTCGCTTTTCAACAATGCCCGTTTAACCGGGTTGGCACAATAAGCGCGCCGCTTAATGGATTTAGACTGTCTGTCTGTGTGTGTGTGTGTGTGTGTGTGTGTGTGTGTGTGTGTGTGTGTGTGTGTGTGTGTGTGTGTGTGTGTGTGTGTGTGTGTGTGTGTGTGTGTGTGTGTGTGAGATAATTAATGAGTATGGGTTAGGGTTAGGGTTAGGGTTAGAGACACACTCAAGTTCCTATAAACTTCATTTGTGCAGGAGTACTCCATATTCCTTCAGAACAATACAACCTCTATGAAAGTGCCTCTCACCTCTCAATTGCTATTCATGCAGAACCATTAAGACAGAGTGGACTATAGAAACCTAATTTGCACACGATTGCCCCACATCTGCTTTGGTACTTAAAGTTACAAGTTACATTATTTTGTTGTGCATTACTTTGCTAAACAAATGTAAAACCATGAAAACTCTGAATAAGTGTTAATTTACACTAAGCCATACTACTTAATAATACTTGCTTTATTAAAACATAATTATGTGGATATGCTGATGTTCCTGCTTTTTTCCAATCCAGTGTTGCATCACCAGCCTGTGTGAATTATCTGGTGTGATGCTGGACAGAAAAGTTTCTACCACATCGTTCTCATCAATATGGTTTCTCTCCTGTGTGAATTCTCTGGTGGCGTTTAAGGCTGGACATCTGAGAGAAGTGTTGTCCACATTGATCACATCCATGGGGTTTCTCTCCTGTGTGAATTCTCTGGTGGCTTTTAAGGATGGACATTAAAGAGAATTGTTGTCCACATTGATCACATCCATAGGGTTTCTCTCCTGTGTGAATTCTCTGGTGGCTTTTAAGGCTGGACATCTGAGAGAAGTGTTGTCCACATTGATCACATCCATGGGGTTTCTCTCCAGTGTGAATTTTCTGATGTCTTTCAAGGTTTGCCATTAGAGAAAAGTGTTGTCCACACTGATCACACCCATATGGTTTCTCTCCAGTGTGAATTTTCTGATGTCTTTCAAGGTTTGCCATTAGAGAAAAGTGTTGTCCACACTGATCACACATGTGGGGTTTCTCCCCAGTGTGAATTTTCTGGTGTCTTTTAAGGTTTCCCATCTGAGAGAAGTGCTGCCCACACTGATCACATCCATAGGGGTTCTCTCCTGTGTGAATTCTCTGGTGGCTTTTAAGGCTGGACATTACAGAGAAGTGCTGTCCACACTGATCACAGCCATATGGTTTCTCTCCAGTGTGAATTTTCTGGTGTCTTTTAAGGTTTGCCATTAGAGAAAAGTGTTGTCCACACAGATCACACCCGTAGGTTTTTCACCAGTGTGAATTTGCTGGTGGCTTTTAAGGCTTTCCATCTGAGAGAAGTGTTGTCCACACTTTTCACACCCATAGGGTTTCTCTCCAGTGTGAATTATCTGGTGTCTTTTAAGTTTGGAGATGTTAGGGAAATGTTGTCCACACTGATCACAGCAGTGTTGTTTTTGCTTAGCCAACCTTCTTTTTCCATTCATCTCTGGTAGGACAGGGAAGCCAGACTGGAGATGCAACACTGGATTGGAAACAAGCAGGAAGGTAATTTAGGTGTGTGGACTCTATTAATAGTACGTAAAATGACAAGTTAGCTTGTTGTGGATTACCTTGCACAACATAATACATTGTGTGACACATTGATGTTGAGCTTTTGAAACTGATATTATCCTAGATAAAGTATGTTCTATCCGTCTGTCTTTCAATGTTTTATGAGATACTTCAAATGTGGTTCCTGTGGAAATAAGCCTCGGCTTTCTAGGATCTCCTTTTAGTTGACCTTGTACCAGTGATTGTACTGTCATGAAACTGTTTTTCTATTGCAAACTTCTAATAAATTCTTCAATCAATCAATACTAAACTATATGCATTAAGTGGTTATTTATAAGACTTAAGTAATACTAAAATCACTTGCTTTTAATAATAAATTCCATATTGAGACTATTGGAACAAAATATATATTAAAAGGGTAGGCAGAGTATTTAACATACCAAAGTCTTTGTTTTCCTCCTGTTCAGCAGAGTTGAGGTTGAGAGAGTTCATCTTTCCCTGAAGTCTGGAGTCCACAATAAGATTTGATCAGAAATGATGGATATCCTGGAAGACTTGTGGAGACATGTCACAGTCCAACTCTTCTTATACTAGAGAGCCTGGGGTGAAAACATTAACTGCTATGAATGATTGGCCAATGAGAACAATAGAACCATCTCTCCACCAATCACAGTGTAACATACAGAGCTCCACCCCTCACTCCTCCCCCATGATCCATGCAACCTTCTACAAATGAATTGGCAACAAAATAAATAGAAATAGATAGCATTGTTACTTAAAATACATGAACATATCTCTATAATAATGACACATACACTATAACACATATAAGATTGATAATTTGATTATTCTATATATGACAATAAATGCTTTGTTTACTCTATAATAATACAATATCTATTTACATTATGGATATAAACTATGGGAAAAGTGGACATCTCATAATATCTCTTAAATGCCCTCAAAGAGAGGATGATCATCTACCCTAGGGGGGAAGAAAGGAGGTCTAAATCTACTTATTCGTTTTGTTTAACGAATATTATTTCTAAATGGTATATGAATAGACTAACTTCTGAAACGTATGGATTCTATCAATCAATTTCTAACAACGCAGAGTCAAAACAATAACATATATAGAAACCATGATTATAACAGTACAGGTAGTGAAATCAAAGGTCGTGCTAAACATTCATGTTAAATTAATGACTGAAATCCTTCAGAACATGTGTAATATTCCCTGCACATGTTTTGATTTAAGTTGCTAAGTAAGTTAACCTTTAAATTGATTTGACTACTGTTACGCCCACAGGGCCTAGGGATGTTTGTAGACGCAACAAAGGCAAGGTGGTGACTGCCAAAAAGTAGTTTTATTACAAATAAGTAGTGGAATTTACATGATAGGCAAATTAGGTTGCTTTTACATTATCTGGAGTTCAAGGTGAGCCAGGGCCGGGCAGGCACCTGTTAAAAGAAACAAAAGAAAGGATACAAAGAACTGATCCCTAACCCAAACGTAACCCCCAGCTTCTCCTAACCAAAACACAAAACAAGGAGTGAGGTTACCTGCCCCTAGTAGTGGCTGGGTGCACAGACCTATATCCGTACGTGTACCTTCTATAACTTACCCTGCTCACCATACAATAAAGAGTATTTACAGAACTCGGCTCCCAAGCAACCTGTACAAACAAAGGATGTGGCTAAAGGCTAGGCTGCTCCGTTGGGCACGCTGTCGCTATACTACCCTCGTAGTTGTGAACTTGTGACAGAGTGACAGCGGCGATGCAACCTTCTTCAGTAGGCTATTTATAGCCCAGGGGCGGGGCCGTCGGAACAGACGGACCGAGCGTCGATTGGCTGGAGGAGTTCTGAGTGACAGGAGCCCTTCTCAAGCGTATAGCGGCAGCAAGAATCTGTAGACAAATACATACAGCGCGCGCAGACAACATATAGCAGATCCCCACCCAAATGGCACTATGGCTTTAATCATTGCTCTTGTCCATAACACCCCCACCACCAAGAAACAAACCCGCCGGTTTGTTTCAATAAAGCCTACACCAAAACTTTATATGTCAGCAAACTTTATATTGAAGCAAGATGGCGGCGTCCTGCAGCCCACCGGCAAAACTTGCAAAGGAAAACTAACTTTTTGAACGAAAAAGGGACTGGATAAAATACCAAGTCATGCCAGGGGGTAAGATTCCTACCCGCTCAAACCCATTGCCAATGGAGAACGATATGGAAGATTTTCGCAAGACGCTAGGCACCCTGTCAATGGACATGGCTAAGGTCCTAAAACAGCTGAAGTCCTTGCCTGAGCTGGTTGCAGAAGTGAAACAGCTAAATGAAACTATCCAAGAGAAGGATAAAGTCATTGAGCAACTTGAAAGAAGGGTCCACGATTTGGAGCAATACACGAGGATGGATGACCTAATCATAACAGGATTAGATGTCGTCCAACCTAGATCGTATGCTAAAGCTGTAACCGACCTAGGAGAAGTAACAGAGGACGCACCAATTGAGGAACAGTTAACTCTGGAGGAACAAGTTGTGACATTTTTTGAGAGCAAAGACATCAAGCTCGACGTAAACAACATCTCGGCGTGTCACACGCTGCCTCGGAAGGACAAGAAGAACAAGCCTCCCATCATTATCCGTTTTGTGAATCGTATGCACAAAACAGCGATGTTGATGCAGTGGAAGAAACTGAAAGGAACCCAGGTCTACATAAACGAGCATCTAACAAGGAAGAATGGCGAAATTGCACGAGAAGCTCGCATACTGAAGAAGAACGGCAAGATTAAATCAACGTGGACCCGCAATTGCAAGGTTCTGATCCGCCTGAAGGGAACCACTCCGGAGGAAAGCAAGATAGTAACGGTAAGAGATCTCAAAGACCTTGATCCATACCGTTAATGTTACTATCTCCTCTGAGAGCGTCATGGCCTGAAAGTACTGTAGCAATGAAAAAAGCGTTTCTATTACTTATTTTTCTCCTTTTTGGACTGATCTTTTTGCTGCGTGTTTTTTCTACATTGCATGGAATAACGCTTTTCTATCAGAAGGACAGATGGAACTGCTTTGTGTCTTTTTTTTCTCTAATCAACTTGCATGGATATCCTGGGTCTCTAAATGGAACTCTTTGCATGGCTCTGCAGGTCGCATGTTCCTTCTTTCTTATTTCCTTACTTGCATGGAACTTTACTTTAGCTTATATCTGGGAAGGACAAAAGAATGCCCCAGCTATCGCTTATTTTTGTGGCCGGGACTCGGAAAAACTTTTTTTCTACACTGTTGCATGGACATATGGCCCTGCGATAGGTGATGGAACTATGGCTCCGTGGAGATTTTTTTGTGCCTTTTTTTGTATTGGTTTTTTCATTTTTTCGGACGGACAAACTTGCTTTAAGCTGTGTGGTGATCTATTGTATGTGCGTGCTTGTGTGTGCGTGCGTGTGTGCTTGTGGACGTTTTTGAGAGTGCCAGAGGCTGCGTGTGCATGCGGGCGTGCGAATGTGCGAGCTTTAGTGTGCGTGAATGATGGTGCGTGTGGGTGTGTGCGGGCGTTTGCGAGCATGCGTGCAGGTTGGACTGGGCGCAGGTATGCAGTCAGGACTGATAGTTGTAATCCTATTCTCACTGTGATGGATCTGGATCTATGTGGCGAACAGTTGAGTGCGAGTAATTGTGTGCGTGTACGAGCAGCTGTGAATATGCCTGTGTATGTGCTAGACAGTGTGCTTGTGCGTGCTTGCGTGCGTGCGTGTGGGTACTCGAGGGAATCAACACGGTTCATCCATCTGTGGAGATTATGTACTATTTGCTTTATTTTGACTGAACATGGATGATATCAATCAGGATATTGACCCAGATAGTAATTTCTTCACAAATATAAATAATTGCTGCTATTATACTGAGGATCAGTTTAAAAATAACAAGAAATGTCACAACACCATTTCAATAATACACTTTAATGCCAGAAGTCTGTATAAAAACTTCAAAAAAATCAGTACGTTTCTCAGTAAGCAAACAACACCACTTAGTGTGATTGCTATATCAGAAACCTGGATCAGCCTTGAGAGGGGAGTGGACTTTGAATTAGAGGGCTATGAACTACACTTCATTACTAGAACTAGTAAACCAAGAGGGGGAACTGCTCTGTATGTTGACAGAAGATTAAAGCATAAAGTCATAGATAGGATGACTAAGGTAATTGATGATGTAAGTGAATGTATTACTGTTGAAATTGATATGGGAAAAAAGAAAAATATTATTGTCAGTTGTGTCTACAGAGCCCCGGATTCTAGTATAGAGATCTTTAAGAATTTTATGGAAAGCAATTTTACAAATACTGAGCAGAAGGTCATGTACATATGTGGGGATTATAATATTGACCTTTATAATCCTAATAAACTTGCTTCGATTGATGATTTTACAGATGCAATGTTTAGCATGAGCCTTTACCCTCTAATTAATAAGCCGAGCAGAATAACACCTCACTCTGCTACTTTAATAGATAATATATATACTAATAACATGGAAAATAATATAATGAGTGGATTAATTTATAACGATATTAGTGATCATCTGCCAGTATTTGTAATATATGATTGTAATTATAGGATGGAGAAGAAGGAAGACTTTGTTAGGTATAGGAGTGTTAAAACCGAAAGTGCCCTTAATAACTTTCAAAGTGAGTTGCTAGCACAGAACTGGAGTGATGTGTATGGTGCAGAGGATGTGGACACAGCCTATAATTCCTTCTTGAACAAATACATACAAATATATGATAGAAACTGTCCACTGCAACAGTGCAGAAATAACGCAAAGTGCCAGAATAAGCCATGGATGACAAGAGGATTAGAAAATGCCTGTAAAAAAAAGAACCAATTTTATAGAGAATTTATACAAAACAGAACCAAAGAAAAGGAAATTAAATATAAAAAATACAAAAATAATTTAATTGATATAATAAGAAAATGTAAGAAAGAGTATTATAATAAAGAGATAGAAAAAAATATAAATAACATTAAGGGAACCTGGAAAATACTAAACAACCTAATTAGAAACGGTACAAAAAAAGAAAATTATGTAGATTATTTTATTGAGAAGGAAAGGACTATTACAAACATGAATGAGGTGGTGGAGGGATTTAATGACTTTTTTGTGAGTGTGGGGCCTAACCTAGCAAAAGAAATTAATCCTCCACAAGAGGGAGGCATTGATAAATATTATGAAGACAGAAACCATGCTACAATTTTTTTAAGAAATACTGATAAAAATGAAATAATAGACATAGTTAATAAATTCAAAAATAAAACATCGACAGATTGTAATGGCATAGACATGACACTCATAAAAAAAGTTATAGTTGCTATAGCAGACCCTCTTACACATATATGCAACCTCTCATTCAGTACAGGATCCTTTCCAAATCACATGAAAACTGCTAAGGTCATTCCCATTTTCAAATCAGGAGACAAACATCAATATACTAATTACAGGCCGGTTTCTCTGTTACCCCAATTCTCAAAAATTCTGGAAAAACTATTTGACACACGTTTAAACAGTTTTATAGAAAAGCACCAGTTGTTAATTGATAGTCAATATGGTTTTCGGAAAAATCTATCAACATCAATGGCACTAATTGACTTAACTGAGGAAATAACTAGTTCAATAGATAATGATAATTATACAGTAGGAGTGTTCATTGACTTAAAGAAAGCATTTGATACAATAGATCATGATATCCTGTTAACAAAGATGGAGCGGTATGGTGTCAGAGGGGTTGGATTAAACTGGTTAAGAAGTTATATTACAAATAGGCAACAGTATGTTCAAATGGACGAGTATAGATCAAACAGTTCACCTATTACATGTGGGGTGCCTCAAGGCTCGATACTAGGGCCAAAGTTATTCATTTTGTACATTAATGACATAGCTAAAGTATCAAATATTTTAAAATTAGTTGTTTTCGCTGACGATACCAACATTTTTTGCTCCGGAAAGAATATTCAGCAATTGTTAGAGGTGATCACAGCTGAACTGGTTAAAATGAAACATTGGTTTAATATCAATAAATTATCATTAAATTTGAAAAAAACAAAATATATGGTCTTTGGTAAACAAAATACTCTCTTGAGTGAACAAATTGAAATAAAGATTGACGACATGATATTAGAAAGAGTCTATGAAAATACATTTTTAGGAGTGATAATAGATCACAAGTTCTCCTGGAAACACCATATAAATTATATTCGATCGAAATTGGCAAGAAGTGTTGGTATTTTGGGCAAAACAAGACATCTGCTAAACTATAAAACATTGTACATGCTGTATTGCACCCTTATAACACCATACCTAACCTACTGTGTAGAGGTGTGGGGTAATACCTACAAAAGCAACCTACAACCAATAAACATAATGCAAAAAAAAGCAATAAGAATAGTCAATAAAGTAGGATATCATGATCATACAAATGCACTCTTTTTTAATTCAAAAACACTAACATTCTTTGACTTAGTTGAGTTTAAAACTGCACAAATAGTTTACAAAGCAAGGCATAAAATGCTTCCCGCGAACATCCAAAAATGGTTTAGAGATAGGGATGGTAGGTATGAGCTGAGAGGAGAATTAAATTTTAAAGAAACAGGTGCTAGCTCTACGATGAGAAATATGTGTATTTCTGTGAGTGGTGTGAAGCTTTGGAATGGCTTACCGGAAACCACTAAGCATAGCATTAACTTAAAACAATTTAAAAAGAAGTACAAACAGGCTATTTTGGAGAAATATCAAATAGAATGAATTTGAATACATTAACCTGTTAATGTGACCCTTTTTTTCCTTCGCTTTTGATTTAGTCTGTTGTCTGTTATTGTTGTTCTTGTGGTTTTGGTATTGTCTTGTTTTTGATTTAGTCTGTTGTTTGTTATTTAGTCTGTTGTTTGTTATTGTTTGTTCTTTTTGTTTTGGTACTGTCTAGTTTTTTTTATTTAGTCTGTTGTTTGTTATTGTTTGTTCTTTTGGTTTTGGTACTGTCTAGTTTTTGATGTAGTCTGTCGTTTGTTATTGTTGTTCTTTTGGTCTTGGTATTGTCTTTTATGTTTTATATTGTTTTGTTGTCGGTTGTTTGTTCTTATGTTTGTGTTTGTCTTTTTGTTTGTTTGTCAAGGATAGGCATCTATAAGCATTACGCTTCTGCCTATACCTTTTCGATACAGGTTAAAAGAAACGAAAAGAAATTTGATTTGTAACGTCTAACTGTTCATCGAAATAAACAATTCATTCATTCATTCATTCATTCATTCAGACTAGTATATATACATAATATTTACAATACAAACCTATCCCAACACTACATTTTACTTATCCACCCCCCACTCTCTGGACAAGGCGTCAGCGAACACATTATCTGTCCCCTCTTTGTATTTGAACTCCAATTTAAAACCATGGACTCACAAGGCCCAACTCATGAGTAAACCCCAGAGAGAATTATTAGGTCAGTAAATACCAACACAGATTTGAAGAGACCACATCAAAGCTCGGCATAAAACAAAGTCACAGCAAAGTGAATACCGAACCGGGCATATGTTAAATTTCCGCGAAAAATAACGCACAGGGTGATCCACTCCAACAGAATCCTCCTGAACTAAGGACTGCGACAAAAATCTACTCAATCAATTTGGAGCAGCAAGCACAGGGGCATTGCGCATTAGCGAAATAACGCTCTCAAACGTGTGCTGACCATCAAAAGTCCCCACAAAAAGGACTAAGCAAGTAGTGAAGGAAATACGATTGTAGAAAAAAAAAATCTACAAAAACACGATAGTAAACTTGAACGTGAACTTGGCGAGAGTCCAAAGTCAAAAACGCCAGAATCAAACGCTGAAACACTCTCTCTAGCGTTTGCATGTGGTCTGCCCAAGTTAAAGAATACATCATGAAATCATTCAAAAGCATTTTGTTACACCCGCTAATTTTAATGAGCCACTGAAACGTGACTGCCTGGCGCAGTGCGCATACCAAAAGACATAACACTGTAGTATAGAAGATAGTCACTTGACACATGATGCTGAGATTTCAAATGCACGTATAAATGATGGCACACACCAGTAACCCTTTACCACACTCATGTGCTGTATTCTGCTAAGCCATGATTCAACAAATATTCAGTGTCGCTTTTCAACAATGCCCGTTTAACCGGGTTGGCACAATAAGCGCGCCGCTTAATGGATTTAGACTGGGTGACTTTTATGTCATTCTAACACTGGTCTGGATGGATATGTCTCCAAATAAAACTGGGAATTCATGAACCAACGTGACAATATCATTACACTGCTCTGCAGTCAGATGTGCGAGATGAGAAAGCAACTCTTACCAACTCCGTCCAAATTGGACAAGCGCATGATCTGCTGCAGAGCAGGGCGTAATACCAACCCACCATTCAAATCAGCAGTAGCAGGCATAGCTGTCACCAGCAACGCCGACACACCAGAACACACAGGCTTAGCAGGAACAGCACCGGAAGGATCCCTGGAATGATAACGTTTAAACATGTTAACATATGGCACCCACGCAACTTGCGCCTCATCACAGGAGTGCTTAAAACATAATCGGTTTCACTGACTTTTTTCAAAACCTTAAATGGCCTCTCAAAACGGGCCAACAGAACTAAACCGGGGATAGGCAACACAACCAAAACCTTCTCCCCATGTTGAAATAAACACGAGACCGTTGCACGGCCAATACATTTGAATTTGGAATAACAGATACAAATTGTTCTTTTAGCATTTTACGAAGAACAATATAAACAGAATCCCCTCCCCCAAGTGAGATTACTATTAATCCAAATTATCATGTGGCGCCGTAGCACCCGAAGTTCCGTCACTCGACGAGAACACCTTTGTGTGAGTGAGCACATACTCATCCGCCAGAATAGATGCCTTAGAAAGCGACTCCACTTTCCGCTCGTTTAGGTACACCACAATGCGCTCAGGCAAACTTCTCTTGAACTCTTCAAGCAAAATGAACTCCCTCAGAGCATCATAATCACCAACCTTACTTGATGCGCACCATTTATCAAAAAGATTACCCTTCTCACGGGCAAACTCAACGAAAGTTTGGCTGGTTTGTTTGTGATACCTAAACTTTTGCCTATATGCTTCAGGCACCAATTCATAAGCATTTAGAATAGCCGCTTTAACCAAGTCATAATTAGGGCTGTCACGATTAGGATTTTCTACAGACGATTAATTGTCATACAAATAATCGCCGATTGACGAATATATCGTCTTTTTTCCCCCCTTCATTTTATGCCACTATGATAATAGGCTTTGAGCTCATACTCACACTGTACCTTAATGAGCAATTTAATTGCTTTTTAAACATCAGTTCAGTGGTGTAAAGTAACTATTATGTACATTTACTTGCTAACTTTAGCCCTATTGTATACCGCAGCTATTTGAAAATAAATAGCCGATCTGTAGGCTCACAACGCGTCGCGGTGCGTTGTGAAAATAGGCGATCTACAAGCTCGCGGTGCGTTGTGGAAAATAGCCGATCTACAAGCTCACAACGCGTCGTGTTGCGTTGTGAAAATAGCCGATCAACAAGCTCACAACGCGTCGCGATGGGTTGTGAAAATAGACGATCTACAAGCTCACAACGCGTCGCGCTGCGTTGTGAAAATAGCAGACAACTGCAAAAATAGCCGACAGCTGAAAATAGCGACAGTAGCCTAATAGGCCTAATGTTTATCACGACCACGATCCAACATCTATAGTTAGTTAGTCGCCGTCTGTGTGTAATCATCATCATCATCCTCTCTCTCCACAGCAGAGCAGCAGTGCTAAGCTTAGCTCTGGTCCATAGCGTTAGTGGAGGGAGAACTCCACTAACGCTATGGACCAGAGCTATGCTAAGCTAAGCTGCAGTAAAGGCACTGACTCCAGTCCTCTGTGTTGAAACGAAAGTGAACGCCTTTTTCTGTATCGTATCAAAAGGAATATAGTCCCGGGATGTGTATGGCACATGTGTCTGTTCCGACCGTCTGGAAAAAACAAACTGTTTAAGCATTTTTAGTTAGCCAGCCAGCCTGCCTGTGCTGTGTGACAGTGCGTGCCGTGCTGCTGTTGTGTTGACTGACTGAGGAGCCGAGAGGACCAGCATTGAGCGTTCACGTTTCCCCGTGGCAACAAGGGGGAGGCGCATTCAAGAATGCAAGTGTTGATGTGAGGTTTAACTTGTTTAAGAATGGTTTTATTGTCAAAACTCACTACTTTTTTAATTAAATTAGATAATTGACGATAATCGCGAATATGAAAAATATTCGCGAATATGAAAAATAATCGCGAATAGACGATTATGTATTAATCGTGACAGCCCTAGTCATAATTAAGACTGTCCTGCAGAGGGAGTGCTGCCACCACATCTTGAGCTTTGCCGACAACCTTACATTGTAATAACAAAGGCCAAACCTCTCTGGGCCACTTGAGTGCGGAGGCTATGCGCTCAAACGCACTGAAATAGCAGTCAACTTCAGACTCACAGAAAGTAGGTACCAAGGAAATGTGCTTAGATATATCAAATGCGGGTGGATTGGTGGGAGGAGAAACCCCTGTAGGCCCCCCTGCTCTAGGCTGGGCACCCATTTCAAGCTGCCGTATGTGGAACTGAGTCTCCGCCTCAATTTCCAGCCTTCGCATCTGAAGCTCGTGTTCGAGCTGTGCCTTACGCAGTTCCACTTTTTCATAGGAATCGACTTTTATTTGTGCAATCCTGATACTCACTTCTTCCTTGTCAGGATCAGGATCGGTCAGTGGGGAATCGCCAACCTCGTCCTCATTCACAGCCCGTGGCTGCGGTGATGTCCCCATTACACCACCCCCAGCGCTGCCTGCTGGAGCACCGGCCTCAGTGCCACGATGAACGCTGCCTTGCACAGTCGATTCACCATGTTTAAGGCTTGCCTCAACAAGAGGCACCCACTTCAGAATTTTTCTCTCCACCAATCCAGCCAATACCACCGCTTTCAAATCATCCTTGCTACCAGACTTAGGCACCGAAATCGTGAACTGCTAATGTGTGCAAATCTTGCACACGACAATTATCAATTTGTTCAATAGATGTGTTTTGAACGAACTGCTCAAGATCAAACGGCGCCATCCCTATTATTAGCCACTACTACTAAATTTGCACCACCGTATACCACTTAACTTAATTTTAATAATACTTACTACTAGCTCAGATTCAATGAAAACGGAACGAAAGCCCCCATCTGTTACGCCCTCAGGGCCTAGGGATGTTTGTAGACGCAACAAAGGCAAGGTGGTGACTGCCAAAAAGTAGATTTATTACAAATAAGTAGTGGAATTTACATGATAGGCAAATTAGGTTTCTTTTACATTATCTGGAGTTCAAGGTGAGCCAGGGCCGGGCAGGCACCTGTTAAAAGAAACAAAAGAAAGGATACAAAGAACTGATCCCTAACCCAAACGTAACCCCCAGCTTCTCCTAACCAAAACACAAAACAAGGAGTGAGGTTACCTGCCCCTAGTAGTGGCTGGGTGCACAGACCTATATCCGTACGTGTACCTTCTATAACTTACCCTGCTCACCATACAATAAAGAGTATTTACAGAACTCGGCTCCCAAGCAACCTGTACAAACAAAGGATGTGGCTAAAGGCTAGGCTGCTCCGTTGGGCACGCTGTCGCTATACTACCCTCATAGTTGTGAACTTGTGACAGAGTGACAGCGGCGATGCGACCTTCTTCAGTAGGCTATTTATAGCCCAGGGGCGGGGCCGTCGGAACAGACGGACCGAGCGTCGATTGGCTGGAGGAGTTCTGAGTGACAGGAGCCCTTCTCAAGCGTATAGCGGCAGCAAGAATCTGTAGACAAATACATACAGCGCGCGCAGACAACATATAGCAGATCCCCACCCAAATGGCACTATGGCTTTAATCATTGCTCTTGTCCGTAACACTACATAGAGTACATAGAAGCGGTCTGGTTTCTGTAAAAGAATGTAATTCTGTACAGAACAGCCATCTGTCTTCATAGACCTGGTCACACTTTGCATTTCAATGCCTCCTAGGTGTTGATGGGCCACCATGTGTTCACCATTTGCATCCTGGGTGATCAAATGTGGTATCTCATAATGTGTAAATGCCCTCAAAGCCTTTATAGCCTGCTCAGAGACTACAGATGAAAATGTGTTTATATACTCTGGCCCATTTACACTGATGAAAAAACTGACGTGTTCATTAAAGTGCTTTGTGCCTGATAAATAAACAAAAAAAAAAAAATACATAAACCCCTCTAATAGGGAGAAAGAATGGAAGTCTGATCTACCTAATCCTTTGTTTTGTAACCATGTTATTACTAAAATTATATTATGTGGACTTCATCAATAGCACAAGTGAAGATGTACAATTTATTTGGCACAAGGACAATTCACTGTATGGACTTTGATATCTCAAAAGTTAATGGGAGACCACTGCACAATGCTATCTCTGACTGGAAAGTAAACACATGTAAATGTCACTGAATGTCATGTCATGTCATGTTTTTGTTTTACTTTTTGCAAAATGTGCAGAGTTTTACAATACAGCTAAAAGGATAACACACCAACCCCTTTGTAGATCAATTACAGTGTTTGTAGTGAATGGCAGAGAAGCACACTGGTATTATCTAAGTCAAAACAAATCATACTATTCAGAACATGTCTTTGATAAAGATAATCATAATGTAAATGTTGGTACAACATGTTTTAGTGTTAGGAGTCGCTGGATTCCATAACCATGTAAAGCTTTGAAAAAAGAAAAACGTACATATTACAATTAGAGTCACAATGTTCATTAAAGGCCCATGTGTGAATGTTACAATTCTGCCTTGTTTAAATAAGTCTGTATATCACTGTGTTGTGCTGACTTTGACATCTAAGGACATCCCCAGAGGGGTTTCCTTTCCTGGTTTATTCATCACTCACATGTACAAGTACTACACACACCTCTGGGTTCACATTCTCTAAAGGCATATTCCAACGTGTGTGTGTGTGTGTGTGTGTGTGTGTGTGTGTGTGTGTGTGTGTGTGTGTGTGTGTGTGTGTGTGTGTGTGTGTGTGTGTGTGTTGATAATTAATGAGTACCTCTCACCTCTGTCTTGTTATTCAGATATTCATTGAGGCACACTCAAGTTCCTATAAACTTCATTTGTGCAGGATTACTCCAAATTCCTTCAGAACAATACAACCTCTATGAATGTGCCTCTCACCTCTCAATTGCTATTCATGCGGAACCATTAAGACAGAGTGGACTATAGAAACCTAATTTGCACACAATTGTCCCCAAATCTGCTTTGGTACTTAAAGTTGCAAGTTACATTATTTTGTTGTGCATTACTTTGCAAAAAATAGCGGATCTATAAGCTCGAAATGCGGCACAAATCAACACATTTGGAGCTTGTAGATCTGCTACTTTAGCTATTTTAGAATTTGAATCCTGGGAAACTAGAAAAGAAAATTTCCAAGAAATTTTAAGTGTGCCTGCTGTGTAGCGGTTGGTGTTAGCATTAGCGTTAAATTTTTTAACATTAGCATTTTTTGCATAAGCTTTAACATTATGGTTCTTCATATGACACCACCCACAGCCATTTCGACTAATTAGTGGCGTTTTGGCGCATTTTTGGCCGTTATCACGGGTCGCACTTTAACGACAGTTTTTTGAGAAAAAATTGTTTTGTGAGAAAAAAAAGTTAAAAAAAAATTGAGAAAAAAACAATTTTTGAGAAAAAAAATTGAGAAAAACATTTTTGAGAAAAAAAAGATTTTTGAGAAAAAAAAGATTTTTTGAGAAAAACATTTTTTTTGAGAAAAAAAAAATTATGACACCAGCCGCCGCGAGTCTGTACGACAAACGGTTCATGAGTTATAGAGGCACTTCCTGTTTGGCGAAGGACACTTCCTGTTACAGAGGGGGCGGGGCTTAATCAATTACAGCTCATCCCTATTGGCCGGAAAAAGACCAAAGTTGTGTGTGCATTTTAAAGTTTAAATCACGTTGCTAGGCAAAAGTATGGCAGAGTTATGTGGCGCCAAAGTTTCTGTTTTTTTTCGGAGTCCCCCATTCTAAGTCAATGGGGTTTTTGGGCGTTGTTTTTTGCAAATTACATCGCAATCGTATCGCGGATCGGAAAGAAAAGTAATAGCACACCATTCCCGGCCGAGCCGCACATTTTGCACGTTTTGATGTATATATTGCGGCGGTGGCGTAAATTGTGCGGCACTTATTACGTGCCGAAATTTGCAAGAACATTACCGACCGACTTAAGTATGGCGGATTACAATAAGTGTTCTGCTATTGCATAGCAGGCACACTTAATAACAGTTTGGGACGTTTTGAATCCCACATTAAGGAAATATAGAAAATATAATGTGTGAACAAACAAAATAAAACACCAATTTACACAACTGAGATGCTATATGAAATTGTTTAATCTGCAACATGTTATACAATTTATACTGCATCTTTCTCTTTTTGCTAAGGGGTCCCTGCTTCATCTCTCTCAGCTAGGGGTCCTTGGCCAGGAAAACATTGAAGACCAGCACTCTAGGTCGTGATCTGTGATTATTGCACTGCAGGTTTTAGGCTATTAGAATGTCTTATCTACAGTATGGTGTTTAGGCATACTTTTTTGTTTATTCTACCTTAAGCAGGACTTGGAGACACATTTCATCATGTACTTGCAAGGAATGACAATACATCTATGTGAATGTTGAACTAACTGCCGCACACACGGACACGCGCGTGCACACACACACACACACACGCACGCACACACACACACACACACACACACACACACACACACACACACACACACACACACACACACACACACACACACACACACACACACTACATGGGGGAGAGAGATATGGGCAAGGCCGCACATTCCTGGCTGATAGCACTCTCCTTCTCTCTCTCTCTCTCTCTCTCTCTCTCTCTCTCTCTCTCTCTCTCTCTCTCTCATAACACTCTTGTTTTATTTTTCCAGGAGGAACATTGACGAAGGCTGTGAAGACGTTCAGAAGCAGAAGCAGAGATCATTTAGTCTGGTATGTATTTCATTCATTATTTGCTGTAATCGTTTAGTATAGTAGATATTTACTGATTTAACTGTTTAATGTAATGTAATATAATGACTGCCAGTTGACATTGCCAGACATTTGGTAATATATTATCAAACATCTAATAACAATATGAACTATAGTGTGCCTATAACAATGATATGTCCAGTAGTGGAAACAAGTACTCACATTGTTTTGCCTAAAGGAGTAGTTCACCCCCAAAATGTCCCCCCCCCCCCCCCCCCCCCCCCTCCCCCCTAGACCAGTGTATGGAGTCCAGTCTACAGCTTAAGATGAGTTCTCCAACCAGGACTATTAAACAGGAGCCTGAAGACCACCTTAAATACATACCTGAAGACCACCTGGATCTCAGTAAGTTTCAAGCACTTTACAATTTACTATTTAGGCATTTAGCAGATCCATAGCAACATAAAGTAAGCAAGGTAAGCACATTCATCAAGTGTATAGGATCATAGGTAAACCACAAACTTAGCATCAGTCGAAACAATATAACATAAATAAATAACGTGTACATTGAAACTATAGGATGCCAGGTCAACAAATGAAACTGCCATCTGTCTAAATCCCCATAAATATGTTTTTAATCCGAGGCTCCCCTACATTATAATTTTCACTCCCAGCACCTTATATTTATAGCATATCGTCATTGTCGGGTGGAAACCTTGTACGGGTGGAAACCTTTATCATCTATAAAAGTGGTTGTGTGCTTGTTGTGTGCTTGTAGATCGGCTGTTTTCAATAGTTTTGTGCGACAGTCTTTTATGATGAAGCAGAGCTTTGCTTTTCTAAAAGACGTACGTACACATTTGAAACTTTTGACGTACACATTTGAGATACGAAGTTTCTGCCCGACAGTGACAATATTTTGGTGATTATGTTGCGAGGAAAACGTTGAGATAATAGCCATTTTGGTTAGAACTGACTGAAAATAACTTTGTACTTCAAGTTTAAAATGATACTGAATATTTTTTCAAGTGTCCAAATAAATTCCAAATATTATCAAATGATCTCGCGGCACCCCTGGACTGCCGTCGCGGCACCCCTGGACTGCCGTCGCGGCACCCCAGGGTGCCCTGTCACCCACTTTGAAAACCCATGCTGTAAATAACATGACATTTTTTACTTTGCGTTACTTTATTCTGTTCTCATGTGGAGCTCTCACCCGCAGCGTGTCGTTGTTCCGATGGCACATTTCTCAGACTCATTATACTAACCCGATCCTTAGCCCTAACCGCACACGTAGTTCGGAGTAATCAGATATCAGACCTATATGGCAGTCCCCCTCTCACCAGGGGTGAAAGCAGGGGCGTCAATTGGGTATGGCAGGGGTATGCAGCTGCCATACCCTGGGTCCAGGGGGGAAAATAAAAGTTACTTTTGAATATAAATCCATGAATGTCTCTTTGTGTATCTGTGATGGTCATTATTGCGACCGTAAGGTCGCAGTTTAGTATCAAAACCTCCACCGTCGGTCGGTCGGTCGGTCGGTCGGTCGGTCGGTCACACGTCACACGTCACACGTCACACGTCATACCTTTGCCCTGCTCATATCTCCGCATCAGTATGACATCACACTGCCCCTTTATACTGTAGGGCTCGTTTGTTTATTGTATGACATCACGCCACATCATCGGCTGAGGACTGTGTGATGTCATCATATCTCCATATATGGAGACATAAGTTGCTCATGCCCAAATATGGGCTGGTGAGGTCAGACTTAGTGTGATGCGTAGGTTATCTCCATATATGGAGATTCAACTTCAATGAGTATATAAGACCGGCATTATCTACCGACAGCTGCTATAAGCCAACCCTGGCGATAAGGTCTGAGTCGAAGAAATGCTTCTTTCCTGGCAAGAATTGCCCCTTTATACTGTAGGGCTCGTTTGTGTATTGTATGACATCACGCCACATCATCGGCTGAGGACTGTGTGATGTCATCATATCTCCATATATGGAGACATAAGTTGCTCATGCCCAAATATGGGCTGGTGAGGTCAGACTTAGTGTGATGCGTAGGTTATCTCCATATATGGAGATTCAACTTCAATGAGTATATAAGACCGGCATTTTCTACCGACAGCTGCTATAAGCCAACCCTGGCGATAAGGTCTGAGTCGAAGAAATGTTCTTTCCTGGCAAGAATTGCCCCTTTATACTGTAGGGCTCGTTTGTGTATTGTATGACATCACGCCACATCATCGGCTGAGGACTGTGTGATGTCATCATATCTCCATATATGGAGACATAAGTTGCTCATGCCCAAATATGGGCTGGTGAGGTCAGACTTAGTGTGATGCGTAGGTTATCTCCATATATGGAGATTCAACTTCAATGAGTAACCATGGCAAACTGTCAACTGCCCGTATGTCTTGATAATTGGTAAAACAAACTTTTGGCCTATTTGTGGAGATAAGCGACCAACGGTCGCTTATCTCCCGATTAGGGAGTCTTACTGGTATTGTTAAATTACAGTAAAATAACTACAAATGCAAGATTTAACTAAATGGTCACTTTAACAAGTATAATAATTATATTCTCCACATCGCAATCTCGATTCAGACTCCTATGGCGATTCTATGACGTCATGGCGTGATGCACGGAGCGATTCGTGCCTTTGTCGCTGTCTCCCCTTTTCCTCTCTCCCTCTCTACCCCACAGCACAGTGAGCACACACACACACACACATACACACACACACACACACACCGCACGCACTGAGCGTTCCGTGCCTCCGTCGCTCTCCCCTCTCTCTCTCTCTCTCTCTCTCTCTCTCTCTCTCTCTCTCTCTCTCTCTCTCTCTCTCTCTCTTACACACACACACACACACACACACACACACACACACACACCGCACGCAATCTTCCTCCTAGCATAATCATAACCCCCCCAAACAAATGTGCATACCGTACTTTATTTTCTTTTGTTGAGAACCTGGGCACTGAAGTGTGTGTGCAGTGCACTAGCTTTTCAATAAACAGCATGAACAAAATGTTAAGTTCAAACGTTCACCCATGACTTAAAGGGATATTTCACTTTCAAAAAAACTTTTGGTAATTTTATCATCTAATCAGGCTTTTATGAACACCCTGAACAGTTTTTAATTTGCTTGATTCAATATTTAGATATTTGATGTAAATGTTACCAGACCCTCCAGGCCCAGGGCCTCTCCCCACACATACCCATTGTAACTTCACATTTCATTTTATAGTTTTTCACGATTGTTAACACACAAAAATCTAAAATTTGGCACAATTTTCACAACCTTCACTTCATGTACCTATAGCTTGACCTGATTCACACTCGCTTTTCATGCATTAGACTCAGATTTTTTTTCTTTACACTCTAATTTTTGGTTGTTGCACACACTTCTCACGTAAAATCTCAAAGCCTCAACCTATAACACACGGATGTCAATTCACCTTGTTGTCGAAACGCTATACACAATGTTCAGTTGTTGCACACACTTCTCAGGTAAAATCTCAAAGTATCAACACACAACTATTCAAAACTCTACACATTCAAGTCTGATGTCAATTACACAAGCACCTTGTTGTCTAAACACTACACACAACTGAACATTGAGACAGGAACCAGAGGCAGAGATGGGCACAAAATACAAAAATTATTTGAAATACAAAGATACAAATACCAGGATATTGTCACCAGGATAGTATCTTGGTGACACTATCCTGGTCAATATTAGACCAAGTAACTGACCAAGTATTTAGATTTTTTTCAAAATACTTTTTTATATTTTGTTTCCATCTCTGACCGGAGGCATGATGCCTAAATCTACTGTAAATCATGTACCCAAATAAAACGTTTTGGATGCATATTTGTGTGCTGTTTTATGTTTTACTATATATAAAAAAGTAGGCCAAACTGAGTAATTTTACAAAAGGAGAAATAGCTAATTCTCCAGAGTCAATGTCATTCATATGGTGTGTTCCAATTCAATGGTGTGCACTCCAGTGTGCTGTAAATGCTTGGTAGTGTGCAGCAAATGCTTAGTTGTGTGTACTGATTCTACTGAATGAATGGTATGTGTCGTTTGAAAATATGGCGTGTGTACCAAATGAAAACACAAGTCCATTTTGTGAACACAGTTAAGTGATTTGATGGCAAAGTGATCATCTTGGGAAGGGAGTGTGAGGTTTAGCATTTTGTGTGTGAGGTTTTCAGTTTTGTGTGTGCAGTTTTGAAAAAGCCGTTGCCAGTGTAGTGAAAAACGTGTGTTAACAATCGTGAAAAACTGTAACCATGATAGATTCATTAAAAACACACATTATTTTTTCTGGTGACTCATAATACCCTCCTAATACGTGAGCAGGCCGTGTTTTTCATTTATTTTTAATAAATATTTTTTGTATTTCATTTTTTCCATTTTCCCAAATAATTATTAAAAATAAATTAAAAAAAGTTATCGAAAAAACACGGCCTGCTCACATATTAGGAGGGTAGTATGAGTCACCAGAAAAATAATGGGTGTTTTTAATGAATCTAACATGGTTAAAATGAAGTTTGAAGTTACAATGGGTGTGTGTGTGTGGAGAAAAGCCCATAAGCTGTTTCCCTGTTGAAAGTGGAATATCCCTTTAACCTGTCTCTCCTTGTATCTTTTTTTTCCTAGTCCTGCACCTCCCTCTGTGTAAAGAGGAGGTTTCACCTGAAGAGGAGAGGAGCTCCAGTCTGGTCCAGGAGGAACCACAACCTCCACACATTAAAGAGGAACAGGAGGGGCTACTTGAAAGACCAGAAGAGGCTGGTGGGTCAACGTTTAGATTGGCAGCAGTGAAAAGTGAAGATTATGGTGAAAACAAAGGGACATTGCCTGTAGCCAGCACCTCAACTGAACACATGAAAACACAAGCTGATGTAGAGGACAATGGAACATTACAGCCAACTAGTGATGACCATCTTCTCTCTTCACACTGCTCTGAATCAGAAACTGACGACAGTGATGACTGGGTGGAGTCTAGGGGAGATCAGTCAACTTTAAACACACTGAAATCGCACAATACACAAAATGTAGGAGGACAGGGCAGGCTTTCCCAGGATCTGAAATCATCTAAACAGACTCCCTCCAGGAAGGGTCATACAGGAAAGAAAGGTTTTAGTTGCACAGCTTGTGGCAAAATGTTTAATCACAAGGCAAGTCTGAAGGTTCACACAAGGATTCACACGGGGGAAAAGCCCTTTGCTTGTACAGTTTGTGGTCATAGCTTTACTCAAATGGGTCATCTAAAAACACACACGATGACTCACACAGGCGAAAAGCCATTTTCTTGTAAAGTATGTGGTAAAGGCTGTGCTCGAGAGAGTCATCTAAAATTACACATGAGAACTCATACAGGCGAAAAGCCCTTTTCTTGTACAGTTTGTGGTCAAAGCTTTACTCAAATGGGTGCTCTAAACATACACAATATGATCCATACAGGAGAAAAGTCCTTTTCTTGTTCAGTTTGTGGTCATAGTTTTACTCAAATGGGTGCTCTAAAAGCACACATGAGAACTCATACGGGCGAAAAGCCCTTTTCTTGTACAGTTTGTGGTAAAGGCTTTGTCACAAGAAATGTAAAAAGTCATATGAGGATTCACACAGGGGAAAGCCCTTTTCTTGTGCAGTATGTGGTAAAGGCTGTACTCAAAAAGGTGATCTAAAATTACACATGAGAACTCATACAGGCGAAAAGCCATTTTCTTGTACAGTTTGTGGTAAAGGCTGTACTCACAAAGGTGATCTAAAAGCACACACGAGGATTCATACAGGCGAAAAAACATTTTCTTGTACAGTCTGTGGTCAAAACTTTACTCAAATGGGTGCTCTAAACATACACAATATGATCCATACAGGCGAAAAGCCCTTTCCTTGTATAGTTTGTGGTCAAAGCTTTACTCAAATGGGTGCTCTAAAAGCACACATGAGGATCCATACAGGAGAAAAGCCCTTTCCTTGTATAGTTTGTGGTCAAAGCTTTACTCAAATGGGTGCTCTAAAAGCACACATGAGGATTCATACAGGCGAAAAGCCCTTTTCTTGTACAGTTTGTGGTCATAGCTTTACTCAAATGGGTGCTCTAAAAGCACACATGAGGATCCATACAGGAGAAAAGCCCTTTCCTTGTATAGTTTGTGGTCAAAGCTTTACTCAAATGGGTGCTCTAAAAGCACACATGAGAACTCATACAGGCGAAAAGCCATTTTCTTGTACAGTCTGTGGTAAAGGCTTTGTCACAAGTAATCTAAAAATACATATGAGAGTTCACACAGGGGAAAAGCCCCTTTCTTGTGGTAAAGGCTGGGCTCAAGAGATTAATCTAAAAACACACATGAGGACTCATACAGATGAAAGACCCTTTTCTTGTACAGTATGTGGCAAAGGCTTTGCTCAAGAAAGTAATCAAAATATACACTCGAGGACTCATACAGATGAAAGACCCTTTTCTTGAACAGTTTGTGCTAAAGGCTGTGTTAACACAAGTAATCTAAAAACACACATGCAGACTCATGGGGGGGGGGGGGGGGGGGTTGGAAGCTAGTCACACAGAGACACATATACAGTATATCATCATTCAGTCTAAAACAGGATGATGAGGACACTAAAGCAAAGGAATGACACAATCTGACAATATCAACATGATTGAATACAATAAACATTATATATTTTTTGTTTAGGGGTTTGGGTTTGTTTGGTTTTAACTTGTTGTGTATGGCTCTTATTTTCTACTCAACACGTTCGATTCTCGAATCTTGTATTCTTATTATCTTGTATTATTCCCTCCACTCATAGGTTATTTGGTAGGCGGAGGTTGTTATCACTTCTCCCATAGACATGCGAGAAGTGATCCCTACTCTGTACATATAGGGTTTTATACGTGTGATGATATTGAGTGTTCTTTGTTGCTATATATGTCGATGAATTGAATAGCAAGGACCTCCAACAGAAACAAGACCACAAGGGATTTTCGGGGTGTTCGAGTGTACACTTTTTTGACTGTACTTGTACTGTCCTTCATTATTGTCCAATCAATCAATCAATCAATCAATCAATCAATCAATCAATCAATCGATCAGTCAACATCAGTGTCTATACACATTTGTCATAGTAGCAGTAGCTGTTCACTGTGTGTTGACAGTTGTGTTATTTGGATCATTACATGTCATAGTCATCACTTAGTTTGATTACAGTTTTGTATCTTTATTTTGTTTTGTAAACTCAAATAAACACTTTTATATGTGGAAAAAAAAAACATTGATAAAGTTTGTGTTTTGTTTAATAAAGGTTTAACCACTACAGGGCATCTATGATGAAAAAAAAAAAGAAAAAAAAAAGTGGTCATAACAAGTGCATATCTAGAAGCAATAGAAGCAAAAACATGAACACAAATGCACAAACATACTGGATGATTAAAAACTCTTTCTGTGCCAAGGGCCAAAATGGCCCCAAGGTACAGTATTTGTGCGAGGATTTTGTATGTTTTTCTTTACTATGCAATGAAGTAAATCCACTAGAATGAACACACATTTTCTCAATCAGCTAAACGAGGGAGCCAACACACAAACAGAGAAAAGCATCTCTCTGATCTCTGGTCATTTTGACATCTTTTAAAAGCCTTTGATCAAAAGACGTCAAAGACGTCATTGGCACCCAGGGCCAAAAGAAAAAAAGACACCATGAGACGTCATTGGCACTGAGTGAGAATGAGCAACCCCTGCAGCCCTGGAAGAAAATGCAATGTCACTCAATGTTAATATTATGTGTAGTGGCTAACAGTAGGAAATGTTGAAATGTGCAGCCTATGGCCAGAACATTAACCTAGTCTGTGTGTTTGCCTGGACTGCTGACTCACTAAAAATGACCATAATGCTTTGGTGCACTGCCCTTCCTTGAGAGGAGGGGTAAAGGGGAACACGCAGTGCCTCAAAACAGCCGCCCCCCATTATTTTCAATGAACTAACCCACACCGCGGCAGCAGACGTTGCTGTTAAAGCGCGGCACTTCACGCGCATCAATACTGCAATAGTCTTGCGTAGCCAGACAACTATTCCACAATCTCCGAATGCTATATAGAGTCTGGAACGGCAGCTCCCGAACGGCAAGTATCGGAAGTAGCCGCTGCTGCACTGAACTGTAGTCCCATTGGAAACATAACAGAAACACAATAGCTCAGACAAAGTCATTCGAGCGGCCTATTCTATTCTTTTTCAAAACACCATGGAGGTAACACCAACAACACCAGAGAAAGACGAAATAACGCCCCCAGATATATTGAAAGGAGACATAACGCTTCCAGTAGGACATGTTATTGCGGGAGCGTCACATCCGCTTTATCTCGCACTCATCGTTTCTATTTCCGTGCCTGGGGGTGTGCCCTACATTCTATAAACCAACATCCATCATCACTTTCCTTTAAAAAAACCTGAAGTGACGCAGTCCCTTCTTATGGAAGGTTTCCCATTTTTCTATAGTTAATGTGCATGCATGACTAAGACTTGCACCTTCTGTGGGCCTTTCGTTTGGATGTGCAGGAGTCCCTTCTCTTTGTTGCAGTAATGAAATGTCAAAGGGCAAACCAAAGGCCCTGTACTCGATCATACTGGGCAATATATATGTTACAGTACGTTTGGGTAACTCAGTACGTTCATGGTAAGAGCGCTTGTTTTGTCGTTCACCACACACCAATCACCACCAGATGGCGACGACAGCCATTCACTAGTGTAGGCGCTGACTCTCTTTCTTTATTTACTAGTCTAGCTCGGCAGTGTTTAGCCATTAGCTTACTATGCCTTACTCTAACCCTAACCCTAACCTTAACCTCAGTAAAACTATGCCTAACCCTAATCCTAACCCTAACCCGAACCTCCGTGGGGTGAGGCGCTATCATTCCTGCCGACGCTACGTTGTTGTGGCTCAAAGCGACCGCTTGTTCCGCCCCGTGCCGCACGACGAGTGCTCCGTTTCTCTATCAAACCGTGACATATATAAGATGTATCGATACGGGGCGCCCGGTGGCCTACTGGTCAAGGCGCATACCACATGGGCACCACCACATAGCCGCGGCGTCGCCGGTTCGATTCCCGACCCGGACAACGTTTGCCGCATGTCATTCCCCATCTCTCTCCCCATTTCCTGTCAGTCTACTGTCCTATCAATAAAGGCAAAAGCCCAAAAACAAATCTTTAAAAAAAAAAAAGGATTTATCGATACAGAGGTATCAACATGCAAGGTATACATATTGACAAAGACTGCTTGAAATGAGGTGTTGGTTTATGATTCAAATTAATTAATAAACACAGCACATGCAAAAGGCAGTCCATCTGTAAACATGTGTGGCTATTTCAATAAAACCATTGTTGGAAAATGTAAATAAGGCATTTAATTTGTTTATTATGTGTACTGTGCAGTGTGCATGGACATAAGAAATGTATAATGTGACTGTTTTTACTAATATTGTGTGAGTAATATCGATATTGAGGTATTCAACAACGTTGTCGAATATCGAAGGTTTTCCTTTTATCGCCCAGCCCTACTAGTACAGCGTCACACAAAAGCATAAAAGATAGCGGATCTATAAGCTCGAAATGTGGCACAAAGCAACACATTTGGAGCTTGTAGATCTGCTACTTTAGCTATTTTAGAATTTGAATCCTGGGAAATAACAGTTTGGGACGTTTTGAATCCCACATTAAAGGAAATATAGAAAATATAATGTGTGAACAAACAAAATAAAACACCAATTTACACAACTGAGATGCTATATGAAATATATGGAATTGTTTAATCTGCAACATGTTATACAATTTATACTGCATCTTTCTCTTTTTGCTAAGGGGTCCCTGCTTCATCTCTCTCAGCTAGGGGTCCTTGGCCAGGAAAACATTGAAGACCAGCACTCTAGGTCGTGATCTGTGATTATTGCACTGCAGGTTTTAGGCTATTAGAATGTCTTATCTACAGTATGGTGTTTAGGTGTATTTTTTTTTGTTTATTCTACCTTGAGCAGGACTTGGAGACACATTTCATTATGTACTTGCAAGGAATGACAATACATCTATGTGAATGTTGAACTAACTGCCGCACACACACACACGCACGCACACACGCACGCACGCACGCACGCACGCGCGCGCACACACACACACACACACACACACACACACACACACACACACACACACACACACACACACACTACATGGGGGAGAGAGCTATGGGCAAGGCCGCACCTTCCTGGCTGATAGCACTCTCTCTCTTTCTCTTTCTCTCTCTCTCTCTCTCTCTCTCTCTCTCTCTCTCTCTCTCTCTCTCTCTCTCTCTCTCTCATAACACGCTTGTTTTTTTTTCCCAGGAGGAACATTGACGAAGGCTGTGAAGACGTTCAGAAGCAGAAGCAGAGATCATTTAGTCTGGTATGTATTTCATTCATTATTTGCTGTAATCGTTTAGTATAGTAGATATTTACTGATTTAACTGTGTAATGTAATGTAATATAATGACTGCCAGTTGACATTGCCAGACATTTTTCATAATTTCAAGACCTTTGGTAATATATTATCAAACATCTAATAACAATATGAACTATAGTGTGCCTATAACAATGTAATGTCCAGTAGTGGAAAAGACCAGTGTATGGAGTCCAGTCTACAGCTTAAGATGAGTTCTCCAGCCAGGACTATTAAACAGGAGCCTGAAGACCACCTTAAACACATACCTGAAGACCACCTGGATCTCAGTAAGTTTCAAGCACTTTACAATTTACTATTTAGGCATTTAGCAGATCCATAGCAACATAAAGTAAGCAAGGTAAGCACATTCATCAAGTGTATAGGATCATAGGTAAACCACAAACTTAGCATCAGTCGAAACAATATAACATAAATGAATAATGTGTACATTGAAACTATAGGATGCCAGGTCAACAAATGAAACTGCCATCTGTCTAAATCCCCATAAATATGTTTTTAATCCGAGGCTCCCCCACATTATAATTTTCACTCCCAGCACCTTATATTTATAGCATATCGTCGTTGTCGGGTGGAAACCTTGTACGGGTGGAAACCTTTATCATCTATAAAAGCGGTTGTGTGCTTGTTGTGTGCTTAGATCGCGGCACCCCTGGACTGCCGTCGCGGCACCCCAGGGTGCCCCGTCACCCACTTTGAAAACCCATGCTGTAAATAACATGACATTTTTAACTTTGCGTTACTTTGTTCTGTTCTCATGTGGAGCTCTCACCGGCAGTGTGTCGTTGTTCCGATGGCACATTTCTCAGACTCATTATACTAACCCGATCCTTAACCCTAACCGCACACGTGGTTCGGAGTAATCAGATATCAGACATATGGCAGCCCCCCTCTCACCAGGGGTGAAAGCAGGGGCGTCAATTGGGTATGGCAGGCGTATGCAGCTGCCATACCCTGGGTCCAGGGGGGAAAATAAAAGTTACTTTTAAATATAAATCCATGAATGTCTCTTTGTGTATCTGTGATGGTTATTATATTGTTAAATTACAGTAAAATAACTACGAATGCAAAATTTAACAAAATGGTCACTTTCACAAGTATAATAATTATATTCCCCACACTTTTATTCTGCCCATCTTGACAAAGTGGTAAATTCCCAGGTTCTGTATAGGTCAGCTGCACAGGCAGAATTCATGTGGCACGTTTACTAACATGCTAAGTTTAGCTGCACTTGAACAACAATTCCAGGCTGCCACGAACTGCCACGAACCGTGTTATACAAAATGTAATGCCTCTTTTCCATGAGGACTTCCATCTTTGCCATACCCTAGCTTTTGCTGAACTGACGCCACTGGGTGAAAGTGTGGCAGTATTGAGGGTATAAAGATGAACCTTCCGATATGAGTCTGTGACGCGTGACCCCTGGATCTAAGAATGTACTAGTGATGGGTGATTAATCGGAAATGGATCGCGATCTCGATTCAGACTCCTATGGCGATTCTATGACGTCATGCCACTGTGGCAGCGGAAAAAAAATTGGGCAACAGTCCGCAACCGCACACCAGCACGGAGCGCTTAGTGCCTTCGTCGCTGTCTCCCCTTTTCCTCTCTCCCTCTCTACCTCTCCACTGCATGAACAAAATGTTAAGTTCAAACGTTCACCCATGACTTAAAGGGATATTCCACTTTCAAAAAAACTTTTGGTAATTTTATCATCTGATTTATGAACACCCTGAACAGTTTTTAATTTGCTTCATTCAATATTTAGATATTTGATGTAAATGTTATCTGTCCCCCCAGGCTCAGGGCCTCTCCACATACACACCCATTGTAACTTCAAACTCCATTTTAATCATGATGGATTCATTAAAAGCACCCATAATGTTTTCTGGTGATTCATAATACCCTCCTAATAAGTGAGCAGGCCGTGTTTTTTCAATAACTTTTATCAATTATTTTTAATAAAATATTATTGTATTTAATTGTTTCTATTTTCCCAAAGAATTATTACAAATAAAATAAAAAAGTTATTGAAAAAAACACGGCCTGCTCACGTATTAGGAGGGTAGTATGAGTCACCAGAAAAATTATGTTTTTAATGAATCCATCATGGTTAAAATGGAGTTTGAAGTTACAATGGGTGCGTGTGGGGAGACACCCTGAGCCTGGAGGGCCTGATAACATTTACATCAAATATCTAAATATTGAATGAAGCAAATTAAAAACTGTTCAGGGAGTTCATAAAAGTCTGATTAGACGATAAAATGACCAAAAGTTTTTTTGAAAGTGGAATATCCCTTTAACCGGTCTCTCCTTGTATCTTTTTTTCCCCTAGTCCTGCACCTCCCTCTGTGTAAAGAGGAGGTTTCACCTGAAGAGGAGAGGAGCTCCAGTCTGGTCCAGGAGGAACCACAACCTCCACACATTAAAGAGGAACAGGAGGGGCTACTTGAAAGACCAGAAGAGGCTGGTGGGTCAACGTTTAGATTGGCAGCAGTGAAAAGTGAAAATTATGGTGAAAACAAAGAGACATTGCCTGTAGCCAGCACCTCAACTGAACACATGAAAACACAAGTTGATGTAGAGGACAATGGAACATTACAGCCAACTAGTGATGACCATCTTCTCTCTTCACACTGCTCTGAATCAGAAACTGACGACAGTGATGACTGGGTGGAGTCTAGGGGAGATCAGTCAACTTTAAACACACTGAAATCGCACAATACACAAAATGTAGGAGGACAGGGCAGGCTGTCCCAGGATCTGAAATCATCTAAACAGACTCCCTCCAAGAAGGGTCATACAGGAAAGAAAGGTTTTAGTTGCACAGCTTGTGGCAAAATGTTTAATCACAAGGCAAGTCTGAAGGTTCACACAAGGATTCACACGGGGGAAAAGCCCTTTGCTTGTACAGTTTGTGGTAAAGGCTGTAGTCAAAAAGGTCATCTAAAAAAACACATGAGGACTCACACAGGCGAAAAGCCATTTTCTTGTAAAGTATGTGGTAAAGGCTGTGGTCGAGAGAGTCATCTAAAATTACACATGAGAACTCATACAGGCGAAAAGCCCTTTTCTTGTACAGTTTGTGGTCATAGCTTTACTCAAATGGCTGCTCTAAAAGCACACATGAGGATTCATACAGGTGAAAAGCCCTTTTGTTGTACAGTTTGTGGTAAAGGCTGTACTCAAAAAGGTGATTTAAAAGCACACATGAGGATTCATACAGGCGAAAAACCATTTTCTTGTACATTATGTGGTAAAGGCTTTGCTCAAGAGACTAATCTAAAAGCACACATGAGGATTCATACAGGTGAAAAGCCATTTTCTTGTAAAGTATGTGGTAAAGGCTGTGCTCGAGAGAGTCATCTAAAATTACACATGAGAACTCATACAGGCGAAAAGCCCTTTTCTTGTACAGTTTGTGGTAAAGGCTTTGTCACAATAAATCTAAAAAGTCATATGAGGATTCACACAGGGGAAAAGCCCTTTTCTTGTAAAGTATGTGGTAAAGGCTGTGCCCGAGAGAGTAATCTAAAATTACACATGAGGATTCATACAGGCGAAAAGCCCTTTTCTTGTACAGTTTGTGGTCATAGCTTTACTCAAATGGGTGCTCTAAAAGCACACATGAGGATTCATACAGGTGAAAAGCCATTTTCTTGTAAAGTATGTGGTAAAGGCTGTGCTCAAGAGAGTCATCTAAAATTACACATGAGAACTCATACAGGCGAAAAGCCCTTTTCTTGTACAGTTTGTGGTAAAGGCTGTACTCAAAAAGGTGATTTAAAAGCACACATGAGGATTCATACAGGCGAAAAACCATTTTCTTGTGCAGTTTGTGGTAAAGGCTTTGCTCAAGAGACTAATCTAAAAACACACATGAGGATTCATACAGGTGAAAGACCCTTTTCTTGTACAGTCTGTGGTAAAGGCTTTGTTAGCACAGGTAATGTAAAATTACACATGAGGATTCATACAGGTGAAAGACCCTTTTCTTGTGCAGTTTGTGGTAAAGGCTTTGCTGAAGAGACTAATCTAAAAACACACATGAGGATTCATACAGGAGAAAAGCCCTTTTCGTGTACAGTTTGTGGTCATAGCTTTACTCAAATGGCTGCTCTAAAAACACACATGAGGATTCATACAGGCGAAAAGCCCTTTTCTTGTATAGTTTGTGGTCAAAGCTTTACTCAAATGGGTGCTCTAAAAGCACACATGAGGATTCATACAGGCGAAAAGCCATTTTCTTGTACAGTATGTGGTAAAGGCTTTGTCACAAGTAATCTAAAAATACATATGAGGATTCACACAGGGGAAAAGCCCTTTTCTTGTACAGTTTGTGGTAAAGGCTGTGCTCAAGAGATTAATCTAAAAACACACATGAGGACTCATACAGAAGAAAGACCCTTTTCTTGTACAGTATGTGTCAAAGGCTTTGCTCAAGAAAGTAATCAAAATATACACTCGAGGACTCATACAGATGAAAGACCCTTTTCTTGAACAGTTTGTGCTAAAGGCTGTGTTAACACAAGTAATCTAAAAACACACATGCAGACTCATGTGGGGGCCTTTTATTGGAAGCTAGTCATGCAGAGACACATATATCATCATTCAGTCTAAAACAGGATGAAAAGGACACTAAAGCAAAGGCATGACACAATCTGACAGTATCAACATGATTGAATACATATTATTTTTTTGTTTAGGGGTTTGTTTTGTTTTGTATGATTTTGTTGTGTATGGCTCTTATTTTCTATTCAACGCGTTCGATTCTCGAATCTTGTATTCTTATTATCTTGTATTATTCCCTCCACTCATAGTTTATTTGGTAGGCGGAGGTTGTTATCACTTCTCCCATAGACAGGTGAGAAGTGATCACCCTACTCTGTACATATAGGGTTTTATACGTGTGATGATATTGAGTGTTTTTTGTTGCTATATATGTCGATGAATTGAATACCAAGGACCTCCAACAGAAACAAGACCACAAGGGATTTTCGGGGTGTTCGAGTGTACACTTTTTTGACTGTACTTGTACTGTCCTTCATTATTGTCTAATCAATCAATCAATCAATCAATCAATCAATCAATCAATCAATCTATGTACATTTGTCATAGTAGCAGTAGCTGTTCACTGTGTGTTGACATTTGTGTTGTTTGGATCATTACATTTCATAGTCATCACTTAGTATGATTACAGTTTTGTATCTTTATATTTGTTTTGTAAACTCAAATAAAAACATTGATAAAGTTTTGTGTTTTGTTTAATAAAGGTTTCACCACTACAGGGCCTCTATGATGAAAAAAAAAAAAACATCACGAGGATACAACTGGGACGCATCAGTGATGTTGCCTGGGGTCGACGGATGTTTCAGATCTACCAACTTCACACCCTCGCCCAGGTGATCCAGCCGGGGTGATCAAGTCCCGACTTACTTCCCAGTAGCTATCCACGATCAGTTCTATTAGGGTAAGACAGGGTCACTCAATGCGCTGCACCGGAACTACCGTACTCTGCCGGGATTGGGGGCAGCGCCACTCTGGCGCGTGGAAGAACTAGGCTCTATGGGTTGACTCCATACAATATGTAAGTGTAATTGTATGTAATTCAAGAAAAGATGCCAAGAGGTCTCAGTATCCACTGTATTGTTTACCAATATGGGGCTTTCACTGCATAGGTTACCTGATGACGATCAGATCCATCAAAACCTTTTTTATGGATTAATGGAAAATTATGTCACACTTTTAGAGCATAACAGTGGTCATAACAAGTGCATGCCTAGAAGCAATAGAAGCAAAAACACGAACACAAATGCACAAACATACTGGATGATTAAAAACTCTTTCTGTGCCAAGGGCCAAAATGGCCCCAAGGTACAGTATTTGTGCCAGGATTTTGTATGTTTTTCTTTACTATGCAATGAAGTAAATCCACTAGAATGAAACAGAGAAAAGCATCTCTCTGATCTCAGGTCATTTTGACATCTTTTAAAAGCCTTTGATCAAAAGACGTCAAAGACGTCATTGGCACCCAGGGCCAAAAGAAAAAAGACGTCATGAGACGTCATTGGCACTGAGTGAGAATGAGCAACCCCTGCAGCCCTGGAAGAAAATGCAATGTCACTCAATGTTAATATTATGTGTAGTGGCTAACAGTAGGAAATGTTGAAATGTGCATCCTATGGCCAGAACATTAACCTAGACTCACTAAAAATGACCATAATGCTTTGGTGCACTGCCCTTCCTTGAGAGGAGGGGTAAAGGGGAACACGCAGTGCCTCAAAACAGCTGCCCCCATTATTTTCAATGAACTAACCCACACCGGCGGCAGCAGACGTTGCTGTTAAAGCGCGGCACTTCACGCGCGTCAATACTGCAATAGTCTCGCGTAGCCAGACAACTATTCCACAATCTCCGAATGCTAGTATAAAGAGTCTGGAACGGCAGCTCCCGAACGGCAAGTATCGGAAGTAGCCGCTGCTGCACTGAACTGTAGTCCCATTGGAAACATAACAGAAACACAATAGCTCAGACAAAGTCATTCGAGCGGCCTATTCTTGTTATGCGTGTATAGTTTAAGAAAATGTTTCAAAACACCATGGAGGTAACACCAACAACACCAGAGAAAGACGAAATAACGCCCCCAGATATATTGAAAGGAGACATAACGCTTCCAGTAGGACATGTTATTCCGGGAGCGGTTGCGTCACATCCGCTTTATCTCGCACTCATCGTTTCTATTTTCGTGCCCCAGACTGTTGACGGGAGCATTTCCCAAATCGCGGAGTCAACAGTCTGGCCACGCGAGACTAATACTGCTACGCTGCGCAGCCGCCCCCGTCCGGTGTGTGCCCTACATTCTCTAAACATGAAAGCATGGTTTGACCACCAGTTGCCATGTTGCCATTATAAGCAACTTTGTATTGGTGGTTGTGTGTTCTTTTTTAGTTTTTCTTTCTTTTTTCTTTTTATATTGGGCTTGCTTCCAAGTTCCACTTCCATTGTTTAATCCCTCAACAATTGTCATGTCAAGGATGTGTATTTTTCCACAAACCCCCATCTGCAATTATAATTTGTGCCCCCTGTACCAGATGTGCTGCTAGAACGTTTTAAAAATATTAATCATTTAGCATTTTTCCCACCTCAAGATTGTTTTTAAAATGAAAGATCTAAATGCTCACAACGCATCGCGACATGTTGTGAGATCTGGTAGCTTAATTTTTACAAGATCAGGCCTACAAGTCTAACACACTTGCTTCTGCTGATTATGGGAAAAATAGAATCACTGAGTTCTGTGTATAATTAACCCATTTAGAACGGGTACACATTATTGTGTATCATTATTTTATGCTTTAACTATTGAAAAATAGCAGATATACAAGCTCACAGCTTGTAGATCTGTTATTTTTGAAAAATCGTGAAAATTTGAATTTTGACCCGATTCTATAAGTGTCTTTTGAATCCTTCTAAGATTTTTTGAAAAACCTATGTTTCTATGTCAGCAATCTGGCCAGCCATCGTCAAAGAAAAGGTCCTTTTCACTTAACTGGAGCTCAGTTAGTCTGTTCTTGAGAGACGACTATGTCAGTGGTTCTCAAACCTTTTCATGTGAAGGACCCCCAAAATGATATTTATTTGGCCATGGACCCGCATCTCAAAATATCTAGTTCCAGGGACCACCCAGAAGCAAAATTTGAGTTACAAACGTTCGCTTTGAAAATACATATATTCAAAGATTTGAACACATTTTCACTACTTTTTCAAAAATAGCAGATCCACGCGCTCACAGCGCGGCACCGGGTGTCATTGTGTGCCTGGGCGCACAATGTGTCGGAGACTCCGGTGTCCATGCATTCCATTGTTAGTGCGCTCTCTACCAAACAAAGAGGGTGGTTTTAGGATCCTATGCACTTTCCTAAATATGTGCCAAAATACGAGGTTTAGGGAAATAGCAACAACACGCCCACAACCATACCTCCATGTGCAAATAACGGAGATGGGTATAGCGGGTATCGTGTCCCCAAAATACCATTTAGGGATAGAGCAAGTTGCCTGAGGGTGAGAATATAGGATATAGGGTGACAGAAAATAGGGGCCCAAGTCTCTCCACCTAAATTAGGCCTGGAGAGCTTATGTTCGTGGCCTCTGCCCAGTTGGGCAATAGGCATAAGTAAGTAAGATGCCTTAACAGTGCAGATACACACTAAAAACTCATGGGTCATTTCTTGACCCAAATCATGGGTCATTTGTGTTAGGTCACATTTCTGGGTCATTTCTCAGAGCCACAACCCTTCCTTGAGTTATTGGGATATTATTTTGACCCAATTCCAGGGTTGTTCGAGTTAGGTAATATTTATCTGGGGGTGACCCGTTTTTGGGGTTAGTGGTAACCCCTATACTTGGGTCAGTTGTCTAGCTTTGGGCCAATCGGGGGACAGGCACCATAAACCTGTTTGCAAAGCATGCTGGGAAAAGCATTTTTCTAGGTTTCCAGAGACATTTTCTAAGCTGTTGGGAGCTAAAAATGCTAAATATGTCATATCCATGTGTCTGTCTCGGCAAGCTGTCTGTCATATGTCTGAATTTGATTTGTCAATATTTGAGCCTAAACCCTAACCGTAAGTGCTTGGCTGCTAGCTTAGGGTTGAGCTCCCTCCCCAACAGCTTGTCTGAAAGAGAAGAACTCATAGTAATTCTGAGATTATTTTTGTGTATCTTCTCTAAACTATTCTCACTATAGTATTATCAACATTGTTGCATAATATATTGTATGCACTTTTATGTTGATATTACCAATCTTCGAACAAATCATCTGAGAAGAAACCCTGAAACATTTCTGATGTTATGTTAATGACAGATAATATTGACATTGTCATTCTAAAGACCATGCATATGTAGGTTGTATTCATTTAGCCCACTCAACCCCAAAACTTGGGTCATATTGACTACAATCTTGGGTCATTTTAAACAAATAATTTGGTTATTTATTTGACCCAATTTATGGGTCAATATTCATAACCAAATTTCTTGAGTTAAAATAACCAAACCTGGCATTGGTCCCTATTTGACCCGTGAGTTGGATCAAAAATGACCCAAGTTGAGTTGTTTTTGACCCAGGAGTTTTTAGAGTGTAGTAAGTACAGTCAAAAGGTATACTAAAAGGATAACACAAAAAGCTTGTGGCCCATTGTACTCAGCATCAGTTGATGTAATATGGAGTAATTTCGCTGGGGACCCCCTGGAACCCCCTCAAGGACCCCTGTGGGTCCCACTTTTGAGAATCCCGTATATCCAGTTTTGGAGAAGCAACGGCCTAGTTGCAATGTGCGTGCAAAATGTCACCGCAACCCACGGTTTGTTCATGATTTGAGGCATTTCAAATTTGTAGATCTGATACGTCTAACGATAGGCCTACTACTATTCTATATTTTAATTTGAATCCTGAAAAGTAACTGTTTTGGACGTTTTGAATCCAACATAGAAAACATTTAAAATATAATGTGTGAACAAACAAAACTAGAAAAGAAAATTTCTAAGAAATTTTAAGTGTGCCTGCAGCTCGCTAAGTCTGTGCAACCTTGTGTAGCGGTTGGTGTTAGTGTTTCGTTTTGAGAGGGTCGTTCCCCCTGAAAAACACGTTTTGGCATGAAACGGTTACGTTTTGCGCGTTTGTGGTGCCCCCTATGGGTCGAAGTGGAAATGCTTTTGGGTATATGTTCAGTATAGCGCCCCCCACTTGTGGTTAAAATTTGGTGTTGACTGGATGTTTCGTTTGTGATTTATGGCTACTTCTTACAAAACGGGCTCCTCCCGCTAACTTTGGAACCCTGTTACGGAAGAACTGTATGGACTATCAAAATATCGTTTAAATATGTTTATCGCATGAGTCCATAGATCGTGTGTATCGATTTTAGTGACATTTGGAGAAAATATCTAGGAAAAGGAGCAAAAAGTGTGTTTTGAAGAAAATTAAAAATGGCGGAAAATCTATCCTGACGCAAATGGGCGTGGCCTATATGAGGAGATGCGTCATGACCCAAGGAATCCAGGGAAAAAGGAATTTTAATTTTCCGACCCACGGTTCAAGAGTTACAGGCCGAAAGGTAAAGTGGACTGTTATAGCGCCACCATGAGGCCAACTGACGAAATAATTTTTTATTTAATCCTTTTTTTTGTTTTTTTTCTAAGTAAAAGTCGATTTAAGTCGTCTGGCAGGGAAGTCCATAGTGAGAAAGTTGATCTAAAAGTCGTTTGGCACTGTATGAGTTAAAGAGGGGGCGAGGCTTAATCAATTACAGCTCATCCCTATTGGTCGGAAAAAGACCAAAGTTGTGTGAGCATTTTACATTTTAAATGACGTTGCTAGGCAAAAGTATGGCAGAGTTATGTGGCGCCAAAGTTTCTGGGTTTTTTTCGGAGTCCCCCATTCAAAGTCAATGGAGTTTTTGGGCGTTGTTTTTTGCGAATTACATCACAATCGGAAAGCGGATCGGAAAGAAAAGTAATAGCACACCATTCCCGGCCGAGCCGCACATTTTGATGTATATATTGCGGGGGTGGCGTAAATCGTGCGGCAGTTATTACGTGCCGAAGTTTCCCCCATTCTAAGTCAATGGGGTTTTTTGGCGTCGTTTTTTGCGAATTACGTCGCAATGGTAACGCGGATCGGAAAGAAAAGTAATAGCACACCATTCCCGGCCGAGCCGCACGTTTTGATGTATATATTGCGGCGGTGGCGTAAATTGTGCGGCAGTTATTACGTGCAGAAATTCGTGGCGAAAGACTTAATGACTTAAGTATGGCGGATTACAATAAGTGTTTTGCTATTGCATAGCAGGCACACTTAATAAAACAAATGTACACAACCGAGATGCTATATGAAATATATGAAATAGCTTAATCGGCAACATAATACAATTTATACTGCATCTCTCTCTCTCAGCTAAGGGGTCCCTGCTTCATCTCTCTCTCTCAGCATATTGATTGAATTGAATATTTTATTAGACAAAAATTAAGGACAGTACAAGTATAATATAGTCACCCTGCCTAAAAGGAGCACCCCAAATAAGACCTTTTATGGTCGTGTCTTCATCTCTCTCTCACATATGGGGTTAGGGTTAGTTTGTTGTTGCTATTGCATTGTTGTAATGGATATGTGCTATTTCTTTATTTGCACTACATGTTTTAGCCTATTAGAATGTTTTATAGTGTTTAGGTGTATTTTAGTTTTGTTTATTCTGCCTTGACTAGAACTTGGAGACACTTTTCTTCATGTACTTGCATGGAATGACAATAAATCTATGGTAACTAGCCCTTACCCGTTCAAATATATGAGCTCCAAAATGATGTGCAGTGTGTGGGTTATGGGGTGTGCACTGTGCACACAGTAGGGATGGAAAGTAACCTTAACTGGTGCTTGCATGATAATATGTAGGAGCATCAATGTAAGAAATACCTAAATTACAATTTAGGCAGACCAACACCTTGTTTGGTAACAGCCTGGGAGCCAGTGGAGGGCACAGAGAAGGGGATGACATGTGAGAATTTAGGCTGGTTGAAGACCAATCGAGACACACACACACACACACACACACACACACACACACACACACACACACACACACACACACACACACACACACACACACACACACACTAGGCGGGGGATAGAGAGATATGGTCAAGGGCCGCACATTCCTGGTTGATAGCTCTCTCTCGCTCTCTCTCACTCACACACACAGACACACACACACACACACACACACACACAAACACACACACACACACACACACAGACACACACACACACACACACACACACACACACACACACACACACACACACACACACACACACACACACACACACACATTCTGTCATAACACACTTGTTTCTCAAAGGCTGTGAAGACGTTCAGAGGCAGAAGAAGCAGAGATCATTTAGTCTGGTATGTTTTTCATTCATTATGTTTAATGTAATTACATGCACTGTTTAACTATGTTTACTGTAATCATTTAGCCTGGTGCGTAGCCTATTGAATTAACTATGTTTGCTCTAATCATTTAGCCTGGTGCGTAGCCTATTGAATTAACTATGTTTACTCATTTAGCCTGGTGCATAGCCTATTGAATTAACTATGTTTACTGTAATAATTTAGCCTGGTGCGTAGCCTATTGAATTAACTATGTTTACTGTAATCATTTAGCCTGGTGCATAGCCTATTGAATTAACTATGTTTACTGTAATCAGTTAGCCTGGTGCGTAGCCTATTGAATTAACTATGTTTACTGTAATCATTTAGCCTGGTGCATAGCCTATTCAATTAACTATGTTTGCTGTAATCATTTAGTATAGTAGATATGTACTGATTTAACCGTTTAATGTAATGTAATATAATGACCTGCAGGGACTTAAAAAGTGCCTCCGCTACAGTTAGATTCCAAAGTCTTATCTCAAGCTTCACAGGAGATATCTCAACAGTCAATGAGGCCCTCAGGTTAATACAGGAATACGGATTATATTATTGATTTCAGCTGTTATAATCACAAACATTCAAACACGACCTGCTTTAATTACTGCAGTATATATTAATAGCTGTTTTAAGTCCAATATATTTGTATTTAAAGGTGATACACCATGCATTTAAAAAGTATATTTGTCATATTGTTTATGTCCCAAAAACGTTTTTCAAAAGGTTTGAGGCTAAATTACCACTCCTGAATAGAGAGCCTCTCTCATTTTTGAATGGCTCTCAGAGCATTTTCAGCTGCAGTACCACCTTTGGCCTGAACTGCGCCCCCCCCCCCCCCCCCCCCCCCCCCCCCCCCCCCCCCCAAAAAACAAACAAAAGCAAAAACAAAAAAACATTTATTTTTCTTCAAAAACGGCCGATGATGACGTCATCATCGGCAGATACTTTTAACCTTCGCCTTCTCAAAACCAGAGAAAGACACAACGGTCAGAAATGGGACTTTGTGAGGATAGAAGGTGCTAGTGGGACCCCAAAAAAAGGTTTTAAGATAGGAAAAGTGAAATTTCATGGTGTATCACCTTTAAGTTCATAAAGTTAACATAAAACCAGGTAAAATGCATTTGAAATGAAACAAAAATTTTACTTTTCGGGATTCCAATTCAAAAATAGCAGATCTACAAGCGCAACATGCTATTTATTGACTGCATTTGCATTGTTGACCTCCACTACATTGGATACAATTGTGTTGCAGATTAAGATTTCATAGATGGCTTAGACTTGTTCGGAAGCTCTATCGACAGCTCATCAGTAAATTCCTGTTTTAATTTGTTTGTTTACACAGTCTTTTCTATTAATGTTGGATTCATGTTGGTGTGCATTTTCCCCCCATCTATTCTAAACCTCAGTGCTGGAAATGGCCGATCTACAAATTGAGCTTATCTGCTATTTTCGGCTAATCTTCCCCCCTGTAGTAACCCTGAATACTAAATACTTTAGAACCCAGAGTTCCGGTAAACCGGTAGATCAACTCTCCAGACCAGACAATGGAGCCCAGAGTGCAGGAGCAGACCAACTCTCCAGACACAGCCAGGACTGTTTGTGTTCAACAGCAGCAGTGGCGTCAGTTCAGCAAAAGCTAGGGTATGGCAAAGATGGGAGTCCTCATGGAAAAGAGGCATTACATTTTGGATAACACGGTTCTATTGTAAAAATAGCAGATCTACATGCTCACAACGCCTCGCGCTGCGAGGCGTTGTGAGCATGTAGATCGGCTATTTTCACAATGTCTGAAAAAAACGAATTTTGACAGTTTTTTACACAGCTTTAGTTTCTACGGTTTCTTGGGCTGGATGTGGCAGCCTGGAATGGTTGTTCAAGTGCAGCTAAACTTGGCATGTTAGTAAACGTGCTACAATTAACAATAATGCATTGCACCTGTGCAGCTGACCTGCGGAACCTGGGAATATACCATCTTGTCAAGTGTGGAGAATATAATTATATTATATACCTTGTTAAAGTGACCATTTTGTAAAATTTTGCATTTGTAGTTATTTTACTGTAATTTGAACAACATAATAACCAGCGCAGATAGAAAAAGAGACATTCATGGATTTATATTTAAAAGTAACTTATTTCCCCCCCTGGACCCAGGGTATGGCAGCTGCATACCCCTGCCATACCCAATTGACGCCCCTGAACAGCAGGAAGCTGCAGAAGGTAAGACCTCGCCACGCCATGTCTTGGCTGTCTGGTCAGTGATATACAGCAGGGGTTTTCAAAGTGGGTGACGGGGCACCCTGGGGTGCCGCGACGGCAGTCCAGGGGTGCCGCGAGATCATTTGATAATATTTGCAATTTATTTGGACACTTGAAAAAATATTTACAAGTACAAAGTTATTTTCAGTCAGTTTTAATCAAAATGGCTATTATCTCAACGTTTTCCTCACAACATAATCACTAAAATATCATTACTTATCATTACTGTCAGGCAGAGACCTCTGTCGCACAAAACTAGTGAAAACAGCCGATCTACAAGCGCACAGCGCCTCGCGTGCTTGTAGATCTGCTGTTTTCACTAGTTTAGTACATTTTATAGATGATAAATATAAAACGAACAGTTTTGGACATACAAGGTTTCCACCCGACAACGAGGATGAGAAATATAAGGTGCTGGGAGTTAAAATTATAATGTAAGGGTGCCTCGGATTAAAACAAATATTCATGGGGTGCCCTGAGACAAAAAGGTTTGGGAACCCCTGATGTACAGTACGGACCAGTTACCCATGAATGGAGATCATGTACTGCAGGGTTCCCCAATAGGCGGCCCGCGGGCCATTTGCGGCCCGCAGGGGGGCTACTGTCTGGCCCCCACCAACCCCAGTAATAATGGTGGTATAAGAGCAGCAACAACACTAGTATATCATCATTGTCAGGTGGAAACCTTGTATCTCCAAATGTGTACGTTCTTTCGCAAATCATACAAGGCCGTCGCACAAAAGTAGTGAAAACTTCTCGCACCGCGAGTGTTGTGTGGAGATCCCTAATTTGAATATCTGACATCACTGTGATGTCACCTGTGTTGTCACAGTGATGTGTCAGGGGAACCACAGTGTCAGGCGTTACCCTACGGTTACAGGTTCTGCGCTGTGTGTTGTCTTAATGGAAGAGCTCAAATTTGGCAGAAGTGCTGCGTTTTAAGGGAAGTTATGTTACGTCATGCAGTGCAGGTCTGTTTACAACACCCAGTGAAACAAACCAAAATAAAGTGTAGGTCTTAACTTGCTCTTAAAGTACCGCTGACACGCCCTGAAGATCATAGTATTATACCGTAGGTCACGTGGTCTAGCTGAGAACAGTCTGATTCCAATGATCCCATCGCCCGCAGCCCCCTCCAACCAGGGACATCTGGGCCCCTGATTCAGCCCGGGAAAAAGATTTGTAGAGGCCCTCATTGCGCGCTATAGAGAGAAATCTCTCTCTATAGCGCTGCTGCTACTCAAAGATTTGCCATTTCAGATCATGACAAGTGACAAGCCAGTGGGCCAATTACATGAGTTATATTTAGTCGTTTGTCGGGTGGAAACCGTGTATGTCCAAAACCATTTTAAAAATTATTTAAACTAGTGAAAACAGCGGGAACAGATGGGAAGAGAATGTACATTGTACAGACAGACAGTAAGTACAGTCAATTAATTAATTTGATTGGCTTATTGCGCATTCTCACAATGACATCATAGAAATATTAACTAACAACAGACCTGTTTTTCTCTCACTTTTTAAGATGACAGTACTCCTTTTAAGGCTTTCGCCTGTGTGATTCAGAATCCATGTTTTGTTTGGATATTGTTTATGGTGAGCGCAAACAACGAAGCGGGAGAAGTTTCCACGGGGAATACGTTTGCAGGAACACCGCAAAGACAATTTTCTGGGAAATTCACACAGTGGAAGTTCTTCCTTTCTAACCACGCTCTGCATTATGTCACGCCCACTCTTATACATTACCCTGTGTTGTTTATCTCACCAGATACCTGTCCTGTCCCGTCTTCAGTTAAACCAAGATGTTACTGCTGTGACCAGTGTGGAAACAAATTCACTTTTGTTTCTCAACTCAAAACACACCAAAGAGTTCACAACGGAGAAAAGCCTCACTGTTGTGACCAGTGTGGGAGAAGCTTCAGTATGATGTCTGGCCTGTCGACACACAAGAGAATTCACACAGGAGAGAAACCTTACCGCTGTGACCAATGTGGGGCAAGCTTCAGTCTAATGTCTACACTTGTATCACAGAAGAGAATTCACACCGGAGAGAAGCCTTACTGCTGTGACCAATGTGGGGCAAGCTTCACTCATATATCTACACTTGTATCACACAAGAGAATTCACACCGGAGAGAAGCCTTACTGCTGTGACCAATGCGGGAGAAGGTTCAGTGGAATGTCTGCTCTTATGCAACACAAGATAATTCACACAGGGGCGAAACCTTACCACTGTGACCAATGTGGGTCAAGCTTCAATCAAAGGTGTAGTCTTGTGGCACACAGGATAATTCACACTGGAGAGAAGCCTTACTGCTGTGACCAATGTGGGACAAGCTTCAATCACAGGTCTAACCTTGTGAGACACAAGAGAGTTCACACTGGAGTGAAGTCATTTGATTGTGACATCTGTGGAAAGTGTTTTACTACTTATGGAGCATTAAAAACACATCAGCGCTTGCATTCCAGCTGGAGAGAGAAGACTTTCTGCTGTGACCAGTGTGGAAAGAAATTCACTTATGTTTCTCAACTCAAAACACACCAAAGAATTCACACCGGAGAAAAGCCTCACGGCTGTGACCAATGTGGAAAAAACTTCACTCTTAAGTTTGATCTTAAAAGACACAAGATAGTTCACACCGCCGAGAAGCCCTACTGGTGTTGCCAGTGTGGAGAAAGGTTCAGCAGAATGATTAGTCTCAAGGAATACAATGTAATCCACACCGGAGCGAAGCCTTACTGCTGTGAGCAGTGTGGGAAATGCTTCGGTTGGAAGTCTGGCCTTTGGAAACACAGGAGGATTCACACTGGAGAGAAACCTTACTGCTGTGACCAGTGTGGGAAACACTTCACTCACACGTCTGCTCTCAGAAAACACGAGAGAATTCACCCAGGAGAGAAACCTTACTGTTGTGACCAATGTGGGAGAGGCTTTGCGCAAATGTCTAGCCTTGAGACACACAAGAGAGTTCACACCGGAGTGAAGTCATTGCTTGTGGAATATGTGGGAAGTGTTTTAGTCTGTATGGAACATTAAAATGACATCAACACCTCCATGCTGGAGAGAGAGACCTTTCAATTTCAAGTGCTTAACAGTTCTGCTGCCGTTGACAGTCCTCACCGTCATTGAAAGGGTTAAAGTCATGGCGCCGTTGACGGTGAGGACTGTCAATCTTACTGTATATACAGTAAAGGTATAATTACTTACTGTACGTCGCTCCGCTCCCGCCCGCATCGGTAATGTCCGCGATTTGTTTACAACGCACATCGGGCGTGCACGCGAAGTGAACGTCCTCCATAGTAAATCCATTGAGAGGCCCATAAAGAGACTTCATTTACTCAAAAGAGACATTTTTAAACAAAGAGTGGTCTCCATACTGTACACTGTAGACTCGGGCTGGGCGCAGACATGTTTCTCTTCTGGGCTCACACTGTCATGTGACTAGATGACGTAATCGTTGCCGTCAAGTGATAATCCAAAAAAACTAAAACAACCCCCTTCCGGCCCTTCAAAATAATAGCGGCGGCCTACGGAGGAAACGGCGCGGCACCAAGGCACCAAACATCCCTTCAGATTAAAAGGCAGTAGATGAGTTAATAGAGTATATTGTCACTGTCTGGCCAAAATCTCTTAACTCCAGTTTTGAGGTTTTATTTTTTTTTGGTATAAATCAGGGCTATTGAACACCCTTTACATCTAAGTGGTTAAACTAATATTGAATATAATTTGTATTATACACCCTCATATACCCTCATACCCAAATTGGAGAAAATTAGACTCGCACTAAATGGCTCCACCAAGAAATTTGGGAAGGTATGGGGTCCTTTCCTTCATTTTGTTCTAAATCTGAATCCATCTCTGATTGAGGATATACTATGAGGATGCATGAGGTCCATTGGAGTTTGGATATGATGGGTTTGCTGTGTCGGGTGCGTTGTCCTGCTATGCAGATTATATGTATTTCATAGATATGGATATGTGTTGTTTGACTGATGTTTATGTTTTTTTTTTTTTTTTTTTTTTGGTTGTTGTCTTGCCTGTTTGTGCTCACAAGGTTCAAGGTTCAAGGTTGTACTTTATTATTACATCTTTTGTACAGGTACATAAGAGTAAAACTTATTTTTGTTCGGCTTCCTTCAGACAATGCAGTGGTAGTACAACAACAAAAAACACAACACACATCTAAGATAAAAATATAAGTAATAATGGCTTAGGAAAGAAAGAGTGCAAAAGGCAAAAGAGCAAAGAATGTAAAAAAGCATCGTCAGCTGTACATGTGCATAAAGTTTGGTATATTTTATACACCAATCGCATTTTTCCGTACTAGCTACTGTACAATAACATTTTGTAAACAAAAACTTCACAGTGTGTTCCATGTGCAACAGGTTGGTATAATTAAAGACTTCACAGTATATGTATATATATATTTATGTACAGTAGGTGCAGTTCAGCCTCATAATAACTATTTTGTACCGTTGGTGAGACTTGAGCATAATAGTGCAGAGAAGGGACGAGTGGGGTGGTGGGGGGGGGGGGGGGGGTCGGCTAGCTCTGGACCGTTCTCATCTTTGACAGTTTGTTCATGTGCCTGATTGTTTGTGGAAAGAAGCTTTTTTGCAGTCTGTTGTCTGTAACTACCTATTTTCTTTATCCTATATATTTTTGTATTGTTGTTTTGGGTGAAAACTGCAATCCCTGTACCACTGTTGTATATTTGATGTGTGTACAAAGAAGCTGCTACTCTTATTATCATACCACTTCATTGCCTTAAATGCTTCATTTGAAAATCAAATAAACAAAGTTAAAAAAGAAATAATATAATAATATTGAACCATTGGAAAGTAGTAAAAAGCTTGGGACAAAACCTCCTAAGTCCACACTTTCTGCCAAACCAGCTAACTCCACCCGATTGGCCCTCTCTTTTTTTTCATAAATACGTGCTGTTAGACACCCTTTACGTCTCTGTGTTGTTTAAAATAATATTTAACCAATGAAAAGTACTAAAAAGCCCTTCAGTCAAAACCTCCTAACTCCACTTGAGCTCATTTCCCCAAATGTCACACACTGTGGAGTTATAGGCTTGGTGTGACTTTGTAACTGGTGCAGTATTAATCATGATTTGTTATTGGAAGAAAGTTTTAAGGCATTAGTATGTGTGAAGACTAGTATGTGTGAAGACTCACCTTTTCAGACTCCACCTAAACCCTTAGCACTACAGAAAAATCAATGACCATACATGAAGCTAGTTAGCATTTGTTTTTTTAGGTTTTTAGAACTTAGAACTTTTAGGTTTTTAGAACTTTGATTATATTGTGTGTTTTTTTTCTAGATAGATAGCCATTTGCATTTGTTATATTGCTGTTGATGTACTGACATATTATCTTGTTTATTATTGTGATGTTTTTATCTGCTTATTGTAAGTCGCTTTGGATTAAAAGTGTCTGCTAAATGCCTAAACTGTAAACTGTAAACTGTGTGTAACTGATATTTTTCTGATAATTTCATTGTATTTCATACCTTTAAGTGAAATATGTTTGTACAAAGAAGTCTGATTTGCTGAATGTGCATTCAATCATTCAACAACAATGTTGACGGCCGGACTACACCAAGGCTTTTTACACGCGTTAGTGCATATGTGGGGCGTGCGCGCGTATGCGCGTTTTGGAAAGATCCAATATATATCAATTCAGCCGGCTACACCAGGCTCACGGATAGCGCGAATAACGGATACGCATGCTGTAAAAATAGGATTGGTTCTATTTTGTGCGTGCGGCGTGCGCGTATGCGTTTTGTACACAAACTCCCATGGTCTCCCGCACATATACTCCCTCCTTGGTGTAGCCAGGGTCTAAATTACAAACAGTGAAAATAAGACATCAATAATATCCTCTTCAACACAGCTATATTTTGAAACGGTTGTACGTTTTCTTTGCCACTGTGTGCAGTTTAATAAATATCCTACTTAGAAATACTTCCTTTGTTTGTTGTTTCTATTCATAATACATGTATGCTTATATTCATTAATAATACATGAACCTGTTAGAATCATCAGTGTAACATTAGAATATCCAACAAAATCAATAGTAATAATCTACATAACATACATAACAGTGCCCTAAGGTCGAGAAGCAACAGAGACCAACACAATATGTTTATATATTTGCATTCATCGGTACACAGTTGTGGCCGCCATTTTCTGGTGCCACAGATAGAAAACACATGATTTCCAAAATAATCCAAGCCATCCAAGCTCCTGGTGAGTCATGACCATAAAACATCTCTGTGTCAAAAAATATTTGAATATTTAATTATAGTTATATATATATATGTCACGGTTTGTTAGAGAAACAGGACGGTCGAGAAACGGAGCACTCGGTGTGCAGCACGGGGCGGAACAAGCGGTCGCCCACAGCAACATCCTCCAGGCGGAGCCGCGCCCGCTCGATTGTCCACGACATTGCAAGCGGCGCGCAGGCCAGCGGACCTTGGTCCTGCTCTTCGCCCCCGAGCACCGCAGGTGCGAGTGGCCGCGAAGAGCGGGCCAGGGCCGCGCGGCCGGCGGAGCGCCGCGCGAGTTACGAAGCCGTAGTGAATGCAATAGTTATATTTATGCCCAGGCCGTAAGGCCTGGGCAAGCCCACGATAAACACCCTGTCCAAGTGACTACAATGGAGCTAATGGCTAAGCTAGGCTAGGCTAGGCTAGGCTAGGCTAGTAAATACAGTCGCAAACGAGTGACGTCAGCGCCTTCACTAGTGAATGCGAGTGAATGGCTGTCGTCGCCACCTGGTGGTGATTAGTGTGTGGTGAACGACAAAACAAGCGCTCTTACAATGAACGTCCTGCGTTACCCAAACATCCTGTAACATATATATATATACTGTATATATATATATATATATATATATATATATATATATCAGTGATTGCGCTAGGATTTTTAACTGCCGGTCACCGTGACCGGCATGATTAAAATTTACCGGACATCTGAAGAATATACCGGACATAATCATTTTAATGCATACATTACAAGCAGGTGCACAAACAGCCAATAGCAACAGTTAAAGTATTAGGCCTACTGCATAGTTGGGACTGAAAACGAATTGAATGGAAAAAGTATAGGCTAAACGCTAAAAAGAAAAAACGCTTCAATCTTGCATAAGGGAATTAATTATATTGGACTAATCGCGCTGTTCGCGCAGGCTGTCTGCATGTGGCACACGCACACTGCTTTCACAACAACGTCTTTCTGTTGCATCATGTTTCATGCCAACAATACAATACCATGTCTTGACTTCAGAATAATGAAAAGGTTGATAGATTCATCTGGCCAGCAATTAATCCAATACTCACTGTCGAGTGGTGACAGTGCGTCCATGTGCATGTTATGCAACTTTGGGAGAGTTGAAAAGGCTTTGTTCTTCCTACTGTCTCCACTCCTTCTCCTCTCCTCATAACTTCAATCAAGTGTATAATGTTTGTTTATGGGTTGATTGCTGACCGTGCGTCCATTCCTTAATTCCCATGGCTTTACATGCTGTGTGTGCATCGCAAACTGACACTGAAATGAGCGAGCGAGAGAGAGAAAGAGAGAGAGAGAACGGGGGAGCGCGCCGGCGAGCGAGCGAGTGAGCGAGAGAGAGAGAGAGAGAGAGAAAGAGCGAGAGAGAGAGAGATAGAGAGAGAGAGACAGGCAGCCTGCGCAGAGGAGCAGACAGCGATAATAATAAATGACCATTGGTTTTTCAATCGGTCAGAATGTCCGGGAGGAATTTTATTTTTCGGTCTTGGCCATAAAAATTCGGTCAAATCCGGCAATTCCCGGTCTAACGCAATCTCTGATATATATATATATATATATATATATATATATATATACTGGTGGCGCTGTAACAGGCCCATGTGGGTTCTGCTCTGGCATCCAGAGAGTGTGCATGCACAGTTTCATGGTGATCGGGCCTACGGTGCCGGAGATCAGCTGTCCACGAACGGACGGACAGGATGCAATATATAATCTGAACCAAGCCTTTGGTCTCTAGTGGAGACAATAACATTACAAATTACAAATCAATTACATTACAAACTGAGCTTGTATAGATGCACTACTTTTTTACAATTTCTTTGGGGGCAAAAAGAGAAAATGTTGGCCTATAATGACATTCCCAACATAGAGATGCGACGTTGAAAGTGGTAAATAAATGAATGGTTGCATACAGTAAAAGGCTAATCAAAATTACAACACAATCATGTCACACGTAGATGGACGGGCATCACAAAAAAAACTATTCTGAGCTGAGGACAAAATGCATTAAATAACAGAATTTTGGGTAGCACTTTACAATAATGACCTGTTATAAATCATTTATAAACATTTATAAGCGGTTTATAGATGAGTAATAAAACATGAACAAACTGTTTATTGACATTTGTAAATGTTTAACTAAACATTTATAACTGTTTTAAACATCATTTACATGTTATTAGTAAGGTATTAGTAAGTAGTAAACTAATCATGAATAAACCATTTATATACATTTGTAAATGCTTACTAAATCATTTATAACCAATGCTAAAATTCACATAATGTGTAGGTAGGAATGCATTTACAAATGTCTGTTAAGGTGACCTCCATGTGTTGTTCATGTTTAATATACGCTTTGTAGATGTTATCAAGAGCCCTAATGTAAAGTGAAGGCTATTCATTTCGACCATCAGGTTGCAAGTTACTATGAAAACCTCCCCCGGCTGTCTGTCAGTCCCTCCGTCAGTCTGTCCGTCACGTCACATCACGTCACGTCACGTCACACTTTTGGCCCTACTCTTATCTCCGGCACCGTTTCCCCTATCCATGCCAAACTTGCCAAACTGCTAAACATGAACAAACATGGAGGCCACATTAACAGACAGTTGTAAATAATGAATAGTCTTCACTTTACATTAGGGCTCTTGATAACATCTACTAATGATTTATAGATATTTAAGGAATGTTTTACAAAGCATAACCATGAACAAACAAGGAGGCCACATTAACAGACAGATATAAATAACCAGTAAGGAGATAAGCAACCTCATGGTGGCGCTAGAAGAGGGGCATGTGAGAAATCATGGGTGGAGGTTGTGGTTTGGCATGGATAGGGGCAACGGTGCCAGAGATAAGAGTAGGGCCAAAAGTGTGGCGTGATGTGACGTGACGTGACGTGACATGACGTGACGTACATCCGGTGGAGGTTTGTATAGTAACTTGCGACCTCACGGTCGCAATGAATAGCCTTCACTTTACATTAGGGCTCTTGATAACATCTACAAAGCGTATATTAAACATGAACAACACATGGAGGTCACCTTAACAGACATTTGTAAATGCATTCCTACCTACACATTATGTGAATTTTAGCATTGGTTATAAATGATTTAGTAAGCATTTACAAATGTATATAAATGGTTTATTCATGATTAGTTTACTACTTACTAATAGCTTTCTAATAACATGTAAATGATGTTTAAAACAGTTATAAATGTTTAGTTAAACATTTACAAAGGTCAATAAACAGTTTGTTCATGTTTTATTACTCATCTATAAACTGCTTATAAATGTTTATAAATGATTTATAACAGGTCATTATTGTAAAGTGCTACCGAATTTTGTTTACATGTGAACACAAGGGGGTGGCAATTGCCATCCCCTGATGACCCAAATGACCCCGCCCCCTGATTACAAATCAGCTACAAAACAAAGAGAACCCTATGATGTGTAACAGCAGACTATTCAGGTCCCATAGTTAAACCACTGGACTTGACCTTAAATGTTCTATCAAACTAAGCCACAAGGTGGTGCTGTTCTTTAGGCAGCTGCTAAGAGCTTTTATATCTTTACTGAAACCTCTTATCTCCTAATTTTATTTCGTAAATTAACGCTGCCTGCACTTTATCACACAACAGCATCAAAAGTAGTAGATCTGCAAGCTCGAAACATGGCACAAAGCGACGCATGTCAAGCTTGTAGATCTGCTACTTTGGCTATTTTTGAATCCTTAAAAGTAATAGTTTTGGACGCATGAGGTTTCCACCCGACAGAGACGATATGGTGATGCTAATTATCTCTATACTATGAATCTTCAACAGGGCGTTCGGGACCCCTAGTGGGTCCTTAATGTTACTACACGGGGGCCTCCAAATCTTTGAGATAGGAACTTTTTTTCCCTTCTTTTTTTGAGTGGTGGTCACACCGTCTCCATAGCGTGATCGTGTGTGTATATGCGTGTATATGTTGAGCAGGCATTGAAATGTAAATGCATGCACGCACGCACGCACGCACGCACGCACGCACGCACGCACGCACGCACGCACGCACGCACGCACGCACGCACGCACGCACGCACACACACACACACACACACACACACACACACACACACACACACACACACACACACACACTATATATATTTACATCACTTGTGGGGACATTAGATAGACTTCCATTCAACCCTAACCCTAACCCTAACCCTTTTATGCAAGTCCTGTGGCCTTACCCTAACCTCTATCCCTAAACCTAACCCCTAACCCTAACCCTAACCGTTGTGGGGACCTACTATTTTGTCCCCACACTGTCAGAGGTCCCCTGCAGGTGACTGTGTGAACATGCGTTTAGTCCCCATAAAGCTAGGCAAACTCACACACACACACACACACACACACACACACACACACACACACACACACACACACACACACACACACACACACACACAGCCTTGACATTAATTGACACCACTGCTCAGTTCATACTGGTGTGATTTTTTCCTTCTGTTTACATTAACCACTTCTTCAAGGTCGTGTTGCGTTGCGTTGTGAGCTTGTAGTCCGCCTATTTTTGGCAGAACAGTTTGTTTGGTGAAGTAGGATCAAGTACAGATAGTGTTTAAATGTAATTACACATTCAAGGAGTAGTTCAACCCCAAAATGACTTTTTTTCTATTGACTACTCACGCCATGGAGACTTGACTTATTTTTGTTTTTTGTCAAATTCCTAAGACAATAATTTGATTTCAAGAAATGTATCCCCATTGATTCCGGATGGGGACCCCATCCAGAATCAATGGGGGAAAACTTACTACGAGAAGAAAAAAAAAGACTTGTAAGAGGGGGGGGGGGAGGGGGGGGGGAGGGCTTCAACAATTACAGCTCGTCCATATTGGCCAGACACCAAGTTTGCTAGGCAAAAGTATGTCAGAGTTACGTGTAAGAGCAAAGTGTCACAGCATGTGACGCACGTTTCTAAACTAAGTTGCTCCCTGACAGTCACAATAATCTCCATGGTGTGAGTAGTCAATAGAAAAAAAAGGTAATTTGGAGGAGAACTACTCCAGAGAAGGAAATGAAAGAGCTCGGGTTGACCTGGGTCGTATAACATTCCCCCATTGGCAGAACCCATCCTCATAGGTAGAATTAAAAAGCAGTGTGACCGTGCCCTGGTTAATTGATGAAAATTATGGCACATCCAATTGTTGATTTGTTCAGTGCATTTACTCAGGGTTTGTATTATTATTTATGTGTATTGCCTGTGTGACAGGGAGATATAATTAAACTAATAGCCAGACTACACAACATGAGGAATTGCGCCCCAAGAAATAGTTATAGAGCCTATATAGAATATCCTAGTTTAACAACACCCTGAATTACAATAGTTACTCTCCTCACAGGTTCGTTGCACAAGATAGAGGGCAGGCAGAAACGTAGTGTAACAAAGTACAAAAGCTTTTATTTAATTAATCTAGTAACATCAAATCATGATCATCATTATAATCAGCAACAATAAGAAGGAATGCATTCACTGGATTAACTCGTGCCTACCACCTCCAGGTGATCAAATAGGAAAAAAAAGCCTGGTCTATGGCCGAGAGATAGCGAGCGCGCATGCAAGCCTGTGCTTCCTCAAAGCACTCGTTGATATTTACACCAGAATTGCCGCCGAAATATGGGCACTTTCTATCTCGCGGTAGCCTGGTTTCCGCCCACTCTCAGAGTGGACTGTTTCTCTGGTCTGGAGCTGAGTACATGAATAGGCAGTTTAGCTAGCCAAAAACTGTGGCTGATCCAATGAGCGCGGAGGGTTGGGTTGGGTTTAACGAATGACCAATCCGCGCCGCAGCCCGTTTTTCAAGCGATGTCATCATCAGAGCGTCATCATTAGAAGACGAGGTGCTCACGTGGGTGCTCACAACAACAACAACAACAATGGCGCCCACCGCAGATATAGATGCTGCTATCGATGCTGTACCAAATCGTTTAAAAGTAAAAATAACTTTGAAACCCGAACAAAGCTCTGCTTTGAAGGCCTTTATTCAAAAGAGAGACGTCTTTTGCGTTCTTCCCACTGGATTTGGGAAAAGTCTAATTTACCAACTCGTGCCTCTGGTACTGGAAGAGATGGGTCAGGGTAAGAAGATGCTTATCGTTATTTCTCCATTGCTTGCTTTAATGGACGACCAGATCAACTATTAGCCTTTTACTGTATGCAACCATTCATTTATTTACCACTTGTTTTGCTTCGCCTAAATAATATCACGCATGCAATGTTGCGAGCGTGCTGCGTGCGTGATCACTGATGCCTGTCCTGATGTGGTGCAGAGCACACAGAGCTGAAGCGGCCCCGCCCCCCTTCCTCCCTCCCCCGCAGCCCAGCCCTGCAAGACAAGTGCTCGACTGGCAGATAGTGCGCAGCTGCCAGCTGCAGAGAGACTAGAGCACAACGTGCATTTGTTATTGTTTGAGATGTAAGCCACGGAAGAAAACCTGTCCTGTCATCATGGCACCCCCCAAGAGACAACAACAATCAGGGAATGAGAAAAGAAAAAAAGATGAGAAGAGATGAGGCTCAAGCGTCACTTGCAAGTATATGTTGTTAAAGTGTCAACTGGTTGATTCATTCGACAGCTGACTATGGCCATAGCAATGATAGCATGTATGCTATAGCTCAGCCTCAGGCTGTGCTGTGCCAATAACTTAGTGCAATCACTTCAATGTGTAGAACTCTATGTAGAAGTCTATGAGTGATTTTATTTAAATGGCGTTATCTTTCTAGAAATTCTGGTAAAATCCAAATAGCCTATAATGTAGCCTGTGGGGCATTCCAGCCGATGTCAGCTCACAGCTGCAGGCCATGCCTTTGATTAGTATAAAGTTACTGGGCCTGGCAGAGCCTTGTGCGGTGATTGAGTGTTATCATACACCTGCTGCTAGCATGGTTGAGGCCTGGAACTGCGGTCTGCAGGTAGGCTGCAGGCAAAACAAAACATATTATATTTTGTTTCCCAAAATAGTGGTCTATTTATTATACTGTACTTAACTCTGTGGATATTGTTTATTGTGTCTATTGTGCAGAGTGCAAACGCCAGACCAAAATTGACCCACAGACCCAGTTTAGTTGTCCTGGCTCACACAGTGACTAGGTTACATAAACATCTTTAATAGTCAGTATGTATTTAATCAATTCCCCTATTTCTACATTGTTGCAGGGTCAATGCTGAAATTTGTGCACGGAGGAACCCAGGAAAGAACTGATAACAGTCACTGACCAGTTCAGGTCTTTATCATATTTTTCATTAAGAAATGTTAGTACATAGGCCTACCCTGCAGTGTGTTTATGCTATATGACCCTTAAGGTTGTCTCACTGTTTTCCAAACAGTGGGTTGCCCACTTGCCCCATTTGTGGGTCATGGACTATTTTTTTTTATGGGTCACGTAAAAATCTAATTTTCTAAAATCATACTTTTTAAAACAAACAAAATTAAGTTGTGAAAGTAGCCGATCTACAAGCTCGCAAAGCGGTGCTTTGTGAGCTTGTAGATCTTCTATTTTCACTAGTTTGGATCCTGGGCAAACATTACATTTCTCTTTTGGCTCACGGGCTAAAAAGATTGGGAACCACTGCTCTAATACACTTGAGTAAATATTAAAGTGTGTTCATCATCCTTACAGGTACACAAGATGAAGAACAGCCCACAACCAGTGGCCCTCGAGGTGTAGCAGCACTAACTGGTAGTAGTTCAGGTAATTATGATGATCATATTTGTTATTGTGCCTTATTACCCGGCTCGTTTGGGAGCTTGATTCTGATTGGTCGAGCGCTGAAATCAGCGGTGAATTATGAGCGTATAATGACCGCTCCGCTCTATAATTCACCGCTGCCTAATCAACGGCTCAGAACAGCTGCTGCATTCAGGCTGCGCTGCGTGAATGTAGTGCCGTATCCAACATGGCAGCCATGTAAACAAACACACAGCGTCATTTACAACTAAACGTTGCTCTGAAAAATGTTTTAAAAACCATTTGAGGCGAGAAATAGACGACGCAGTAACAGAACATGGATTCTATTTTTATTCTACCAGCACTTCCTTGTTTTCCAAGGCGACCGTGTTGCGCTCGGGGGGACGCACTTCCAGCTTCGGGGTGATAATTCCCCTCGGCTCCGCCTCGGGGAATTATCACCCCGTCGTGTCCATATAAGCCATAATGACCGCGCAGCAAGACCTTATCGCATACATATTGGTCTGTTATTATACAATCTCTTATGATCCTCAAGGTTCTCTATACACATTTATACACAAGTATGTTTATCATTCTTACAGGTACACAAGTTGAACACCAGCTCCAGCTCACAACCAGTGGCCCTGGACGTGTAGCAGCACTGACCGTTAGTAGTTCAGGTAATTATTGTAATGTTTCTTATCTAAATGAAGAAACTTGGGTTCTTTCAGTACATATTTAAAGACTGATAGCAGACAGAGTGGCATCACAGCTCAGCATACAACAGGTCTCTATACAAACTAGGATCTGGAAATGTTTATAGTGGGGTCCTATATACAGTATAGGTGTCAGAGAGCCATCATCGCCATCTGGTGGACACTAAAAATCAATCAATTATGATGATCAAATTTGTCATCATGCAATGTTGGTCTGTTATTATACTATCTCTTATGATCCTCAAGGTTCTCTATACACATTTGTGATTAGCTAAGTCTGTTTATCATGCTTACAGGTACACAAGATGAACACCAGCTCACAACTAGTGGCACAGACCAACAACCAACAACCAGCAGTTTTGAAGGTACATCAGTATTAACCAGCACAGACCAAGAACCAACAACCAGCTCCAGCTGTTCTGAAGCTGCATCAGCAGAACATACTGACAATCAGACATCGTCACCATCAGTGGTTGAGTCTGTAGAGCCCATTGTGTGCTCTTTGGCCTTCTCCTATTTCAGACTCTCAACGTGTAGAACTTGTACGTAGCGGCCCATTTAAAGTTTCATCCACCTTAACATTCCCAAAAGATGCAAATGGAAGAGCATATCATAGCAGCCTCTTGTACAGAACCCTTGACAATGGTGATGAAATCTTAAGAAGTTGGCTTGTGTACTCTCAGAGGAATGATACTGTTGTTTGTTTTGCATGTAAGCTTTTTGGTTCAAAGGGTACAAAGCTAGCAGCAGAGGGCCATGGTGACTGGTCTAACATAAACCGAAATCTGGGAATGCATGAACGTAGCCCAGATCATGTCAAATGCATGTACAAATGGAGGGAATTGGACTTGAGGCTGAGAAAGAGCAAGGCAATTGACCAACTTGAGTTAAGTCTATTTGAGGCAGAAAAGAAAAGGTGGCGAGATTACTCTATCTCTTGCCCAAAGAAATTTGGCTTTTAGGGGCTCTTCTCAGACTCTCTATGAGTTAGACAATGGAAACTTCTTGAAGGAAGTTGAGATCATGGCCAAGTTTGACCCTTTAATGCAAAATCACATAGAAAGAATTAAGGATGAGACTACCCGCACACACTACCTCGGACAGCAAACACAAAATGAGCTAATTGACATAATTTCCTCTAAAACAGTACAGACCATTTGTTCCCATATTGAAGTCGCAAAATATTATTCCATCATCCTTGACTGTACCCCAGATCAAATGTCAGTATGTTTGCGTACTGTCTGTCTGGTGGAGTCACAGGAAAAAAAAAACAGATGCCAGAAATAAAGGAATAGGCCTACTTCCTTGGTTATGTGGATGTGGGGGAGTCAACTGGCTTAAACCTGTCAAATGTCATACTAGACAAGCTGAATGAGCTCGGCATTCCCTTTGAGAATTGTAGAGGACAGGCCTATGACAATGGCGCTAACATGAAAGGGAAGAAGCAAGGTGTCCAGGCCCGACTGCTACAGCTAAATTCTAGAGCATACTTTGTACCGTGCGGAGCACATACTATGAATCTGGTCATATCTGATGCTGCCAAGTCCTCTAGCGAGGCTATTAGCTAGTTTGGCTATTTGCAAAAGTTGTTTACTTTCTTCTCAGGATACCCACAGAGATGGACCATCTTGAAAAAGTATGTTGACTTGACTCTTAAATCTTGGAGTGACGTTCGATGGGAAAGCAGACTTAAGAGTGTTAAAGCTGTCAGATACCAGGTCAATGAAATCAGAGAAGCTCTCTTGGAGGCTAGGCAAGCTGCGAAGGATGCAGTTGTTAGAGTAGAGGCTCAAGCCCTTGCAGAAGAAGTGGCCTCATTCAGATTGCTGATTTTTTTTTTCTGTTGTTTGGTGTCACATTCTTAACACCACTAACCAAGTGAACTTGCAGCTTCAGTCCAGTTCAATGCAGCTTGACGTGGCTGTCGGCTTTATTGAGACTGCCAAAACCAACCTATCTGAATACAGACAATCTGGGTTTAATGAGGCTGTGTCAACTGCCAAGAAGCTCTGTGAAGAAATGAACATTACACCTGAGCTTAAGCAGAAAAGGCTCAGGAGCACTGCAAGGCAGTTCAGTTATGAGGCTGCAGACGAACCATTCAGTGACACCCTCAAAGGTCTAGAGGTATCTTTCTTCAACAGTGTTGTAGACTCAGCATTGATGTCTCTGCGAGAAAGATTTGAGACACTGAGCCAGGCCAGGGATAGTTTTGGAGTCCTGCTAGATTTCAGTAAAGTTCAAACAATGTCTCAGGAGGAATTGCAAAAACATTGCACTGAAATTCAGAAAATACTGACTGCTAAAGGAACAACAAATCGTGATATTCATGGACTTGAGATGGCACAGGAAATCACACAACTTCCAAAGCTCCCACCAAAAATGACTGCCCTAGAGCTACTCTTATATCTGTATGACAAAGAACTGCAGGAGTCCTATCCAAACCTCTGCATTGCTCTACGCATTGCTCTGACTCTGCCAGTAACAGTTGCCACTGCTGAGCGAAGTTTTTCTAAACTCAAGCTCATTGAAACATACCTGCGTTCATCAATGGGACAAGAACGTTTAACTGGTCTTGCTGTCATCAGCATCAATGCCGAACTTTCTGATAATTTGTCATGTGATGACCTAATTGATGAGTTTGCAGCCAGGAAATGTAGACGTGTACCTCTATAAAATGTAGAAGAGACTATTATATAGTGCAATATATACTTGTCTTTATGACAGACCTCATTTGTTACTTTATTTGAAGATTGCCCTGATTTATTCTTAGAGTTCAATATACTGTTATGCCTGAGAGCTGAGACTACCCCATAGTCTCTGCCAAAGCCTTTGTAAAGTGACCTTTCTCCAGTTTACATGCCTACTGGTACTAAATTGCAGTTTTGACCTTTAATGGTCACTTTATTTGGAGATTGATTTCGACACTGATTTGTTTTATTACATTGCACTGAGTGCAATATACGGTCATAAGCATGAGACTATTCTAAAGTCTTTACCAAAGCCTTTGTAAAGTGACTTTTCTCCACTTTAGTGTGCCTGGACTGGTACATAATTCAGCTAATTGTATAGCTGTTACCTCATTTGTATTATTATTATTATTTTTTTTAATTGAACATTGCACTGATTTGTTCTGAGTGAAATGTCACCAGTTATACAGGCCTAGTTCTGTAATGTCTTATTTTTTCTTTAATTTATTTTAAAGATTGCACTGTCAAATACATTTAGCATTTTGTACTATTTAAAATAATAGTAGCCTAACACCATTTTATTGAAGATTGAATTACAAGGTTGTCTACTGTGTGTTGTCAAATGACAATAAAAGGTTTCTTCTTGAAAGAAGATTACACAAGTATTTAGTTTATTTTTTTCTTAATATAACTGAGTACTGAGCAGCAAAACAATTGCTTTCAATTATGTGCACCACCATACTATATATCCTGCTCAATGGTTTCATCCATTTGAACTGGGGGCAGGACACAGTCTGAAGTGCACGCCCGCTGCGCGTGCTTGGGGGGGCACCAGATGGCCAGTTGTGCTTCAGGCCCCAAAAGGGGTAGCAGCGGCCCTGTTTTCGGAACCCCTGAGGCATGGATTCTGATGGAGAAGTGGAGGGACATGCTAAACTCTATTCTAATCTACCGAGAGCACATCTTCGGTATCATCGTAGACGAAGTCCACATGACATACAAATGGCAAGTGACATATAATTTAATGCATTTAATTCAATTTAAAAGTTGTCTATAGTTTCCTCAATTATGATTTGCCTTCTGATGATAACTGTTGTGATCACTGACCATATATCCAATGTAGGCCTATTATATATTATTTGTGCATTTATTTAACTACTGCATGTCTTTATTTGCTATAGGGGAGAGGAGAAGGGTGCAAATCCAGCCTTCAGAGAGGCCTTTGGAAGACTAGCTGAGCTCCGATCTCCTACCAAAGAAGGTATGTTAACGCCAGTGGTGGAAAAAAATACATTTTTTTTTTTTTTTTTTTACTTAAAGGTCCGCTGTCAGCCGCCCCGAAATTATAATAGTATGATACAGTAGGTCATGTGGTCTCTCTCCAGTGTGGATCCTGAAACAGTCTCAAACTGTCACAGTGTAATCTGCCCAACAACAGCTAACCTGTCCTGTACAGTAAGTAATCATACAGTAAGGCTACACAGACAATTAATTTGATTGGCTTATAATTGCGCATTCCCACAATGACATCATAAAAATATTAACTTGTTTTTTAAGATGATTCTTAAAGTGACAGTAACCCTTTAGTTGACAGGCCCCCTTTGTAAAAGTATCAATACTGTAATGTAGAAATACTTTACCCAAGTACAATTCTGGAATTAAAAATATACTTGAATACAAAAGTATTGGTTTCAAAATGTACTGAAAGTACCAAAAGTAAAAGTGCAAAATGTTTGAAAATAGCAGATCTACAATTTCACAACGTGAGCTTGTAGATTGGTAGATTGTAGTGGTTTTCAAGTAAATTACAAAATATGAACATTCCACACCTTTTCAGTAGTGGTTCAAGTAAATGACAAAAAGTTCACCCCCATCGGTCCTGTGGGAAACCTAAAACCGTTCACATGACAAAGGCACATTTCACCACCTCTGTAGTGGTTTTCAAGTAAATGACAAAAAGGAACATTTCACGATTTTTTTCTTTTTTCTAAATACAAATACAAAAAAAAAAGTATTTTATTTATTTTTTTATTTTGAAAAATGAAAATACAAAATGAAATAAAATACAAATAAAAAAAAAATGTCACGCTTCAGTCGAGAGCAATGTTTTTCTCTGTGTGGTACCTCCTAAAACAGGGCCCCCTGCAAAGGGTGACACGGCAAGCAGCACACCAAAACCGTGACTCCCTTCTCCTCTTCTCACCCTCTTCGTTGTGGCCCAGATGGCACATCCAGCATGTCCTGGCTGGGTGCGGCCTCCCCTCTGTGGGGGGGGGGGGGGAGGGGGGGGGACAGGGACATGGTCGATGGCTGGGGGTTCCTCCAAGGCAATACGTGGAGGAATGCCTCTGCGTGTCGGGCGAGTCCACCCCTTTATAGCCCGGTCCATGAACTGTAACAGGGTGTTGCAGCTGCCCTCTGGATTTCTTGCCCTGTACAGTATGAAGGCGTTGAGCAAGCTGATCTGGATAAGGTAAAAGACAAACTTCTTGTGCCACCTGTAGGTTTTGCAGGTGATCGCGTAGTACGACAGGGCCTGGTCCAATCTGTCCACGCCATTAATGTGCTGATTGTAGTCCATCACAGAGACCGGCTTTTGCTTTCGGCACCCGCTTCTTCAGCTTCCTGGACCACACTTAGACCTCCCCCATCTCGTCCTGGTGGAATGTAGTCACCATCCTTACCACATTGGTGTCCTTCCAGGCCAATGTTGCAACCTTCTTGTTGTGGCGTGATATGCGGTCCTCCCCACCCCGCAGGTCCAGATTGGTGGCCGAGTTGATTACAAGGGGTGCTCCTCTGCCCTTCCGGAGCGTGCCACACGCGTGCGTTCTCTTCTCTTCAACCAGTCGCTCACATAGCTTCACGGACTGATAGAAGTTGTCCATGAACAATTTGTACCCGTGACCTTCAAGGTCACCCAGCAGACCCACAACGGTGTCAGCCAAGGAGCTGCAGTCTCCACAGTAAGCCCTGAGGTTATAGCAGTACCCCGTCTTCGACTCCGCCAGGATGTACGACTTTATGCCATACCGGATTGGCTTCTGTGGATTGTACACTTTGAAACTCAGGCGCCCACGCCATAGAAGGGTCCCTTAATCAATGGAGATACACTGATCTGGCTGGTACAGCTGCTGGAATCTCTCAATCAAGTAATCTATGACTGGTCTGACCTTGTACATCTTGTCGGTTTTGTCAGCGGTGTCGTTGTCAGCAACGTGGAAAAACCTCAGTATGAGTTGGAACCTATTCCGGGACATACACTTCCCGAAATAGGGCGTCTCGTATACCTCGTCCATGCTCCAGTTCATGTCGAGCTCCGGCTTTTGGACAATGCCGGTCAGGAACACAAGCCCAAGGAAATTCTTCATATCCTCCAGAGTCACAGGTTTCCAGTCGTTGACTCTGGACGCTGGCTTGTTTGTGACAGCTGGGATGGTCTGGGCAGCATACAGGTTGGTCTGGTCAACGATCATCTGGAGCAGCCCGTTAGTGAGGACCAACTCCAGGAAGTCCAGTGGGTCCTCCGACTGGAGTTCAGCAGCAGCGTTGCATGGTCCAGGAACAGCAGTGAATGGGATGTCCGCTGGCTGCCACGGCTGATCTGGGTCATCGAGGTGAAACCACCCAGGAACGGCCTTTTCTTTCTGTGGGTGACCTGTAAATTATAGAAATATAAATAATTACAATAACATACATATACAGTGTGTGTGTGAGTGAGTGAGTGAGTGAGTGAGTGAGTGAGTGAGTGAGTGCGTGCGTGCGTGCGCGTGCGTGCGTGCGTGCGTGATGAGAAACTTTCTGTCCTTACCTCGCTTTGCACTGCCAACAGGTCCAGGAACAGGTCCAGGCACAGAAGAGCTGGGCTCAGAAGCTGAAAAACACAATATAAAAAATAGGCTAGTTATAGTTTTGGCAAGGTAATATTGTGCACAAAATCAATACATTGTTTCCATCCCCATCATGTCTCAATGTATGCATTTTGACACTTAGAATGAATGAAACAAGACTTTTACAGTTTCTATAGTTATAGTTTTGGCAAGGTAATATTGTGCACAAAATCAACACATTGTTTCCATCCCCATCATGTCTCAATGTATGCATTTTGACACTTAGAATGAATGAAACAAGACTTTTACAGTTTCTATAGTTATAGTTTTGGCAAGGTAATATTGTGCACAAAATCAATACATTGTTTCCATCCCCATCATGTCTCAATGTATGCATTTTGACACTTAGAATGAATGAAACAAGACTTTTACAGTTTCTATAGTTATAGTTTTGGCAAGGTAATATTGTGCACAAAATCAGTACATTGTTTCCATCCCCATCATGTCTCAATGTATACATTTTGACACTTAGAATGAATGAAGACTTTTACAGTTGCTATGTGGATGTTTAGATTTTTAGATCGATAAAAGCATTGAACACAGATACAATAAATGTAGGCCATCTGTAACAAAAATAACCGTACCTTGACTAAAGCCAACCAATGATTCGCTGTCACCTGCAGATCGACCTGGCTCCTCACACTCAGTGTCTAGATTGATCACAAAGAAACACAAAGAACACGGATTTAGTACAAAACTAACCTGCAACATGCGTGCACACCCACACAGCGGCGCTCTCGCTCAATCTCTCTCTAGAGAAAGATCCACAATACATGTGGGCATACATTGAGGAAAAACAATGCTGCCATTCGTTCCAAAAGCCATGTAACTATACAAATGCCACAATGCGACATGGCTCTGTTTGCCCAATGCTGTACCCCCCTCCTGATTTACCAAAGTCATGATTTACACAAAATGAACATTTGTATTTTATTCTAGAGCAACGAGCACGCGCGCACACGCAACCTCAACTAGGCAACACAACGAGGAGCACAGATCCGTTGGGAAAGGCCTGGCGTTGTTTGCCAACGTGTTTGGGCTCATTGCGCGCAGATCAGAGATAGGGTTAGTGTCGGAATGGAGACATGTCGGAAAGGAGACATGTCGGAGTGGAGAGATGCAGTCCCTCCGACACTACCAACGTATTGGCAGCTCGTATCCAGAACACAGCGATCACATACAGTACAGAGAGAGAGAGAGACTCAAACACGATACAAATACAAATAAAATGCTTCTTACCACTGGTGTTGGCAGCATCCCTATTCGGGAGCCATTCCGGCTCCATGTCGCCGCGGTCCGTCTCTTCTGAGTCGTAGGAACTTTCAGCCTGAACGCAGTGACTCTCAGGCTGCGTCTAAGACCTGGAGAGCACAGCAACGGCGTGTCAACGTCGACACCGTCTTGTAGTGGCTCTGCTGGCTCATCGCCCTCGGGATCTAAGTCGAATTCCTTCTCACTCTCGCCATCAGCCTCTGGGCGTTCTGCGAATGGCTCGTCGAGGACATGGACTTCAGCGGGGAGGGGGATGGGGACTTCTTCCTCGCTGGAGTAGCTGCCATCGGTCTCCACTGCAGCAGCCGCGGGTGCCACGGGGCGCTGGCTTCTTCTCGGGCGCTGCGCTTCTGGAGCCGCCTGGACAGCAGGGTCGGGGACCATCTCGATCTCCGGCGCCTCAGGCACAACACGGGGTTGGCGACGAACCCAAGCGTCGATGGATTGCTGGCGTGGACCACGTTCCGGGCTGCTCTCCGGGATCTCGGCAACCCCGGGGGGGGGGGGGGGGGGGGGGGGGGGGCGACCAGCAGCTGGATTAGGGCGGCGGCGCCCGCGTGAAGTCTTGCCCTTGGCTTTAGGCATGCTGGATCCTGCTTTGTGCAAAGATCTACCTCTACTCCTACCACTACTACTACTACAACAACACAGTAAATATAAACTACTCCTTTTACTCCCTACTGTCTGCTGATTCTAAAATACACTACTACTACTCCTTACTCCTACTCTCTGCAATAAACTACTCCTTTTACTCCCTACTGTCTGCTGAATACACTACTACTACTACTCCTCCTTACTCCTACTCTCTGCTGCTAATACTATTTCTCTCCCTCCCTCTCTCTCTCCTCAAACTTTCTCAAACTCTCTCTCACTCTCTCTCTCTAGTCTCTCTCACAAACTATCAATCAAACTCACCTCTCTCTCACAAACTATCAATCAAACTCACCTCTCTCTCACAAACTATCAATCTAACTCACCTCTCTCTCACAATCAAACTCAAATCTCAATGCTCGGCTCAACTCACAATCTCTCTGTCTCTCTCTGTCTTTGCACAATGCAATCACCTACTCCCACGGAGTGAGCAGGTTCCCACAGCCGTTTTATACTCATGTGATTGTTTTGCCATGTGACTTGGATTTTCTTTGATCTGCGATGGCTTGTTTGTGTTTGAACAGGTGATTTGGGTCTTTGCTTTGATTAGCTTGACCCAGAACAATGTCAGACGTTGCTGAAGGCTTTGAAGTATTGTAAACAGGTGTTTGATAAAAAGACGTCCAGAAGAGGTCTGGCAGGGAGCTCCCTAGTTAAAAAGACGTTCTGAGGACGTTTAGCAGGGAGTGACCATATAAAAACATGTGTCTGTAATTTATTTTACAGAGCCTGTATAGTAAAAAAAGAATAATACTGTTTATGTCCCGTGACAACAAATTATGTTCTGATTTTGTCAGGTACACCTGCAGGCCCGGATTTATATGACATGAGGCCCCTGGGCAAGGGGAAATAAAGAGGCCCTTGTGCGCGCGCAAAAACTCCACCTCCGGTCCACCTGACCACACCGTGACCTCACCTCCGGACCGGCCCGTGCATAATCTGACTGTGTATCCTCATTGGATCATTGGAAGGGTCTAAAGCGGATACAGAAGTGGGGTTTGTGTGCATGTGTGTAGCCTATGTGTGTGGAAAGTACCGGATACATAGACTGCGCTAAGCTTTCAGAGCAGCTACATGCAGTGCGGCCAGCAGAGCAGAATTAAGCTCTCAATGTTATTACCATAATAAAACAAAATGTACTGTAACTAAACACAAATATCACTTTATTTGGATTGCAATACTTTAAAATGTCATCATTAAATTAACTCATTCAGGGTCTTTTCAAAATGGCTTCCAAGTTCCACACCACCTCCCTTTCCATAGACTTCCATGTAATTCATAGTGCACGGATCATGCACGCCCATGCCTAGATCATGCACCACGTTTGTGCACACTGTTCACAGCTTTCAAACAAAAAAATCTGAATGGAAATCCGTTCAGGCATTCATGAGCTAGCTTAGCAGCCATTATGTTTTCTTGAAAGATGGGGTGGTATGGGGGTTAAACATGGAATTTCGCGATTGCGATCATGCCTACTACATTTTTTGGGGTCAAAAAACTTTTTTTTTTTTTAAATAAAAAATAAATCGGAGGCCCCCCACCCCCTGAGGCCCCTGGGCACGTGCCCACCCTTGCCCAATGGTAAGTCCGGCCCTGTACACCTGTGCTGGCATTGACAGCATCTGCTGATCTGGAGTCCAGGCGCCATGTGAGGGAGAAGCTGAACATGACACGAGTAAAGGAAGTGACTGTTAGCCCCAATCGTCCTAATATCACACTTGGAATCATTAATGAGCCTGCAACCACCAGCATCAAATCTCTGCATTGGGTGGTAAAGGAGGTGCTTGAAAAAGGACAGTCAATGTCACCGATTGTTATATACTGCTGGCAAATAAAAAACATTGGTAGGGTCTATGGGTACCTCAGAAAAGAACTTGGGGACAGGGCTTGGTTAGACAAAGACCCAAAGCCAGACAACCTTATAGTTGAAACTTTCCACAGTACCACGGCAGAAGATGATAAGAAACACGTGATGTAATCTTTTAATGGTAACGGAGCCTGTAGAGTGGTCTCTGGGTATGGGATTAAACTTCCCTAACGTCTCACATGTCGTCATGTTTGGCACCCCAGAAGACGCCGAGGACTTTGTACAGCAAATTGGCAGAGCAGGACGAAATGGTTGTAATGCACATGCTGTACTCTACCATACAAAGGAACACATTCACGTTGATGATTGTTAAAATGAAACGGGTGTATTCGTGTATTCATAAAAAACTGTATGGCTACTTTGAAACCAATGCAACCAACATTGAGCCTGGCATTCCCAATTTGTCATTCAACATGTAACTGTAACTCAGGGGAATGTTCAGTGCCTCGACCTGTTTACGAAAAACCTGAAACAGCTATTCCTCCTGCAAAGTTTAGACAGGTAGAGCCAGCCCAGAAAACCTTGATCAGGGATTTGTTGGAAGACTTCAGGTCATCACTAGTCCAAGACACACGTCTGTACACAGACAAAGCAGCATGCACTGGTTTCAGTAGTGACCTAATAGAGGCTGTTGTAGAGCAATGTATGTATATATTTGATATTCAGTACATCAAGGATCACATTACAGTTTTTAAACTGCAGCATGCCAAAGCAATATTAGAGATCATTAGAGGTCTTTGGTGACATTGACATAGATCAGGTCAGCGTCCAGGATGAGAAATTATTTGAGCCAGATCTAGATTTTTTTGGGTTATTTTGATGTTGATGATGTTCCTGATGATGTTCTTGAGACACCTGATGACGACTGATGGATAGAATATTGTAGACTAACAGTGTCCCTCACTTATTTGCAATCATTAAGTGTGCCTGCCATGCAATGGCAAAACACTTATCATAATCTGCCATACTTAGTTAGTTACGGTAGTTAAGTGTGCCTGCCATGCGATGGCAAAAGACGTATTGTAATCCGCCATACTTACTGAGATACATACATGTTCTTGCAAATTTCGGCACGTAATAACTGCTGCACGATTTACGCCATCCCCACACTATATACATCAAAACGTGCGGCTCGGCCGGGAGTGGGGTGCTATTACTTTTCTTTCCGATCCGCGTTACCATAGTGACGTCATTTGCAAAAAAACGACACCCAAAAACACCATTGACTTTGAATGGGGGACTCAGAAAAACGTTGGCGCTACATTACTCTGGCATACTTTTGCCTAGCAACGTGATTTAAACAATAAAACGCTCACACGACTTTGGACTTTTTCCGGCCAGTCTATATGTCATGGCTGACATCACAGTGACATCAGCAGGAGCGACACAGTATAAGAAGGACAGGTGGAGTCACAGACCTGGACGAGTTGGGAGCAGCGAGCTGGAAGCAGCTCATCCACAGACATTCTTCAAGACATCGAAGGAAGACACAAGCCAAACGTCTCTTCAGATCAGCTGTTGTTCAGAGTGTGCTGGTCCGTCCAACCATGCACTGGACGGTGAATCTGAGAGAAGCACCAGATTATGGATCTGCAGTGAGTGTGGGCCACAAGGTGTACTCATTTGGAGGTTACTACTCTTGTGAACCTCTTAAGGGTCACATGGATGTGTACGTCTTCAACACAGTGTCTCTGAGATGGAGGACGTTGCTCCCAGTGGCAAAGGAGAGGAAGAGACGTCACTTTGAAATTCCCCGCAGGCGCCGGTGCCACACTGCTGTGCTAGTAGAAGATACTGTCTACATCTGCGGAGGTCATACTAACACAGGTCACTGCGAAGTGCTTTATGCATATGATGTCTGCGGCCACACATGGTTCAAGCCCAGGGTTTCTGGGACTGTTCCGAAGGGGAGGTCCGGCCACACAGCCTGTGTCTTGGGGAAGGTCATGTTTATCCATGGAGGATGGACCCAGCTGACTGACATCTACAAGTTGGACACCACAACAATGCGCTGGTCTTTAATTAACACCAGAGGCACTACAGCACCTGCTTCATCATATCACTCTGCCACCATCATCGGGACAAAGATGTTTGTATTTGGGGGCTTGGCGGGCCAGCACTACTACAACACCATCAGAGTGTTTGACACAGAGACCAACTGCTGGATGAACCTTAACCCTTCCACACAGTTTTTTCCAGAAAGACGCAGCCATCATTCAGCCTTTACCTACAATGGAGAGCTGTACATATTTGGTGGTGAGAAGAGCCCTTACCCTGTCAATGATCTGTGGAAATTCAGTCCAGAGACCTTCTCCTGGAAGGAGGTGAAGCCCAAGGGGAACGGTCCGTTATGGATGACTCGAGCTTGCTGTTGCATGATGGGAGATCATGTCATCCTCTTTGGAGGATACGGATCAGATGAGCTGGTTATCTTAGACTTGAGTCCTAGCCTGAAAACATTATGTAAGCTGGCAGGTATTCAGTACGGTCTGGAGCAGTCTGAACTCCCACACAACCTCAGGTGGGAACTGGCAGCCATGAATACAAAATAAATGCCAGCAATGTCCTGTGTTTCTTACCTCTTAAAGTAGTCACAGAACATTTATCTCAGTCACAGCACATTTGTCTCAAGTAAGATCCTGTCCAATCTACATTACACTCCGGCATCGCCAGAGTCCGTCCTACCTTTGCTGCGTGTCACTCCCCATTTCTCATTTCCTGTCAATCGGCTGTACAATCAATAAAGGCTTAACAAGCCCAAAAAGCTTAAAAAAAAATCAATGACAGTGAATTTAAAGATTTTTTCTTCTTTTTTTCATGTTTCCTGACCTCAATTACAGACAAAAAATTACTTTCACTTTTTTTTCCAGTGTTTTTTCTGGAATCTACAATATACCCCCACCCCCGCAAAGCAGCAGGAATGTGTCGCTGGCCCTGGAGGGACAAGCGGCCGTATTAACTACTAGCTATAATTGATATTAAAGTTCAGAGACAAGAGCAGAGAGAGGGCAATACACACACCTACCACGTTATTGCGAGCAGAGCGCACCACAGCGCACCGTTCACACTGCTCACTGCAGCAGGGACCAGGTAGTTTAATAACTGAAATATAAATTAAGCCCACGTTTAGATGCTGGTAAAACAGCTGAACAAACAATGCTGCGGAGAGGGAGGATCACCAACTTACCTAATGTGCGTGGTGAGTTCTCCTCGCACACGAGTGCAAGGGCCCCAGAAAGGCGTTTGTAGCAGAGCTAGAAATAACAACAATATAGGTCAAGTTCATGGTCAAGTCCAGAGCATATAGCAGTGCAGGAGATCGCTTAAACAGCAAGACAGAGAGACGTACCTGCACTGAAGCGTATTGTGAACATGGGCTGTAGCCCGACAGGCGAGCCCAATTCACAAAGAAAACTTTTAGCAAACACTGGGGTAAGCGTGGCACCCACACCCAGCAGAACGGAGAGACAGACCTGACGCGGGCCGGAAATGCACCGCTTTAATACCTATACTGATTAGGTCACTGGATAAGGTGGAGGATGGGCCTTGGGAACTCGTCCCCAAGGCCTGCTACAATCGTATAACTATGGTAGCTTCTTCTGTTGTTTTACAAAGCTTAAAATGTTAGCCCGAACCTGACGGGACCCGACGGGTCCGCACGGCACTGGCTGGGCTGGGTTCAATTGGTCACGTGCAGTATTTATCGCGCTTTGGGTTGGGTCAGGCCTTTTTAATCCGGTAGGCAAGCACAGTGCGGTATCATGATGTCTCTGTGAGCTGCACGCTGCACGCTCATAACTATGGCTGCACTACTGCACTGATGCGCACCTTGAGACAGCTGAGGTGTGTGTGTGTGTGTGTGTGTGTGTGTGTGTGTGTGTGTGTGTGTGTGTGGCGGTGGCTGCTGTGGCGTGTGCATGCATGCGCTGGTCGAGCAGAGCGGAGGACATCGTTGAAACAGTCCACAGACACTTTTGTATATCCTAATAATAATGATATAAACGGGTTGTGTAAACATTGTAGCTATTGCCTGTACACCTGCTGCCTGATTTAGCGGCGACCATCAGCTGTGTTTTCCAGTGAAGCTCCAATGTTCCATAATTAGGACGGTGCTTGCTACAATGTCTTTTATATGGGGAGAACGGGGTAAGATGAACCACTTTTTGCTTAAGTTGCCCTAGAGGCAAGAAAAAGTGAGATGGCAGTACCACATCTAGACATATTTCAGGATGTCTTCTATCATTTGAAATTATGAGTTAGCATCTATGACAAAGGGCCATAAAAATATGACTTATTAAAATAAATGGTCAAGTGGCTCAACTTGCCCCAGGTTAGGGGTAAGTTGATCCAAGTCAAGGGGTCAGTTGACCCACATGATATTCTTAACTTAAACAGTTTAAACTTGAACAAATAATGTATTTAACACATCTGGTGCCAACCCCGAGTTTCCCGAGTTTGTATTGATACCAACGCTGTGCCAACCCCGAGTTTCCCGAGTTTGGGCCGTTTTTGATTTTTTTTTTTTTTTTTTCCAATTTGGACCTCCAGAAATGTAGTAGGCATGATCGCGATCGCGAAATTGCATGTTTAACCCCCATACCAACCCATTCTTTCAAACATGGCAGCCATGTTTGTTTACATCTGAAGAAAACATAATGGCCCATAAATCATGAATGCCTGAACGGATTTCCAAGCGGATTTTTTTGTTTGAAAGCTGTGAACACCATCTACACACGTGGTGCATCATCTAGGCATGGGCGTGCACTTTTTACACAATTGCACAATTACATGGAAGTCTATGGTAACCATGGCAACGCGAGACATTGAAGAGAAAAAATCATTGCAACATAAGTGTTTTTAATAACACATTTCTCTTTTTAAAATAGTCTTATTTATTTTCTTACATTTTTTTAAAGCGTAAGAAAACATTAAAACCAATTCAATAAAATGTGTTATTCAGAACCTTTTAACTCTCCCCACGCTTTGAACGTTAACGTTCGCCCCATTTTTTACAGAACCTCGATGCCAATACGGCGCTCGTTCGGTTCGTTCGTCTGATGACTGTAAGCTGATGAGGGGTCGCGCGGCCGTGTACTTTAAACACATTTTCCGCGGTGATGGTGTAAAAAATCCATTATGCGTTAACATCAACGGAGAACAATTCACTTCCTTGTTGATTTCTTCTGGCCCGGAGGCTCTGTAGCCAGTGACTGCTCTGAATGTACGGCAACACATAGCAGGACAATTCACATTCATTCTCGCATGACGCCGCCCTCTGCTGCCTGGCAGACCAAAGTGCACTATTGCACAATAAAAAAAATAAAAAAAATAAAAAGTAAAATGTCTGTCTATCTACTATAACGTCGCAAAGGTAAGCCGCTTTTTGATGGCACCAGACCCAATAAATAAATAAATAATCTGGCAGTAGGAGAGTTAATATCTGCAATTATTAATATAATATTGAAAACTTCTCTTAAATGAGTGTATTCATCAAAATGAAAGATCATTCAGCACAATACGAGTAGCAAAGACCTAATAAAAAATATGAATGGTGATTCACATAGTTTAAATTACCCCAAGGCATTTGGTTCATCTTGCCCCACGGACACCATTTTGACCAAGTTTTCCACTTTTACCATAGTCGTTGGTAAAACATTCTTATTTTTTGGTTATAACTGTAGAGCACAAAATACATAGTTACATGCAAACAGAGCATGTGAGCATAGCACCAGAGCATAGCGCCAGAGGAGGTTGTATCTGCTTGTCGTGTGTCTATAGTTTCCCTACTGTACATCTTAGTTTGTAGTATCGCTCCTGATTTTGTTGACATAACTTTAATATTAAAACAAATAATAATGTTACTGTAAGAAAAAAGAAAAGAAAAAAAATGTATATATAGATAGATAGATAGATAGATAGATAGATAGATAGATAGATAGAGTGCTGCCTGGAAGAAATAAGAAAATTACTTACAGTTGAATGAAAACAAAACAGAGGTAATTATCTTTGGCCCTAAAAACTCAACCACAGGCCTCTCCCAAGCCCTTGGCCCTCTGCAAACAAATCTAAGTGGCTCCATAAAAAACGTAGGTGTCTTTTTTGACACAGCCTTACATTTTAATAAACAAATTAGTAGCATTGAAGTTTTTTATCAGCTTTGAACCATAGCAAAACTAAACCCCATTCTATAGAATGGGTTTTAGTCATGGGTCATGACGTGAGAGTAGGAACGAAGATTGCTTATTAGACAGATGTGCTATATAAATACAATTGACTTGACTTGACTTGCTATTGGCTTAGAAATCTTTGAATGTATTGTATTTTAAACCAAACAATTTTTACTCAAATCTTTGTTCCTGGGGGTTCCCTGGAAGGCTGGAACACTATATGTTATAATAAATAATACATAAATAGTTTTATAAATACATATACGTAATTCATTGACATAAAAAACCACAGCAAGGCAGATGAAGAAATATACGATTTTCAGAAAACCAATAGGATTTCAAAGACATGTTTAGGTACTTTTCAGGTCAGGTCGAGTTCAAATAAACATGCTATGAAAAGGCACACAGCCCACCCATCTGACGTCCATCAGCCGAACAGCGTCCATGTTAAGCAGTCAGATTGGTGGGCTGTGTGCCTTTTCATAGCATGTTTATTTGAACTCGACCTGACCTGAAAAGTACCTAAACATGTCTTTGAAATCCTATTGGTTTTCTGAAAATCGTATAAATCGTATACTGGACTTTTTCAAGTCCAGGCCCTGATCCAGGAAAGCCTGTGAGCAATAGTGGACACACAGCGACTGAGTGACCAGGGCCCAAGCTGGAGGGGCCTTAAAGTACAACTTTGTTTTTTTACAACAAGGGTTCATATTTTAGATTGTAATTAGGGAAAAGAAAAGGTGAGTGTTAAAATGTTTTCATTTGCTTCGCTCTATTGTTTTATTGCATTTACCGTGCTAAAATGTGGGGCATACGTACGCATGGGGGCATGCGTACAAGTGGCTAAATATGTCTTTTTAGACACAATAAGCCAGCAGTTTCTTTATTGCTATTTACAGTAACACTTCTAGCCCCCATAAGTCACATCCAACCATGAAAGGTTGCGTTGTATCTTGGGAATGGGCATATTCTGTGTAAAATGAGATATTTAGCCACTTGTACGCATGCCCCCAACCACTGAAATGAGAATCTCTAAAACAATAGAAAGTAAATGAAATAATTTTAACACTCATCTTTTAACCCCTGTTGTAAAAAAACAAAGTTGTCCTTTAATTATGTTATACTTTAGCTATTAAAAAATAGCAGATGTACAAACTCACAGCGCGGCACTCGGTGCCGTGCTGTGAGCTTGTAGATCTGCTATTTTTGAAAAGTCATGAAAATGTGTGCAAATCTTTGAATATATGTATTTTTTTAAGCAAACATTTGTAACTTAAATTTTGCTTCTTTGGGGTCGCTGGAACTAAGTATTTTGATATGGGGGTCCGTGGCCCAATACCTATAATTTTGGGGGTCCTTCAAAAAACCTTAGAAGGATTTGAAATATCCAAAGACTTGCACAAATGTTCACGATTTTCAAAAATAGCTGGTCTACAAGCTCGCAG